>NC_137140.1:7293596-7653596 GCF_949319135.1 Squalius cephalus | reverse complement strand
AAAACCAATTATTTTAAATTGTAATAATATATCACAATATTACATTTTTTTTCTGTATTTTTGATCAAATAAATGCAGGCTTGATGAGCAGAAGAAACTTCTTTCAAAAACATTGAAAATAGTAATGTGTCCAAACTTTTGGCCTGTACTGTATATATATATATATATATGCACACAAATTAATAAAAATACCAAATGATATATAAAAAATATATAAAAATGTAAATAATGTAAATAATATGAAATAAAAACGTATCTTATTGTGATCAATGTGAATGTGTATGCAAAAATCCCCAGATATAATAATAAAAAAAAAAAATATTATCCATGCATTAACGTGTTACCATTGACAGCCCTACTTTTAATATTATATTAAGCGTATACTGTATTATTGACAAAATACTATGTATTGATGTTTTAATATAGTTTGGATCAATTATATGGTTAATGAAATAGTTATGAAAGCAGAATCATTAAGTGGAATCAGAACCAGAATCATTAAATTCCTGCCGATTCCCATCACTAATCCCAATTCTGCCTGGAGGAGCAATAAACCCCTGCAAGGAACAAAGAGATGAGATCACTTGCCACACAGCACATGTCACAATGATGAGAACAACTTGAGAACATTAGCTGCTCCTCTGAAGCGCCAGTGAAAATGTGTGTAACTCCTTCCATAAAGAAGCTATTATGCAGTAAGATCATAAGTATATGCTCACATAATAACACTGACCTCCTAAAAATAACCTCGTGAGAGGCAGGAAATGAATCAAGAGAGAGAAATAATAGTGTGGCCATTACATGGCATCAACCTACAAACTCTCTTCAATAATTCACCAGTACAACTCTCTCACCCTCGCCAAACTCCCTTACATCCTTAAGATAAAAAAAGAATTTTCCTCTTATTTCTCTCTGGCTTTTCTTCTCCCTTGTTTATGCATTTTGTATGAGAGGGTTTGGCAATATCTTTCTAATAAAGGGGTCATCATATCATAAGGAATTGAGTTGTGCTTGATCTGTTGAGATAAAAGAGTTCATTGGACCATGAAAACATACAGTAACTTTCGTAACTCAAAACGCGTCCATCCCCATGCAAAAAAGAGCATCTATTGAAACTGAGCTGCAAAAATGACTTGTTCTGAAACTCTAAACTTCCTGCTGTTAGCAAGATAAATACATATGACCTCCCACATTTTCCAAACCAACAAGACTTATTTGGCGTCCAAATAATGAGGAGGAAGTAGAACAGATACGTTTGTTCTTAAACAGCAGAAGAGCTAATGGTAAGAGTACAATGTAGTCAGGTCCCTGGTTATTTCAGTTCAATATCAACTGTTTGAGCAACACTTTAGTGTTTTTTTTGTGGCGTTCCTAAAAGGATGGGGCAGGTAAAAGTTGCTTAGAGAACACTGACGTAGAAGTTTTAAACGAAACTGTAGCAAAAATGGCCCATTTATTTGTAAGGGTCAGAATATTATTATAATTATTCTTAAATAAAATGCAGGGTTCCCACACATTTTTAATTTCAAACTTCCATAACTTTCAAACCTCACTGAAGATTTGTAAGACCGTATTTAACATTAATGGTTCATACAGTATTACATTTGGTATAAAGTACAATCATCTGGAAATATTTGCTCACATTTTTTTTTCCATTGGTTTTTTCGAAAGTGATAACATGGGCTTACATAGTGAGAATAAGAAACCTGGACACCGGGACGCAAGAATTGATAGTTACATCTCGTATAGTGTGTCATAGTGGACGACATCAGACACTGTCTGCGACGCTTCACGCCGTCATGACAGAAAGCATGTTTAATGTTCGACAGTCACTAAACAATCTCTAATATTTTGCCATGAAATCACTCTGCTTCACTCTACTTTTTAGAAATGATTTAGTAATAGGGGAAATACTCTGGAAACACAATGTTTTTCCATACTTTTCCAAACTGCGTAGGAACCCTGAAAATAATTGTCGAAGGCGAAGCTTAAAAAAAAAAACGTAATCATATTTTAATTCAGCTAGTTGCCAAGGTAAAATTTCTCATTTTCATTTAGTTTAAGTTGAAGTACATACCTCTAACTAAAACCTAATAAAAACTATATACATACTTAAAAACACACAAAAAAACATAAAAATACAACAAAATGACTAAAACCTTAACTAGAATTAAAATGGAAATAAAAAAATAAAGTCCAATTCAAAATATGAACAAAAACTCTAGTAGTAGTATATCAGTAATACTAATATTTCTACATTTCTGTAGAAATCTCTACCGTCCTGTATATTAAAGGCAAAAAGCCAATAAATAAAAATAAAATAATAATTTAAATGTTTGACCAATCAATGAGAATGCTCCTCTCTCTAATATAATGTAGTGCCCTTCATAATGCCCTGTTTCAATAGAACAGATGTTAATGGCATTGTGCCAAAACACTATGGTGGAGAGGATGTCATTATAACCATGTGACAAGCAGGGGTCTAAATCAGCTGATGCCTGAACAAAATTCCCCAGTATCACTTATTGAATTCCATATTCTCAATCCTCACCCACCCTCTTAAAGCCCACTCGAGTGAGAATAAAACTTGAGTTAATTTAACATCCTGTTGTCTCCTAACATGTGACCAAAGAGTCATGAGAGCGAGCCAAACCCTGCAGTTATTTCCATTAGCAAAGGAACAAATGAATAAAAATATTCAATATCACGTCTATACCATTCCAGCTGTATTTTTCCTTAAATAGTGCTGCTTTCCATTTTCATCTTCTATAAAGCACTGGACGTCTCTCAGTTGTGTAGAACTCCCCTCTTCATCGCCAAGCACTGTTATTCGCTTCAAAAAGTTAATGACAAGGCTAAACGCAGAAGATTTTCCGCCAAGTAGCCGTCACTTCGAGCATAAAAAGCACTAGAAGTCCCCCCCCCCCCACACTTTCTCTCGGATTTTCTCGGCTTCAGAAATGGCCAACACTAGATCTACCCCTCTGTAACAAATCCAGCGTATGGGAGCCTTTACATGAACAATGACTTCATATGTTGAGCTAAAGCCTTAATAAATAACACACCCAACAAAGTTAAACAGAATGACATCTTTGGATTTCTATACAGCGTGCCGTAGTTGTGTTTAAAGCCCTGGCGAGAACAAAGACATTTTAATCACGGTATGCAAATCCCTGCAGGCCGCCCGATTCAAGCAGAATCCCTTATGTTACACTTTCCAAGACAAGAATAGAGCAGAATACAGTGTTTTCGAGCAATCTCCGTTAAAGTCATTGGGAGCCATTTACTCAATTGTATCACTCACTGTCAGTTCATTCATCCATCTTGTCAAAAGCTGTTATGTAAACAGCTCTATCGCCTTTTACAAAACAGCATTCAACAACCCAGCATTTTTCCAACGGGAAGTCGGGCATGTAAACTGGAGCCTCTCTTTCTAACTGGCAGCATCTATGGAAAAGCTATGGAAACTGCTGTGTTTGAATATGCCGTTCAAGCCAATAAGAAACGCAAACACTGAAGTACAGGCCATTTAAAGACTGGAAGCGCTGCTTGTTTTGTCATGTATGTTCTGTAATAAAAAACTGATGTCAGTGAAGCATTTATGAGAAGGCATTTGTGTGTTACTGATCACACTAACATTTCACATACTGGTCACTTTATAAACTTTAGAGTAGATGGCATTGAGGGTCTAGTTCTATAAAATCCTGAGGGCTTCTGTACTGGAACACCCATTTTTCAAAAAGAGATTCTTGTAAGTCTGTGTTTGTCATATTGATTATTTCCATCTCGCTCCATGAGCACCATATTTTTAGGACAGCGTGTCAAGTTAAAAATAGTTTAGATAGTTTAAAATAGAGTATATTAAAACCTAAACTAAAAAAATCTTTAAAAATCTCTGAATCTCTGATCTGATGGACCCAAAATCAGCATATTTTTTATACAGTGCTTCTTTAAAACCTAGTCGATTTTGAAAACATGTAATTTGCACATTGTGTAAACACAATACGACAGATAATGTCAAATCAAACACTGTTATTCACATAGTAATACCATCAGTGTACACTGCAAACATAAAACGATCAAAGATCAGAGAAAGACTGCCATTTACAGACAGTAATTACTCCCACAGTTGAGGTTTTCTAACCATCAGCCAAAAGTGGGACGAATCGTTGTTTTTGAAATCACAGCGGATCTTTTTGAAAAAATATGTTACTCACACAAGCAGACGGACTGTGACGGACTGAGACCTCAGTGTAAAAGCAGGCTTTCAGTTCATCTGAGAGTTCTACTCTATCATACAACAAGCTCTCGACTCAACTCGACAGGCTAAAAGCCACGAGTGTCTGTTTCAATCATCAGCTGAAAGTCCCTCATTTCTGTTTGTGCGCCAACAGTGATAAAACAGCCGGTTCCCATACGGCAGCGCACCCCATCGTCAGTCAGGTAATGAAGATAAGGGTCTTGTTTTGCTGATTTGACTAGTTAGACCACAGACTCAATTACTGAATCATTTGGCATCAATCCTCCAATCATTCATTCTTTCTTCACTCAATTATACATTGCAAACAGTCTTTATATGAACTAATAAGCCGTAATTAGCCTCTAAACAGTGAGGCCAGAAACATACTCCATGCATGTACGCAAACACATGTTTGGTCAATACATTGCAAGAAAGTGGTAGTGTTGTAAGTAATGCTTAACATGATTTTTTTCATTATTATGCATGGCAGTAAAAAAAACACAAGTTACGATTTCCCACCGATTTCCACACTTCTTAACTTAAAAACACCTTTTACACACTTTTTAACTCAGTTATTGGTTATTTATTGATATCTACATCTACAGATAAATAGCACCATTTAATGAGACTGTAAGGGAATGAGTAAATGTTTTAAATAACAGGCTATTATTTTCAAGTTCAAATGTGGAGCCTATTATGTAAACTTTGCCAATTTTCAAACCACTTTGTATTGTTAAAATGTCAGTAGTACACTGAAAAAAATGATTCGTTGAATTTAATCAATTTTTTTTATCGTAAGTGGTTGCACACAATTGATTTTAGCTACATTTAAACAAATGCATTAAGTTGAACTAAATTTGAATAAGTTCAACTTAATGCATGTTTAAATGTAGCTAAAATCAATTGTGTGCAACCACTTCCGATAATTTTTTTCAGTGTATATGTAAATGAACAACGTTACCTGGCACAAGAAATTCCCATTTATTTCCCAGCTTATGCAAAACGCAACATTGGCTTTTTAATTAACTGTTGGAATGGCAGTTTCTTTCAGTTTATCCGCTCCGTTCGGCCTAAAACACTGTGTTCGTGGTACATCCAGTTTGAAATGGAGACTACAAACACAAAGTTTTTCCGATTTTTTTTGCAGCCTTAATCAACAGCCAACAACGCTCTGGATCCTTCGATGGAAACTGAAGATAACGCACGTCCGCTAAACGTTTACTCTTTGAATACTTGTGCTAGGGAACAATACAAGTCAACACCATTATGACTAAAACTTTGCTAAGAAGTATTTCATACTCAAGCAAGGTGGTTTTTGATATTGGTCAAGCCTATCCAATAGGAGCAGACTGTGAATGGCCTTGAACGGCAACATGCCCAGTGCATTATGGGTGTTGTAGTTTTCCTACCTATTTGGCAAAAGGGAAGACACCAGCCCTTTTTCTGTAGTCAGGAAGCACAGATTTCAATAGGCAGCCGGGTTTTATTAAAAGCCCATTTTCTAGCGGCGAATAACCCCTTTAAAAATTCAACATCCCAAAACAAAAATGGAAACAAATTTGCAACCATTTAGATCACCAAACAGCTTTGCATAAATATAATGACAAATCACAATAGTAATCATAATAATTATTAATAAAGTTATCATGTACTTATTATTGTTAAAAAACAAATTAAACAAATTAAAAATTACTTCTGCATATTGGTTATCGTACACACTGTAAAAATAATCTGTATCGCAGTTGTTCATAAAATGGCAATACCCCTCAATCTCTGTGGCCTGACGCATTTTTGAACACTATGACGCACAAAAACATGAGTTTATAAAAATTCCACTTACCAAATTCATCACAGACACTCTCATTCTCAACCAGCGTAGGGTGCTCGAAAGTGTCCCTGCAGTAGAGGATCTGTGTGTTGTTGGTGAGGGAGGCGATTCCTCCCAGGGCCAGCACCACATGGTCCGTCAGGAGGGAGTTTGGCCTCTCCCGAAGCCGCGCGATGATGGAGCGGTACCGACAGTACTGGGGGTAACTCAATACCAGAACCTTCTTTCCCTCTGCATCATCACCTAAAGACAAAATAAAACATTTTTAAAAGAGAGCATTGGCATTCCTGCCACACAAAAAGTAACTCGAAATTGATAAAATTGACTTTAAATTAAAAAAAAGACTTTAAACCTTTAAATAAAATTGTTAGTAAATTTCACAAAAGTAACACATTGAATTAAACGTTAAAATATGAAGTAGAAAGTAGAAAATATTTCTTTATAGTGTAAGATAATGAAGGACTTAAAGTAAAGTAAAGGGATTCAAACCCGGGTCCCTATTTGTGGGCAAAACAGCAATGCTGTGTGCCAAAGCCCGGAAAAATAAGAATGGCTTTCAAACACTACTGCATCTGCTACTGGTCAGACCAACAAATAGTCCCGCCCCATTGTTACGCCATTGGTTGAACCAATGTTGATATGTCAGGCTACTCTGGATATTCTGATGGCACCATACTGCATACAGATGGTACTTCACCAGAATAGGTCTCTTGTCGCTATGAGTACTGCCGTCGTTTCAGCAGCAAATCTGACTGCTAAGTGCGAACATTTCAAAGTGCGAACTTTTTTTTGCGTTTCCAATGGACTAGATCTTACGGTTGCAGTCAGCGAAGATTGTACCAAAAACATTGTAGTTAATGCCCCTGTTTAGCTATTTCCTTACGCTGCTCTGATTGGTTAGACGGCCCAATCTGTTGTGATTGGTCTACTGCTTACAGAGTGTGTTGGAAACAAGACATCCAATACCATATTTGAATTTCAGCTTTAACACAATCCAACTTGTGTATTCATTGCAAAAACAATGTTTGACATCACTTGATGAGTCATAATGCTACAATGGCATACAGCTCAAAGATCATCGATGAATCCTGTTGTCTCCAATATTAGCTTGGCAGTAATGATAATTCAATCCAAATCAAAGCGCTGAGACTTCATTTAGCTAATCTTATTCTATAATGGAGGATTGTGGAGGAAAGTTGCTCCCAGGGGTGCAGATATAGATTTGTAGGCTTTTATGTTTTACTATAGCCTGAGCTGCTGGTTTAACATGACAGCTCTCTGTTAGGATTGGCAATATAAAAGATTCTGGGCAGGAAGCCACGTCACTCAGTTCTTGGAGATCAGAGATCTGAGCAATAGCATTTGCCTGTTAGTCTTCCCATCAGAACTCGAAAAAAACACCCCTCTTGGCTGAATCAAAGAATCATCGCATCTCTAGACCTCAAACCTGACATCTCAGAATTAAATTTGCAATATGACACGCAAGTCGCAAACCTCAAACGATGGCATCCCTGGAGAGAACAAGCTATTTTGCGATATTCACACACAATGGCCACAAACATTCTGCTTTATTGAGCTATAAAGCAGTTTTTTAAACGTATTGAGCTATAAAGCAATTTTTTAAACATATTTCTAATTTCTGCACCATTAGTATCACCAAACGGAACTGCAAAAATAATGACTGTTTTCAAAAAGGTTTCCCGAACACTCCCCCCATCTGCCATTGGTCACACAAACAGATTCCACCCCAAATCTACTCATGAGAGAAAGATGAGCAAACACAAACCATCTAAAAACTTCACAGAACAGATGACAGATGCACGATCATTTGTTCAAAAATCATTTTTGTTGACCTCATATTATTATTGCTCAAAATATTTGAGCGCATTTGATGGTGCATGACTACAGCGGCCTGTTTCAAATGAAATATAGAGACTGCAGTCTCAAATGGACGGCTGTAGAGAAGAGAACATGAAATATTTTGATTTATACTGCTTATTCTTTTATTGGACTTTTACTGCATCCATTACATTTTCTTCTTGGTAGAGCACATTTCCTCTCATTCTTTTTTATCTGTCTCATCCATTTTAAAAAAGCCTGGCCATTCTAGTCCGTATCAGACATTTAAAATCAACAGTGGTGACATTATCTGTTTAACTGATATTTAAAACAGGGAAGACTTTAATTCCCAAAACATAATATTTAACTATGTCACACATTTTGTGTACAACACTGTTAACACATGATTTCCCCCAGTAAATGCTCATGCTCACCATTTGATCAAAAATACAGAACAATAATATTGTGAAATATTTAAAATAACACTTTTGCCTCTGAATATTTTTAATTGTCATTTATTCCTGTGATGCTCCATGTCTTCAGTGTCATATGATCCTAGAGAAATCATACTGCTCAAGAAACATTTATTATTAACCAGTTATGTTGCTTAATATTTTATGGTTATATATAACCATGATAATTTTATAGGATTCTTTGAAGAATAGAATGTTTAAAAGAACTTGGAATTGTTAAAAATTGTCATTTGTAACATTATAAATGTCTTTACTGACACTTTTGATCAATTTAATGTGCCCTTGGTGAATAAAAAGTTTTTTTTTTAAAAATAATACTGACCCCAAACATTAAAATTATATTGTTTATGTAAATATACTATATGTGTTTGCTTTTATATATATTATTCATTTTTTTAAATAGTATTAATTTTGTATATTTATTTTGAACATTGATATTTAAGTTTAAAATTACACAAATAAGGGCTTTGGGCTGTATTAAGACATTTCCAATTTTGGTAACAGGGTTTTATTTTATTAGAAAAGAAAACAAGTCTCATAATATTTAGGTGGACAAATAACATTTTCTTAAGGTTCCATTCACTGGCCATTTGTTGAATTAAAAAAACAATCTGACCTAATTTTAACAGTTTGAAGACCCATTTAAGACCCACAGTATTCTCCTCATTTACGTGCAATTAGCACCACTGAGGTTGGTCTCAAAATATCCTTTAAGGGCCGCACTGTGCCATGCGAATCACGCAGGGATCCTACATACACTTCCTTGATTAGATTTGGCTTTGGACTGAGGAGGTCAGGAACATGCTCTACTGTCACACTGTTAATAAATTCTAACCTTTTCTAAAGAAAGGATTTCTCATGCTTAGCAATTCAATTGGCTAGGTTACACTATGATTAGAGAGCACTGAAAATCACATTATGCAATTTTCCTGTAACACACTTGACATGAAGCTAGAGCTGCACAATTAATTGTTAAAAGATCGCGATCAAACAACCACAAGATCTCATTCCAAAATGACAACGATTCGGCTATGTCTATTAAACGTTTGACAAGTACGATCACAGCGAACATTCAAATCAGTGTTAACGCTGTCGCTGAACCAGAGAGAGCAGTTATCATGAAACAGCTTCACAAATCTTTTCAGCCACACAGTATCATTATTTCTGGGTTACAAATGTTCAAATTATCTCAGAAATACTGGGACAGACGTTTTTATTTCGGATAAAAACACTGATGTCTACTAGCCTGGTTGACACCAGACCCTTCTCAGTTGTAACTGAGAGTGGGTCTGGGGAAGGTTCATTCACAGCCCATTTCCAAAGGGGCGTCACCAACGGACGTCGCTCAAATCCCTCTTGGGCGCAATTGGATAGACCTAAAACCAATCAGAGCGATCGTCATCGTGTAAAGCCCGCCTCAACGTTTGTGATTGGTGCCTCGATTTGGAAAAATTGGAAATGGGCTTGAATGGGCTCTTGGCCAGACGGACTTGCAGAGCAAATCTCAAATTTGCCGGAAGTTCGTCAGGTGATTTGCTCTATTTTGATCGTTACCGTAGACATATAGCCTGGGAAAACCCTGACGAACTTCCGGCAAATTTGAGATTTGCTCTGCAAGTCCGTCTGGCCAAGAGCCCATTCAAGCCCATTAAGCCCAGATAAGTCAGCGTTCTCGAACAAACCTTGAATGAATGATTCAATGACAAATACATTTTTAAACAGTCACTTGTCGCCACCTAGTGGCAGCGACAAGTGACTGTTTAAAAATGTATTTGTCATTGAATCATTCATTCAAGGTTTGTTCGAGAACGCTGACTTATCCAGTAAATTAAACAAGTGAAGTATTTATAAGTGAGTCATTGAATCATTCATCAAACTATTTCCGTCACACTTTAGATTAGGGTCCAATTCTCACTATTAACTAACTATTAACTATGACTTTTGCCTCAATAAACTCCTTATTAATAGTTAATAAGGTAATGTTAGGTTTAGGAATTGGCTAGGATTAAGAGATGTAAAATATGATCATGCAGAATAAGGCATTAATATGTGCTTTATAAGTACTACACATAGGCGCTGACTGGTCGCAAAATCAACAGACTTAAATCTGCATGAGCAATCCTAACAAGTCTCATCAGATCAGAATGAATGGACATTTTCCCTATGTCAGTTTGCTCTCCGTATACTGCTCAAGTGCTCCACAAAATGTCAAATGGGCCTCTGTGGGAATATATTTACATAACACCTCTCCAGCACTCGCCGCTGCCAAAGAGGACCAATTAAACATAAAACACAGGCGTATGTGGTAAAACGCCCCTGAGTTTTAATAATTCATGATATTTTTGTTCTATAAAACTTGGTTTGAGCATCTGTGACATCAATCAAAACGAATGAAGCCATTTTTGAACAGAACCTTTGTTTTGATGAGACGGAACGAAATTCAGGTGCTCGACTTTTTCATTATTTCGCAAAAGGACAGAATGTCAAGTTACAAGACAGAACAAAAAGCCCAAGGAGACAGAGAAAGTGAGAACAGTATATAAATACTAATTGAAACCCAAGGTATTTTCAATAACAAAAAAAACGAGTGTACTTTACATTGCAATTATGGTGCATAAATTCAGATAAACATCTCATAATGTTTGTTTAAAGTTCATTCTCGAACGTGCCCAAGCTTGTGATGGGAGTTTACAGGGCCATTTATCCAAATTACCTGTCACTCGTCTTCCGTGAGGTTTTTCGCCAAATCAACATTTACAAATAAGTCCATAACCCCAGATTACGACATGAAAAGCCCCTTTGATTAGAACACAATGAAACCTGAGCTCTCAGTACCACATTGTTTGCTATCAGCCAAACATCTTCTGCAGACACCAGGGAACTCTGACTAAGCCCCAATAAAAACAACCGCCGCTAATGTACATTACGCATATTCTTCAAACGTTTCGCCAAGTAGGCCGGTGAATTCCCAGAAAGACAAACACAGACCTTAAGATACATTCCTCTACATCTCCACCCTCCAAAACAACCCTTACCCAACACATTATCCCTGCCAATGAGTCAGCTTCAACAAACACGCTTTAATAGCTACCTGTCTCTTTAAAATATGCAGGTCAAAATATCAATTCAAGCGTGAGGACAGAGATAGAAAGGTAAAAAAAAAAAGAACCATTCCTGGAATCCTGACAGCAGCTGCTTGTTAGTTATCCTAGATACTGTATTAAAATAAGCGTGTGTTGATGCTAAAGTTATTGGCGTGTGTTAGTATTTTAGTGCTCTCTGCACCACAGAGCACAATAATGAAAGGAAAATGTGTGTCATTGCCACGGCAACTGTTTTAATGCAAGACTCCCCGTCAATAATTGTTAACAAAATTGCACTTCAGCCATAAACCCACAAATCAATTTCCTGTGTGTGTGCTTTATGTTGGAGTGATGAGTGTGTGTGCGTGCAGAGATTGTAGAGACATTTTAAATGCATGTCTTATTATAGTTGGGTTCAGCATAATCAGTCTTTCCTTAATTATTATTCACAGCCGCGACCTCTAATGAGTCAAAAACATCCATCTATTAATGTTGCGGGCTGCTGAGATTCTGCGCCCCTGTTGGGTCATTAAATGGGTTCTGATACTTCAATATGTCTGATGTGAGAGCCAGAAAAGATTCTAACATACACTACCCGAGCAATATCGATCGTGATGATACAGAATAACAATGTACAGGTTTATTTGGAGGTGTAAAGGACAAAAGAAGGGCTGTACGATTTGGTCAGAGCAATCATATTGCAATTATTTTGATATGAAAAGCAATCGGTTAACAACATTTAACATCTCATAGCTGCTGTTTAGATATCAAAGCTACAAGGCATGAAATCTCACTCAAACAGGAGCTCTTTGTGCCAACAGAAATGTCTGTGCCACGAGCATCACTAGCAAAAATAATGACAAACAAAAAAATAATATTTGCAAATTATTTTTCCCCCAAACACTTTCCTCATCTACCATGAAATCGACAAACAAATAGTCCCGCCTCAAGCTCATGCTATTGGTTGAAGCACTGTTGCTATGACGGTGCCACAGTTTACAATTTTCAGGAAAAATCAACATAAGTTTAATCAAACTGGTATTTTATCACTTCACATTTAAGATTTTTTAAGTCCTTTAAAAAAAAAAAAACTCTCATTCCATTCACTTTGCAGTTTTAAGTATTATTTATATATATATATATATAGTATTTATAAAAAATGTTGCTTGTATTTTTATATTTTCAATTTTCATTTTAATTTTAGTATAAATTTTATACTAAATTGTGTTATGCACTTTTGTCATTTTTATTTTATATATTTTTTAGCTGATTTTTTTTCTTTTTAGTTTACTATTTTTAGTTTTAGTTTACTTTTACATTTATTTTATTTCTGTAAGCTGCAAAAACAAAACTTAACAATTTCATGCAAATTTCTAATATAATGTTTTATTTTTATTTATTCTATATTTCAATTAACGAATTAGTTAATAACAACAAAAAGTTAAAGTGAATTCAGATCTCTTTTTGGTCCACCCAGGCTACGTTTACATGACAAATAATGTACTAAAAACAAAAAAGTGTTTCCTTTGCTTTTTTCGCAAACACACGACAAAGTTGTCAAAACGATCCTTGTTCACACGGATCCGCGAAAACGCCTAAAACGCTGTATTATTCACGTCAGGCCAGTAGTTGGCGATGTTATTTTGTAAAGAAACACTATGCGCTTACAGACTGAACACGTAATATGCATACACATGACGTCACCGTTTTCACGAATTCACCTTTTTGTAGTTTACACAGCGACAATAACTGTATCGTTTTCAAAAGCGTGCACTTCTAAACCGTTTTCAGGTCCCCAAAACGCCATTGTCGTGTAAATAAATGGCCAAAACGCATAAAAAGTTTTCCGTTTTTAGTTGAAACCTGTGTCGTGTCAACTCAATCCACTTATTCACACTCATAAATAGTCTCATAAATACTACATTACTGCAATATTACATTTTATTATTATTTATATAATACTGAAATTTAAAATTGTAATACTATACAAACATTTTTTTATTATAACATTATAATTAAATGTCTAGCCCAATCACAATTAAGATTTTACCATAATTAAATACCATAATTGGTACAAAAGTTATCTTTATACATGTAAACTATAAGTTTTGATGGTACTGTAACAGTTTAAAACTTTATTTCAGGTACCTGCTAGGCTGCTATTTACGATGACTGTGTCCTCTGTAAGACGCCGGGACACAGCAGTACTTTAACTTTCAGGCTATTTGCATTCTCCTCCACAAGGTATGGGGTCGTCAGCAAGATAATATGAACGGAT
This sequence comes from Squalius cephalus, assembly GCF_949319135.1. Lineage (NCBI taxonomy): Eukaryota > Metazoa > Chordata > Actinopteri > Cypriniformes > Leuciscidae > Squalius > Squalius cephalus. Next base: position 7,639,855 of record NC_137140.1, on the reverse strand, counting down.
TCCCCAGATAACCAATCACTTGCCACCGTTTCACTTAAATATTTAAAGTGTTTTATATTCAAATGTCCCTGTTACGCCTTCTTGTTCTTCTCCAAGGACTTGGCTGTCTTAAAATCCCGAGAAGCATTCAAGATTCAACTATTACCCTTCAAACAAGCCTTTTATTTACTCAATGATGGACACCGTACGGTATTTTCACCAAACTGAGAGGAAACATTCAACGGGGAAAAACACAATGTTTCTGCACTCAGTTACACTGAAACTGTTTCTTTTGGTGAGTTTGTATGATTGTGCCACAAGAATCACTTGACGATTAAACCCAATATATCGTGTTTGTGGCCAGGACAACGTGGCACAAATCTACCCATAATTCTATGATATTTGATTCCAGCTTGTCCGAGCTTAAATTACCCTGAGCTCATTTTTCCAGGATATCCCCTGATGTCGACACGAAAGCGTTGGTTGATGATTTATGGCACCCGTCGATACTTTACAGCAGTGGGCATTCGTCCGCTACAGTTCCAGCACAATTCGTGTTGCTTCCTAGCAACAAGCCTAAAGCTCTAATATTCCTAAAGGGGGACCGGCTCCAAATATAACTGTCTGTATTATTGATTACCACGCAGCAAACTTTGCATTTAATGGCTCTTGTAAAAACATGACAGGGTAGAAGAAATTTGGTTATGTCAGAATGTTCTATTTTGTTAAGAGACACATTGAGCCTGTTATTCTAATGATGCCTCTATATAGAGAACTGAATAACAAGGTGCAGCCACATATTGTTTCTGGGAAAGAAAGATCACTTTCTATGATGAACTCAAGAAAAAGGAATTATTCATATAGCGTTGAGCAATCTAAAGGAATACATTTGTGATTATTCAGCTTGCTAGCATACATAAATTAAGCAACATTGTGAATGTTGCAATCATTCGAATATTTGGCCTTTAAGTTTCCTAAACCGTGTCATTAGACTAGTTTTGCAATGCCTCCCTAACACGAGTATGCGAGCATGGTGAGATATTTTAATGGCGTCTCTGACTTAAGCGTTCAGCAGTTAGAATGTTTGATTCTTTGATTTCTTTGAATCAGTTCAAACTAAGTGAATCGGTTGAATATTTGTTTTTATCTGCAAATACATTGTGCGTTCTTAGAAGTCTCAGCATGGCATATTTCATACATTAAAATGCTTTTTGTAACAATATACACTACCATTCGAGGAAACAATTTTTGAAAGAAATAAAAACTTTTATTAGGACACATAAATTGATCTAAAGTGCCATTAAAGAAATTAAATAAGGTTAAAAAGATTTCTATTTCAAATATATGCTGAATTTTCTATTAATCCAAGAATCCGGCAACCCCAACCGATTTCAACACTGACAATAAAAAAATGTTTCTTGAGCACCAAATCAGAATTTTAGAATGATTTCTGAAGGATCATGTGACACTGACTAAAGATTGGAGTAATGATGCTGAAAATTCTGTTTAATAGATTAAAATAGAAAACAGTTTTAAATTATAATTATAATAATTTCTCAAAAACAATTACTGTTTATATATATGCGTGCGTGTGTGTGTGTGTGTTGTGTGTGTGTATATATATATATATATATATATATATATATATATATATATATATATATATATATATATATATATATATATATATATATAAAGTAAACAATGTAATTGTATTTTTAATAAAAGTATACAATCTGCAGTCAGACTGTCATAGCATTACCATATGGCTGAAAATAAATAGTGCTAGTACACCGGGTGGTTAAGCCTCAGACACCCACCGTATACTAAGAATACACACTTATGATGTTACTACACAAAACACAATTTAAAGCTAAACCTCTCTAACGTGCGTCCAAGGTCTTTGTGTTCACTAGCTCTGAATGAATAAAACAGATTACTTGTTTTCTAGAGATATATCTTTCATGCGACAGAACAAGCATATTTGTGTGCGACATTCAGCACAATGACGGAGCGAGCCGTTCACGGACTCGTGAACGTGAGGCGTGGGAATTGTATGTGTACTGCACAAATTCTCATGAATTGTTCATATAATGGAACATCTCTCGTACAAAAGCTGCCTCTTTGAGCGGCACGCCAGAATTTATCTCCAGTCGAGTCCAAAACAAAGGAAATAAAGGCACTTTCATCTCTGAAACTCTTAAGCACAACAGGGACACATTAAACATTGCCAGTCTTTGAAAACCAGGAGAAACAGCTGAACATATATAGCTAATTTTGATGAAATAGTAAAACAATATTTAAATCTTTGTGTAATGTTCAGTGTTGGGTACATAGTCCATTACAAATTGCAAATTGCAAACTTTAGTTAGTAACGTGATGAATTACTATTCGTATAAATTACTAAATTGTAATTACAGATTACATTTTAGGTAATGTAATCTGACTACTTTTTGATTACTTTCAGATTACTTTTGGCCTAACTTGTTTATAACATTGATTTGAATCATTTAATCTTGTACCATACTAATAAAAAAATACAAAGAGAAAGAAATATAAACTTTTTTGTTATCGACAAGACAAAGCGCAATAAGCATTACATTAAAGGAACTGAAGAGGGTTTATACATTTATGAAAAGCTTCATTTATTAAATCATAAAAACAATCAAAATAAAAAACTAACTGAAAAAACTACTAAATATTTCATTTGTTTATGCTATGCGACCTTTCAATTTTCCATGTAATCATAGTCGCCTGACTAGTGTCCGATCTGTGTGTGCAATGCCACAAAACTTTTGAGAAAGGGAAATTTAAAAGAGAATCAATGAATTCTGAATAATTCATTTCATGTAATCAATAAAAAAAAACTGTATTATGATTATGAGTATTTAAAAAAGTAATAAAATCTAATTACATAATTATTTATGTAATTCAGATTACATAATTCAGATTACATATAATCAGTTACTACCCAGCACTGATTATGTTATTACATAATAAACCTTAAGTCATTAAATAATTTAGATACTTATGCTACTCTTTCTGATGTTTTAATCAGCTAATGCATTGAATACCATAAAATCCCTGACACAACATCTAGAGCGTAGCTCCCAAGTTTCCATGTACATTCTTTTATTTTAATAACAAATTTCAATATATTAACAGTCAAACACTAGAGACGAAAGACATGTATGTCAAAGCGATTAACTTGCGCTTGTTCACGGGAAACAGCAAATGTCTTCTGGGGAGCCCCACTGGAAACAATGGTGGCACTCATGTGACTCAACACGATGACAATAGCCACAGACAGAGGAAAAGAAGCGCATTACCCAATGAAACTAATTAAAACGCATTTTGAGTGTGACACAAAGGAGGGATTAGATGACAGAGGATAAGAAGATAGTATGCTATCAATGCACTATTGTGCTGATTTCTTCATCTGCAGTCAGCGGTAGACAAGGCCTTTTCAATTACTGTCCAAAGAATTAATCATTCATAATTCTAGGAGCTGTCACAAAGAGCATGCATATTAAGGGATCACAGTCCGTCTTGAACTGCTATGAAGGAATAAAAGCACACTGATATTACAGGCGCACGCTCTCATTTATAGGCAGATGTAAAATAATTAAATGAGGTGGGCAGTTTGAACAAAATGTAGGCCTGTCGCGATTGATTAATCGTATGATCTTGGATATTCGTTTTAATCGTGATTATTTGAGATAACGACAATAATTGTGCAGTTTAAATTTCAATCACATTCTGCAATCCGAATAAAGGGCAAAATTAAGCACTTAAAGAAATGTGTGGTAGGGAGAAGCAGGGGAAAAAACTGTTATAATGTAGTCAAAGGTCTTCTTACATCCGAAATCATGTTATATTATATTATATTATATTATATTGTATTATATTATATTATATTATTTTATATTATATTATTATATTTAGGGCTGTCACGATTCCTAGAGTAAATTCAGAGTACTCGATTTAAAAAAAATCCTTGATTGCAATTTACTCGTGTCGAGTAACCGGAAAAATGGAAAAACCGGAAGTGGCGCATTTCATGTACGATGTATTAAAAGCATTTGAAAAACATAGCCTAGTGCTACTGTGAATTCACAAAGGCATTTATGCCTCAATCAACTCCATCTGTGTTTTGATTATCGTTCTGAATCCGATCCAGATGAGATTTTCTCAGCTTTTTGCTGAAAATGTTGCTTTTTTTTAATGAAACTTTCCCACATTCAAGTGTTGATAAATTTTTTTTTTGATGTTGTTGTTGTTTAAAAGCAGAGGGTTCTTTCTTTTTATATATTTCATGTTCAAATAAACAACAAAATATTTTGGGGGCCATGAAACTTTTGTGTAAATTATCAAAAATGCTGATGCTGGCTGGCAACTGTTTTCAAAAATTCTGGCAGAGAAAGAGTTAAAATATAAATTTCAAACAAAAAGCATAATCGTCATTCATCTGACTGATGCATCGATCCATATCAATGCATCATTACACCCCTATTAAACATATATGTTATTATTCAAGTACAGGAAGGATTCTAATCAAACAGTTTTTGGTCTTGAAACAGAAAACTGACTATAGAAAACGTTTATGCTAACGCTATATTGCCCACAACGTGCACTACTATGTGTAATTAAAAGGGTTCTTACAGCACCAAAACCTTTTCCATTTGAAATAACTCTACCACCATTCCACCCAGCTATACTTTAAGGGGAATCGGTTCATGACTTCTGAAGACTCGAAAGGGTTTAGCTTGATGGATGTTAGACACCACATGTCTAAGAAGTGCCATGTCGACATGTTTAAACTCAAAGAACCACAGTTCGTGCGACGACAAGAAAGAAAACACTAGAGTTCACTAATGGCTGTTATTCAGCAGCACCGACACTCACTGGAGGTTAAAGGTCAAACTGACAACTGCCCTGGGGCAGACGGGGTGAGAGGTGGCTGCTGATTGGCTGTATAAGAAATGTTTTAATGTCCTAAGTGGTCTCAGATCAGCAGTAAAGGGCATCTTTGTTCTACTGTCTCGAAGGGCTTACAGCTAACTTGATAAATCAGTCCAAGAGGGTTTTTCAGTCACTGAAATATCAGTTGACAAGAACGCAGTTCTCTCTGCTTTGAACGCATGCTGCTGTCTTCCTTTTCTGCAAGCTTGTGCAAATCACCTGGGGGTTTGAGAGCAGCCCCCCGAGAGCAATACCACATCCTCTAAAAAAACATCAATGAGGTCAAACTCAACAGTGCAAAGAAAGAAACCCACTTCATCCAAACATTCTGTCATTGTGTGCTCATCCTCATGTCAAACCTGTATTATTTAGAATTTTTTCCATGGGACATAAATGTAGCCGATATATAGCGACCGTTTACATGACAAAAACTTCCGAAAAGTCCCATATGATTTGTACATCATATTTCAAGTGTTCTGAAGTCATACGACAGCTCTGTGTGAGGAACAGACACAAATTTAAGTTCTCCATTTGTGTTCCACAGAAGAAAAAAAGAAAAAAAAAACAAGAACATGTAAATGTAAAACTTTAAGTGTAGTCTATAATGCAACCCGGATATTAACCTAGCATGAAAAGCCTGACATATGAAATATTTCATTATTTTCAAATGAAACAGTTTATTGTACCTTTAGGCAAAATATTACAAATATATATATTTAAAAAGTTTGAGTATCATACGTGATACATTAGGGTTTTGTGGCTCATTCAGGAGAATATGGATCATTTACTCAAGATGGAAAAAACATATACAAAAACAAAATTTGGTGCAGATGTTGTTATTTTATGGCCAAAAATAAGATGAAATTCTGCATGTAATGTAAATCAATGAGATTACAACAGTCTAGCAAACGCATATAAATATCAGTTGTCCCTCTGTATTCCCAATAATCCGTCTTGATGATATTTAAATGCTTAGTTTTAGGATCAAATTTTTTATTGTGGGGGCAAAACCTATAATCCAATTTAATATAATGATGATTGAGAGACGTACAGATAAACGTTCCTCAAATATTTGATACTTTTTCTATTTTAACATGATAAAAAAAAAAGATGTATGGATATCAGTCAAGTAAGTGTTCACGCTGATATACAAGTTATTCTTACATATAGGCGTACTTTACAAAAATCAGTAAAGATTTCACAGTAGTAAGACACGTGTACCACGACCTGAAGGGGAACATTAACAGAATGATGCTAAAAGGCCTTTGATAAAAAAGTATATACTAGACGATAGAACTAGTATAAACTAGACGACAGGAGGCATGTATAATATGTAAAACAGGTTTTTGCCTTAAAAGCCTTAGAAGTTGTGTATCAAATATGATACAGTAGGCTTTATATAAGGTTAAGATCAAATTGAGCGGAATAAATTTGATTAGCAAATAATTAAACCCCTCATGCACACAATATTCAAAGCCATATGACTAAGCAAAATGAATTATCTCTCAAAGGCAAGAGGACACTGCAGCCAAATAGAGCATTAATTAGCCTATGAGATGCAAACCGCACAATGTCTGAGACGTTTAATATTTAAGGAAGGCCTTCTTGAATTTCGCAGCTCCCCCAAGCTTGCTCAACATGAAATGATTGGTTGACGATAATAACAGATTAGTCATCGTGGCTTGGCACCAGACACCACAATAAGCCACATTGTGTTTCCTGACAAACGCAGCCGGCCCCCTCGCTTTAAAATATAAGAATCCACAATAGCTGCCCGGAGGGAGTTACGCACTTCAGAAAAGATCACCACACTGCATTAACATTTATTTGAATTTCCTTCTCCAGGAACAAATGCAGCTGTTTGAGAACATATAATGCAATACTCCTAAAAGACAAATGAACGCTTATTTTCCATCTGTTGTTGGCAACTTTTGTTACGTTTTTCCTCTTTCCGTTGAGCTTCAGGTTGTTGGGGGGGGGGGGGGGGGTTGGAGAGATTTGCTGTTATAGGAGAAGTAATGTTAATAACTTGACTGTTGTTTCAGCCTCTGTAATGGACAGACAATAAAACTATTCATTTCCTCAAAGGTCAGGCCTGGGAGACGTGCGCATTGTTGGACAGTCTGCTGGCAAGGACGCTATCTCACCTCGCATACTTCAGCTCAGGGAGTCTTGCCTTGTGGAAATGACGAATATTGGGCAAAGTTACAAAAACAAATACATATGGACATGATGATTACAGCTCCATTCCCTGTTTTGCGTTTAAAAAAAACGACTCTGCCATTATTAGCAAAGCAACAGGCTTTTTCCATTTCAATTCCCACTTCACAGTTTTGGAAACTTTGGCTCCGGTGCCTGGATTCAGTCAGAGAACAGCGATATAAGAAGATCAGAGAGCTCTAATGGACAATAAGCCCTGTAAACTTCCAGCAGGCTTGCCAGTAAGAAAAACATGATGTTTAGAAAAAACGAAGAAAGAAATAATCGCTGGATTGAGAGCAGAATAAACAGAGCAATCTAATTCAGTTTAAAGAGAGTGAAGCACAGACATTCCTTTCTGTAATGAGGATTATTCAAATATCAAAGCGTCTTTTCATTTGCTTTGGCAAGATGGTGATGCTGTCTTTTTAGAAATAACGTCTAAATTCTTCTGCAAAAATGTATAGCAAATGCTGAAGCAAGTCTCTTTTTCGGCACTCTATGTAAAATATTACAACAATGTACACAGGATGCTCTACATACATAATAATGCATTTTGTTATGTGCGCCTCAAATATAGGACACAATTTCCTGCCCACAATCTCCATGTAGCAACATCATTTGTATTTAGTCCGGAATATATTACTCTGGCTGTGAAAGCTAACGGGTCATCTGTTTTACTCTCCCTGCCAGTGTCAGCACAATGTGGATTGCCTTTTTCAGGACATGAAAATGAAAGTCTCATAGATTCTTGTCACAAATCAACTGTAGAATTAATGTTTTTGACATGAATGTCATTTAGCAGAAAGATTCACGCCAATAACCACAGCGTGCAACGAGCCAAAAGCTGTCTTTAACAGAGATCCACAGAGAAAGAGGCTCCACATACAAATACAGGCAGAAAAGATGAAAAAACATGTCACTTTTAGTGCTGATGGATGGATGGATGGATGGATGGATGGATGGATGGATGGATGGATGGATGGATGGATGGATGGATGGATGGATGGATGGATGGATGGATGGATGGATGGATGGATGGATGGATGGATGGATGGATGGATGGATGGACAGACAAATGTTTCAAAGTGAGATGATGGATAGATAGATAGATAGATAGATAGATAGATAGGTAGATAGGTAGATAGATAGATAGATAGATAGATAGATAGATAGATAGATAGATAGATAGATAGATAGATAGATAGATAGATAGATAGATAGATAGATAGACGAATGGACAAATTAATCAAAGTGGGATGGATGGATGGATGGATGGATGGACAAATGACTCAAAGTGAGATGATAGATAGATAGATAGATAGATAGATAGATAGATAGATAGATAGATAGATAGATAGATAGATAGATAGATAGATAGATAGATAGATAGATAGATAGATAGATAGACGAATGGACAAATTAATCAAAGATGGATGGATGGATGGACGGACAAATGACTCAAAGTGAGATGGATGGATGGATGGATGGATGGACAAATGACTAAAAGTGGGATGGATGGATGGATAGATGGACAAATTAATCAAAGTGGGATAGATAGATAGATAGATAGATAGATAGATAGATAGATAGATAGATAGATAGATAGATAGATAGATAGATAGATAGATAGATAGATGAATGGACAAATTAGTCAAAGTGGGATGGATGGATGGATGGATGGATGGATGGATGGATGGATGGACGGACGGACAAATGACTCAAAGTGAGATGGATGGGTGGATGGATGGATGGACAAATGAATAAAAGTGGGATGGATGCATAGATAGATAGATAGATAGATAGATAGATAGATAGATAGATAGATAGATAGATAGATAGATAGATAGATAGATAGATAGATAGATAGATAGATAGATCAAAGTGGGATGGATGGATGGATGGACGGATGGATGGATGGACAAATGAATCAAAGTGGGATGGATGGACGGACTGACAGATGGATGGATAGATAGGGTAGATAGATGGATGGATGGATAAATTAATCAAAGTGGGATGGATGGATGGATGGACAAATGACTCAAAGTGAGATGGATGGGTGGATGGATGGATGGACAAATGAATAAAAGTGGGATATATGGATGGATGGATGGATGGATAGATGGACAAATGACTCAAAGTGAGATAGATACATACACAAAGACAAACGGACAGGCCAATACATAAATAAATCTTCATTTTATATTGGATATACAGCATTCTGTCACGTTGTTCAGCTCTATTGTTCATTTACGGGGCCTGTAATTGAGCAGGTACTTCACACTAAGTTAATGCAACTTAAGTTTACATTAAGGTAACTCAAACCCAAACTCATCCACCATGAAAGAGTAGTCACTTGAATCACCACCCTCCAGGTGCAGCACAAATGATCTCTCAAACGAAAATACAAGACATTTCCACTTCTCACGCTCCGTGCAAATCAACACCTGATCATCGTAAAGACTCCTCATCCGGCGTTGAGTTACAGTATACTCATTATGCCCCATATCATACACAGATAGCACAACAGGGTGGAGTTCTGATAGTTCACGGTGCATCTGATAACACCCAGCCATTGTTCAAAGACAACGACTCGCTCTTCAGCGGCCTTCTTATATATCATACATATATATCGTATTAGTCCGAGAACCTAAATTGAACCCAGTAACACAAGCGCAGGCTTCTGTGATAGACAGAGTAAACAGACAGATAGCCAGCACCATCCTTCCTGTGACCTGAATGCTTTTGATGTTGGCAGCCAAAGCAGAAATTAGATTAGAAATCGCTACCATCCTCAGAATTAATTTGAGAAATATATCCCAAAGTCAAACTTCATCACTCTGCATAACAAGGCCAGAGGGGAGATATGTTAATTTACGAGATTAAGAATGCATCTAGTCAATTTCAAGTTGTTTTTCCTTTTTTTTTCCCGGTTCAGCTTCAGTGAGAGCCATTAAACCCTTTTCCCTCCATCTAAGACAAATCTGCTTTGAGTTTGTTACTGGGGAAATGAAATGTGACTTAAAAACTAATTGCTGTCACTCGACGCTTGTTTTGCAACCTAAATGAGCACTTGCTACAAGACCGATATATTACAAGATATTAGGCGCTTATTGGGCCTATCTGCAAACTTATTCCAAAATATCTCCTCCGTTAACTGGAAACACGGCCGTGATCCCTTGCACACTCCTGAAATGTGTAGCTGCAGTGAAAGTGATATTTTTGAAAGCCACAAAAAGCATTTAGCTGGAGAGGGCGGAACCAAAACGGAACATCATTAAATCTACAGCACTTTCAAGGGCAGTCCAAAGATCTGCATTATTATTATGCAGCGTCCCAGAGCGCTCTGACAGGAGCCTAATATGGCAGAATCCTTATAGCTATCCTCCCGTTTCCCTCGGGACGCGGCTAAAATTATTGCAGTCCCTCTATCGAAAGCACAGAGCAAAGCAGGACCTTTTAAAACCTAATTATTGCAGGCATCACAAATCAGAACTCAAAGGATATGCCAGATTTCTAGAGCCGTTCACGGATGGCAAAATACATTTGCAATAGAGGTGCTAAACAATGTTTCAATTCATTACAAACATTTTCATTTTTTACATCCCCTCACAATCACAGCCAGTCTTTCGCTGGCTGTCGTCCACATACCAGGCTGTGAAAAACCCTGTTTTAATTATTAATACACTCCCTATTTGTACAGTTGAACAATCTGCTTTTTATTTGATATCAATTACAGCCAAACGGCTTTTTTATTTTACACCAGCAGGAGCACGGTGCTGTTTCAAGAGTGACTGACACAATTTTCATATCACCTGAAGACAGCTTTCCTTCTTAACTTGAGAAAGGGTGCGTTAAACCGCTCCAGGTCAAAGATTAAAACGCACAACATGTCGCTGAATCATTCTCCTCCTCAGCCCAAATTCATTTCATAACCACCTCTGATCTCGTATTAAAAATCAAATGACTTTACTCTGTGACCCCATCATTTATGAAAATGTATTTCGGCTTTCACTAATAACGGACGTTAATGCACAAAGGCCAGTTGATGGGATAGTTCACTCAAAAATGATATTTCTGTGATCATTTACTCACCCTTATGTTGTTCTGAACCTGTGGGATACAAAAGGAGAAATTTTGAAGAATGTCCATGCAATTGCAATGAAAGGGGGATGAAGCTTCAAAAGATTTGTCTGATTCAATTCACAAGTTCAATTCCGCCAAAGCGCTTATAGTCGGCATGAGACAGAAGTTGTGTTTTCTTCGCTATTGTGACGTATATCCAAGTGAAACGAGATGTTTTTTTTTTGTCCATCGTGAATTGATTGGATGGTTGGATCGTTCTGATTTGCTATTGGTCGATCTCATGTGAGTGACAGATGCCATGCCCTGATGCCAGTAAACACATAATCAGAAAATGATGTGCACGGATAATTTAATTATAATAAATCCTGTAAGCTACCATAAAAAATAAGAATTGCTCATTTTTATTTCATGGTGACTAATAACACATTGGAGGATATTATCAGTGAATAATGGCTTAATCTCTGTTTGTCACACAAAGCTATTATATGACTTCATCATAGCTCCAGTCCCTATTCATTGTGATTCCATGAAAATAATAGGCAGTACAGTTCTCAAATTTCACATTTTGTGTTCCATGGAGGGAAGAAATTCATATGGGATTGCAACAATAGAGTGAGTAAGGGTGTGTTCACACTTATAGTTCGGTTCGCTCTTGGTTCGGATCAAAAAAACAAAAAAACATTTAGGCCTAGTCCTGGTCCGCTTAGAGTTCACAACACACAAGGCATAGGGATATGTTCACAACCTGATTGGTCGGCTTTTATTGCGTGTATTTCGTGACGGAACTTACTGAACATCCAAAACAATATTGTGTGCTGGGATAAATGCGCTCGTTATATGTGCATAGCCTACATATGATGGTATTTTGACCAGATGAGAACTCGTGAAGAGCTTATAAAATGTGCAAAGGAGTCAAAACAGCGGCAGGAATCCCTCCATCACACACACAAACGAAAATCTGCTGTGAGGAGACGCTGTTCTGATGCCTATACCGAACTGTGATGGGCAACATCTCGACTATGACGGGGAAAAAAAAGGTATACTTCAGCATTCTGTCCTTTTAAGGGTCGCGTCTTGTGACATCATGTCCTGTTTTTGGTTCGTTTACATGTGTTTGGTCTGTGTTGCGTTCACATTTCACTCCAACCGGACCAGAGTTAGTTTGGAACCGGACCGAGACCCATCTTTTCAGCGGTTTCCGCTTGTTTGTTTGATGGCAGCGTTCACACTTATTCAAATGAACCGCACTAACAGAGCAATCACACCAGAGTTCGTTTTAATCAAACCAAACATGCCAAGTGTGAACACCCTAAATGACAACAAATCCGATACCGGTAAGTACTGAAAAAGCCGCTGTTTCGAAAGTAGTTCTGTGCCAGAATATTCCGCTTACCAAGTGGATCTCGAGGTACTCTCAAGTAAATCCATTTACCATCCTGACAACACAAACACTCTCATATCTACTCATTAAAAAGCGACTTATTAACATTACAAAAATGCGCACGCTCACAATACAGAAAGAAATAATAAGGTTGCAGGACTGACAGCGAATAAATCACAGATCTTTTTGTGCAGCTATTGATTGTCATTCACAGCTGTAGCCTGCACATAAGCAACAGTGACAAAGCATCCATTATTGATTCTTCTATCTCATAGGAACCTCATACATCAGCCCACTTGAGAGCACGTTTGCCTCCACGCTTCCAAACAAAGCAGTATGCAAATTCCAGTAACTGGCAAAGTAAAAAAGATCCATCCACTAGTGCTGCATAATTATTATATAAACCAAATTGAAGGGGGTGATATGTATATTTAGCCCTTCAATGGCTTTTAACCTGCTTGAGAACTGATTCAAATGTTATGCACTGAAAATGGATTTTTCAGGATTCTGCAATATGATTCTGCCTGATACAAAGACAGAGTCTGCAGAATCGTGGAAATCCCTGGTTGGCCTTTCTGACTGCTTGATATAGCTAAAACAATTATCTTGATATTTCCTGCCTTAACGTGATTTTCTATAGTTCTATATGACCTTGATTTTTATGGATTCGTTCTTTCAGTCATGAGAACCATTTCAACCAAACAACCATTGAAGCCAAGCAAATTCAGAAAATCTAGTTTGGAATAATAAAGACACATTTTTCCCACTCTATTTTTCACTAAATTAACAATTACATTTTTATCATTTCCGTTTATATTGACCAATATAATAATACTACTGTAATAACTATAACCAACACCTACATACATTTTTTACTGAAACCTTCTAAATAAAAGTAAGTAAAATGCCACTTTAGTGAAGATTTTTGAATAATGACAAACATATAACTAATCACATAACTAATAACTGTAACTGTTAGCTTTAAAGCTAAAAACTGTGTGTTAAAATCTTACTCCTCAACATTGACGGAATAAACTGCAATAAAATAAAATAAAATAAAAAAACAGGGAAAACAGACCAAAAATATTGATGACTCATCCTGCACTCAGGGGCGTAACCAAATGTTTGTCCAATCAAATGCCCTCTAGAATGAGATCACATGTTTACAACTTAAATTAAACTAAAGACTGAAAAGTCCTTAAATACTGTATTTCCTGCCCAAATTTCCTTAGCTATTTTCTTAACACTTCATTAACACTGAACAAAATAAAAAATGTTTTGTCTAATAACACTTAATAATTAATATTGCATTAAAATCTTTATGATATTCACAGCGAGGCTGAATTTTAAATCACTAGCAAAACCACTGTGAATCACCTAGCCAAAGCCAACATGACATATTTATATGGCACACAACTATATACACAAACTAGTAAAGAACTCTTAGATTACAAAGGTTGCAAATATAACAAATCATGTGATATCACTATGTCAACAGCTAATAAAAGAAACATATGCTTTTTTTATTGTATCTCCTTCATAACACAAAATGGAGTTTGACCCCGTTTTGTTAAGCTATCAAGCACACACGATCATTGCTGTTTATAATACATAAAATATACAAAGTATTTGTTTTTATAAGGGTTTTTGATTGGCAAAATTGAGCTGAAACGAAACGTATAATGCTTTGATAAATCAGATCCTTCAGAGCAATCATGCAGGAAGCGTAATCACGCTGGGTGTGATCCGTCTGCACATTAATGAGCATTTATACACCATATTGTTCCCAGTTAATGAGAGACACAAACAACCAAAGAAGGAAAAAGCACAGAAGGAGATGAATACAGGGGCGACACCCTGCCTGTTTAAACAAGTGTCATTCTCAAACACTTTCTTGTTGTGTCTTGTACAATCGCTTAAGTTTCTACTCACTGTAAAAAAAAATAGGTTTGACGCTCATAAAAAGAAACATTCAAGCCGTGTTATTATCAAAGCCTGCAGGCAGTTGGTCACGACAAACAACACATTATTTTATCAAATGTTACTTTTTGGATGTTTTTGAAAGAAGTCTTTTATGCTCTCCAAGCTTGCATTTATTCGCAATTATTATTGGTGCTAAATTATTCATAATGGCTCTTATTATCAGTGTTGAACAGTTTTTGATGGTTAATATTTTTGTATTTACTGTCACTTTTGATCAATACAATGTGTCCTTGCTGAGTAAAAATATTATTTTTTACTTCCCCCAAACTTTTGAATGATAGAATGTCACAGTTTTCACACACAAAAAAAACATTGATAATAAAAAGAAAAGTTTCTTGAGGACCAAATCAGCATTTCAGAATGATTTCTGAAGGATCATGTGACAATTCAGGATTACCGTCGCAGGAATAAATGACATTATAAAATATATTTAAATAGAAAACTTTTCATTTAAACTGTAATAATATTTCACAATATTATTGTTTTTACTAATCAAATAAATGCAGCCTTGGTGAACATAAAAGACTTCTTTATTACAATCTTGAGTGAGAGTTTGAGATTTGCGCAATTAAACGTTCACAGAAGGTCTTTAGATGTACGTGAATCTTTCTGCATGTTCTTTCAAGAAGAAATGATTGAAATAAAGAAACCAGTCAAAATGAAAAACATTAAGCCTATGGAATCAGAATCACGGATCAGAAACACCAGAACCACTAACCGGAACGTCTCATGTGTGTGAACTGTGAGGTGTGAGAAATCATGCTGTATACCGAGTTCAGCCTTCTCTTTGAGGACGTCCTTGAAGTTGAGGCCGCTGTTGAGCGTGGACTCTCTGTATTTGTGCAGCGCTTCTCTCTGGCCGTTCTTGCCGAGCTCCTTCAGCACGGTGGGTTTCAGGGGTATGGCCCGCAGACCCTTCTTCCAACTCCACAAATCCGCCACTGTCCATTTCACCAGATCCTCCAACTTCACGATGACTTTCTCTGAGACGGCGATAACTTCATCCTGTCAAGACACAAATGCAAAATGAGGAAGGACACAGGTGTGGTAAAAGTGAGTGAAAAAGGAAAAACATGGAAAAATTCCTGATAAAATGAAAACATTCACCAAATTGTGGCCACCAAACTACATGATTGCACTAAACAACCAATTTAAAAAAGGGGTGGGAACCTCATTACTGTGTGTCAAGATTGTAGTCTCTTAAAATATCTGATTTGACCTTGTGGTTTCCCCAAAAATTTAAAATGTATCAATTAATGATTTATGATATTTGCACCCTAACCCTAACTTTCTACTTAAATATATTTTAAAGTGTAACTTATTCCTTATTCAGCATCTTTACTCCAGTCTTCAGTCACATGATCCTTCAGAAATCATTCTAATATGCTAATTTGGTGCTCAAGAAACATTTATTATTATTACCAATGTTTTTGCTGCTTAATATTTTTGTTTAAAACCATAATACACTACCATTCCAAAGTTTGGGGCAAGTTTTAGTTTTTTTAAAGAAATTAATCATTTTATTCAGCAATGATATATTAAATTAATCAAAAGTGGCATATAACAATGTTATAAAAGACTTTGATTTAAAATAAATAAATGATCATTTGAACTCTCTATTCTTTAAAAAAAATAATTATTTAGTTTTTCCACAATAATATTAAGCAGCAAAACTATTTTCAACACTAATAATTTTATTATTATTTAATTGAGCATCAATAATAACTGATAAAAAAAAAAGATGATTTGAGTGCCAAATCATCATATTAGAATGATGCTGAAAATTCAGCTTCGCCATCACAGGAATAAATTACATCTTACAATATATTAAAGATAATTTTTTTATTATTATTATTGTAATAATATTACAAAATATTAATGTTTTACTGTGTGTTTGATCAAATAAATGCAGCCTTGGTGAACATAAGGACTTCTTTCAAAATCTTCAAAATTCTTATTCCAAACTTTTGACCAGTAGTGTATATTTAAAAACTGTTTAAAACGGGATAATTTTTTTTTTTTAATAGCATTTAATTCAACACTTTTTGCTCTGATACCAAAATTGGTACTGAGAACCGAAAATGTTTTACTGGTATTGGTACCGACTACTGAAATTGACAACCCTAGTGTACAGTCCTAAAGATTGGATTTGAAAATTTGGGATAAGAGTGCACAGCCTAGGATAAAAGACAAAAAGCACTGCAACTGCAGTCATTTCTTCCTTTTAATATTCATTTTGCGCAAGTTGCAATTCGAAATGTTGTAATTTGGATTGCAATTCCATTTTAATGCATCACAACATCATTACAATGTCTTTGCCAAGCAGACTTGTTTGCATTATTCGCTTATAAAAGTGAAGTAAGAGCTTTGCTTGTGACCTGGCATGGGATAACAGACCAGTCCCAGTTATACAGGGAATCTGGGGAACAGATGCATTTGTATTTGGCAGAGCCCTGGATCATGCACTTCTGACTGACCGTACAGCATGCTGAGAAAATTCACTGAATGCTTCCTTCGCATTGTTTGGCTTTGTTTCCCCAAGCTTGACCCAATAAAGGCGAGCATAGATCAGAGGGAATACCTGCTCTGCGACACTGGAATATAGTTCATATCTGCTGGATCTGCAGGCAGCAACAACTTTCTGCTGAACAGACCATGTCTAATTACGTCCTCTTTAAGTAGGGCTGTTTCTTTTTAGGTTTCAGATTTTTTTTCTTGGTTCCAAAGAATAGGTCCCATTGTCATGCTGTCATAGGCAAACAATTTATCTCTCGCACAGACAGCGTAATGGGATGAAAATGGAACTTTACTTGAGTGTACTTAACCGTAACATATGAAAAGGTTTATAAAGTTACCAAGAAGGGGGTTTGGCCTTAATAAAAGAAGCTAATGGAAGGATATGAACGCGTTATCTGAGATTTCCTTGCAACAGGGCATACATGCATTCCTCTAGGTTTACATACCATTCCACTGGAACGAATATTGCAGTTAAAACCAGTTGATCTCAACTGGTGGGTTGTGATCCAGAAAAATGGAAAAGCAAGAAGGATAAACCAAGGGAAAAAAAAAAAAACATACTAAATCCAAACAATAAAATGCATCTAACTATAAAATTGTGCATAGTAAGGATGGCATAATTTTTTTTTTTAAATAATGAAAAATCGAAGAGAAATAAAAAAAAAAAAAAAAAATTAAAAAATAAAATAAAATAAAATAAAATAAAATAAAATAAAATAAAATAAAATAAAATAAAATAAAATATTGACATGTCAAGATGTCACTTGTCACTTTGGTTTACTTTTAATTTTGGTGCAGACTGCAGCTTCAATTTAAAATCAGGGTCCTGAAGCAAAACTAGGAGAACCACTAGTTTAAGTTTAAATGACCTTTTCTTCAACCACTACGGGTGTAAATGGAAAACATGCGGCCCTCAAGATTGCACACCTCCAAATGTTTGCAGCAGAAAAATGAATCTAGCCTCTTCATAATGACCATCTGAGCGCAGAGGTATTTGTTTTCACACACCTATAAAACTAAGTGGGTCAAACACTGTTAATCCTGATGGCGACACAGCAAAACTTTACTATAAGATCATGTGTCCCGCTCCGCCGCTTTGAAGCTCTGACTGCGCCCTGCTGCTTTGATCGAAATATTGCTTCATTGTGTAAATTCATTTAGGAGGAAACAAATAAAACAATAAAAAGATGAACAGATTGCATTCTATTATTAAGTGATGTTAAGAGAAAAATCAATCAAAGCCTTTAGCAGGTTTCCTTGCATTACTTTTGGAAATACACTCGCCTCCTTTTAATTGCACTTTAAGAGTATTTAAGAAGCAGAGCTTAGGGTTGTAGACGGCGAAGGCCCTCAACCAGAGTCACGCTGAGCCCGTCTCACTCCGTTGATTCAGGGGTCAGCTCAAGAATTCCCAGGTCACCGCAGATTTGTACACCTGCTTGCATGTCCATTTAATTATTGACCTGCTAACGTGAAAAAGGGGCCTTGCAGATCCTTAGGAAGTCTTTTTAAGTCTAGTTAAAAGTTAAATCAAGTATTCAGCTTGAATAATTACTCGGAGCTCAAACTAGAACTGGGCGATATAGCACAGAAAAATTTGACTTTAAAAAAAAAAAAAGTTTATACTTTTCTACTTTAACTAACAGATAGATAGATAGATAGATAGATAGATAGATAGATAGATAGATAGATAGATAGATAGATAGATGCAGTTATCATTTTCACGTCATGCGCCACGTTGTTACAAATAAGGATTATTCTAATGACACAATCGTTGGGAAACTTAATAACCAAATAAAATATCATTATATCAAATATCAACATTATACTATATATATTATTTGTCAAATATTCTAAATATATCACCTAGCCAAGCTAATTTTTGTCACACCTAACATAGAAAACTCTAAGAAAATGGCACCAGGCTGCAGATTTAAATGAATATATCAAAATAGAAAGGCAGGAAAGGCACAAGCTTATGTTCAATCTAATTCATGTTCAATTTAATTTATGTTAATCATATATTTTGTTTATTCTCTTAATACCTGTTAATATTGGATGTCCCTAATTACTATGCATATAAACAACAGACGCTAAGACGACAGCTAATGCTTAATTGTGCATAGTTAACATTTACTAATATTCCTATCACAATTGAAGCACACTTGTATAAAAACACAATTTTATATCATGGCGAAATAATATAGATCACAATAAAGCTATTTTCTCTGTAAATTCAATTCAAGCTGCTTATATATTACCATATGCTAAGGCCTATGGATAGTCTAGTGAAATAAATCTGTAACAAATGAAAGCTACTTTATCTCATTTGATAATTTTCTTTATTTGTAGAGTAAATAAACCAAACTCAGCTGGCAAAGATCACTTAAAAAATACATTTGATTTCTCCCTTTAGGTAAACTTTTACAGACGTTAATCCTTGTCTTAACCACATCACTGGCATCCAGCTAAAAGTACCTAGTTTAGACACAAATTGTCACTGTTTATCTTCTCATCTCAAAACTCCAGTGTTGCATTAAAACGTCTGTTTTGCACATTCACAACGAAGACGAGACCCGTGGCTCCATCCTGCTGCAATTAGCACAGTCGCTGTCAAAGAGGCATGAACTGATTCAGAAATATCTTGCAGATGTGCAACTGAAATCTCTCCTGAATCTAATTCAGTTCCTTTTACAACACGCCAACAAAAGCCGTTTGTTTGAATGTGTCGAGCGGCGTGCTGATTGGACGTGGAAGAGCAGCGCTGCCTCAGAATGGGCCGATCTGAAATATGATGACACCGCCTTACAAAATTAAACCCATTTGTCAAGAAACACAAGAGCTTTGAAAGACAATGCAAATGTTTGCTCATAATGCTCAGATGAAGGTTTAAGAAAACAAGAAATATCAATGTCAACCACACTAAAAAGTTCAAATAATCATGTTTTAACAAACGAGTGTCACTATTCAGATTTAGTGCCTTAAATGACTAGTCGTTTATCAACTAAGGTGGAGTATTTTAGCTCAATTTCTATTCTATTTCTATTATTTTTGGCAGCGGTTCTTTGAATGGAATAAATTCAGAAACGAAAAGAGGCTTTGTGAAGTATGTTGTGCTTTGGCACACCGTTATACTGCCAGCACGGTAAAGTCTCCAAATCTACCGTATTCTACAGTACAATACATTTCAAGACATTTCAAATAACCCACCATGAGCAATTACTTATTATGCATAATCCAGAGTTACTTATCATGCATAATATAAACTGAGTAGGGAAAGTGAATGGTGACAGAGATTGTCCCTGGTCCCCACTTTCACTGTAAAAGTGCGGCCACATTAGCAACATTTTGGAAAAACTACGAGAACAAAAAGATCCACTATCTATATTGTCAATAGAGCAGCGATGTATGAAGCACAGCTCACACAGAAGTTACTTTCTGTTGGTCAATGTTTCAAATCTGCATTGAATCCATCAAGAAATCTGCGTAGGGAAATCTTTCACTCTCACTAGGACTGAAATCATGATTGACGAAAAACCATGCTAAAAATTCCCGGCGTTTAGTATTTCCATTTCATATTTCAATTATCATTAAATCTGTAAATACTTTTAAAGAACGCATTAATTAATTAATTAATTAATTATATTAGCGTATAAGGGGGAAACCCGCCTACAGAAAAGTTTAGATCTTCCCTTGTGTAATGCCTTATAAAGTAGTGTTACCGTGGAAACAGCTCTACTTCTGCTGTTCCATAAGCGCCATCTACTGGCAGAGAGTGGATTTACTTTTTCATTCAGCCTGTCTGTGGTTTTTGTTCAGACCAATGCAAAAATCGGACCAAAAATATCAACTCTTTGGAAATTAAGGTAACCTATGCCGAATTGGAGTAGATAAAATACCATTTAAAAAAAAAAATCATTTTGATTCATCCTTTTCATAATTTTTTATCATTTTTTTTTTTAATTAAAACTTTATTTGAACATATAATTAGTAAATATTAATGTTCTAAGTCACCCAACCAATAAAATCCTGATCTTTTAAAATAATGTTATTATTTTAATATATTTATGCAAACAAAAAGTTCATAGTGATGCTAATTGTATTTGTTGTTTGTTTGTTTTCGACATAAAACTTGGTGAAATGATTTCAGCGTGTTTACTTTCTGAACACTTCCAGCCCATTTTAACAAAACCGTGTCAATAATGATAACCATGATAATTTTGGTCACTATTGTCGTGATATGAAATTTTCATACCGTTTCATCTCTAGATCTAACATGAAAATCCAGACTGTTCAAGATTCCTTTTGAAACTACTGGATTTCACCCATGAAAATTGACTGAGAAATGGTAAATGTGACCGCAACTTAAGGAAAAAAGCAGCATGGACATTCGGCTAAATATCTCCTTTTAACTCTCTCTGCGTCATTGACGGATATTTCCGGCTTTCCGTGTTTTGACTTTTATATGGTAGGCGACGCTATGACACATCTTCAGAAAGAGCACTGAATCTCCTGATCAAAACGCAGGCAAAAAAAGAAGCAGAAACAAGCGATAGCATATGCATAACACGATCATCAATATTAAACAGCATATAAATCAAAACTGTCCAATGTTACTGAATGAAATGTCGACGCAGGACGAGCTTACAGGACTGTGAAGCTTTGGGGGTGTTGATGGTCTATGTTTTGATGATCATTCTGAATCTGATCTGGATAGTAGAAGGAAATCCAAGGCACTCTTCTTTAGAAAATTATAAAAAGCCTTTATTGGACTGGCTATTTCATAATAGAAAATTTAAAAGACATTGGGGAAAAAACAACCCACGCGTAGCGGCACAAATCTGGATCTGGATAGTCTTTGATAAAAACATGATTTTCTCAGCTTTTTACTCGAAATGTTGCTTTTTTTAATGAAACACCCATATTCAATGTTGATCAAAAAGGAATGCATGAAGCTAGAATAAAAAGTTTTTTGTTTGTCTGTTTTTATTGTTTTTTTTAAAGCAGTGGGTCTGTTCTTTCTTTTGACATTGCATGTTCAGATATTCATATAACAAAATGTTCTGGGGGCCATGAAACTTTTGTGAAAATGATCAAAAATGCTGGTGTTGGCTGGCAACTTTAAAAAAAAAAAAAAAAAAACGCTGGTGGGGAAACCGGTCAAAACTTGAGATATGAATAATTAAGATAGAAAGTATCTTATGTTCACCAAGGCTGCATTTATTTGATCAAAAATACAGTAAAAACTGAAAAAAAGTGAGATATTATTATTAAAATTTAAAAGAACTGATTGAACTTTTGATATATTTATAATTTGATGTATTTTAAAATGTAATATATTCCTGTGATGGCAAAGTCGAATGTTCAGCAACCAGTGTTATTTTAAATTATAATTAGCTACGTCACAGCATTACAGTTTTACTGTATTTTTGATTTAAAAAAAAGAAATGCATTCTTGATGAGAATAACATATATAAACAGAAAACATTTGAAAAATCTTAATTACTCCAAACTTTTGATGTTCCAGTCACACAGGTGAAAACATAAAAAAGGGGGAATACGGTAATAAAAAAAAATGGATCTTCCCTTTAACTCCGCCTACTAGTCACCACACAGTCAATTATGAAAATATGTACTTCAGCACATCCCTAACTGCCACGGGAAAGTAAATAACATGTTACGGAATGTTACCTACAAAAGGAGTGCTGATTTCATTTGAACTGTAAATTTGTCTTAGGGATTCAAACACAAACATGGACTGATGCCAGGCAGCAGAGATGTGTCTGGATCTCTGCCACGTGCTTCCTGCACAACTCCCAATCTCCAGGTTTGTAATTCACATACCAGCTGAGAGAAGCAACTAATAAGACATTAGCGCCCTTCCCTGGATCCTTTGATGTCACCGGCACTCAAAAACAGGATATTTGTAAGCGTATTTGCACACGCAGCCATTTACACATGGTCTATAAATGCACAGCACTGGAGGTTTCATATGGATATGTAAACTATGCCTGTTAGACAAAGTGCACAGTGCTTGCTGGAATCTGATCTGGAATCTATTTATAAACCACCAACCCCATTTAGTTCTGCTCTTATGTCACATAAATGCTATTCAAGAGTATTGCCAGTGCGGAGTCTGTCGACACAGCGTTAAAACCCCTCTCTCTCTCTCTCACACACACACACACACACACTAAAACAATGATATTACGAGCTAAGGGACGGACTCTAGAACAACTGGGTCCAATTAAACCCTGAAAAACTGTGAGAGCAGTGCCGAGCTTTTGCCAAAACAATTCCTCCCTATAAAATGACACATATTTTCTGTGAAATACAGTCACAGATGAAATATTGGCTGAGCCAGGGAGTAGTTCTGCATCTTTATTTCTGAGAAGAGGAAAAAAAGTTTTACGCTTTAGGATAGATTAAACAAGATGAAAGAGGAAATATAATTAGAAACAAACAGATCCGTGTGAAGTCGAGCAGAACGCCAGTGCTAGAGAGAGAGTACAGTGAGACTGTACGCCTAAGAATTTGTTGGCCCAGGAGGGTTCGATTCAAAAAAATCAAAAACTGCACGTCTTCACATGCAGGAGTGTTATGTTGCCCTCTCTAGGCTCAAACTCTAAGTGTTAAATTTTATCGGCCGGCTGCCAGAAAGAGATCACTCCAGGCCTGTTGCTGTTTCAGCCACTGTTATCCTTCTAATGAATGACTAACCCCGGCCAGAAGGGAAATTACATCACCTGGGTGTAGAAACAAAAAGGCAAAAGCAGAGTGGCCCTGTTTTATCACACAACTGTACTCGCATACCTTCCTGTTTGCATACATGCGTGCTAAACATTAGCACATTGCAGAGTCTTTGCAGTTGAGCATTCAAATGAGACAGAATGCTGATCAAGTGTTCAAACAGTATAGATTCAGAGGAATCCAGATCAGTGGCTCTCCAGCTCGCTTCAGGCGTTTACAATAAACATCAAGTAGCGGTTCAACACAGTGTCAGTATCGTTTAGCGCACATAAATGTCAGACTGAAATTAAAAACGAAAGATTTACATTCATTAATATAACATTTGATAATTATTAATAAAAAAAGCAAACTTATATATATATATATATATATGAAAGTAAAATATATAAGAACATTAGATCAAATAATACACACATTTTTAGATTGTTAAATTAAAAATTAAATAACAAATTAATATATAATTACAAATTAAATGATAATTGTTTTAATTATTGTAATGTATTATAATTATTATAACAAGTGTTATAATATTATAATTGCACAATATAATGATTATAATAATTATAATTAAAAAACATAAAAAAATAAACAAAAGTAACAGCACACACCAGTGTCTAGAATGTTTGTTTCCCTTTCAGGTATGCAATATAAAAGTAGCTTATTTTGTTATAATAATAATATTATATAATAATAATACAAATATATACATATATATATATATATATATATATATATATATATATATATATATATTGTGTGTATATATACATATAAATACATATATATAATATAATATATAATTTATATATATATATATATATATATATATATATATATATTTGCAATTAAATAATTAATGTATGAATAAATAAAAGGTTTAATTAAATAAATTTCATAATTTAATATAATTTAACATATTTTCAGTTATATGTGTGTGTGTGTGTGTGTGTGTGTGTGTGTGTGTGTGTGTGTGTGTGTGTGTGTTATATTATATATAAAAATACATTGTAATTAAAATTATTTGATTTTATATTTTATTATTATTATTATTCAATTATTTATATTCTATATATTCTATATATAAATATTCTATACATATATAAATATTCTATATATATATATATATTAGGGCTGTCAAACGATTAATCGCGATTAATCGCATCCAAAATAAAAGTTTGTTTTTACATAATATATGTGTGTGTACGGTGTATAATTATTTTCTATATATAAATACACACACATGCATGTATATATTTAAGAAATATTTGCATGTATATACTGTGTATATATATTTATATTATATATAATTTATATTATATATAAATATTTTACATATAAATAACACATTTTTCTTAAATATATATGCATGTGTGTGTATTTATATATAGAAAATAATTATACTCCATACACACACATATATTATGTAAACACAAACTTTTATTTTGGATGCGATTAATCGTTTGACAGCCCTAATATATATATATATATATATTGTCACGGTGTGGTGCAGGCAGAAGAAGATGAATAATCAAAAGATCCAATGCAAACTTTTCCTCACAATATAAATCAAACTGGTACATAGAAGACGGGCAGAGGATTCACACACACTTAATACCACGTAGATCGGACAAAGACTGACTGAACGGATAGAACTTAAATACAAACACAGATGAACACTGATTAACAGAACACAGGTG
The DNA here is from genome assembly GCF_949319135.1 of Squalius cephalus. Lineage (NCBI taxonomy): Eukaryota > Metazoa > Chordata > Actinopteri > Cypriniformes > Leuciscidae > Squalius > Squalius cephalus. The sequence goes on along the minus strand of NC_137140.1, from coordinate 7,614,301 downwards.
ATACAAATAACGATGATGACTAAACAGGTGACAAAACTGAACTGATTATGACAGTAACCATGGATACAAAGGAGTGGCAGGAAAACAGAACAAAGGAAGACGTGACTAATGAAAACAAATGATATTATTTTACATTATAATATATTATAATATTATATTATAATAATCATACATTATTAACTTATATTACATATGTATAATGTATAATTAAATTAATAAGTGTAATAATATCAAACTAACCAATAATAACACACCAATGTAGTCTGGGTCATATTTTCTTTTGTAGCTTCCGTGGATGCAACCTCAGCATCTATCTAATTTGGCTAGTATTTTAAATTTGCATAAAAATACTGCATTTCCTCTGACATTTTAAAAGATGTTCCATACTTATCCACGATTAAATTCTAAGTTGCGCTATTATTTGCATTTAGCACAGTTTTTCTGCATGCTCTTTGCGACCCTATAAGAACAAATCTGTGACCCATTTCTGGGTCATGACCCATCCGCTGACTTTGTTCTCGTAAATAGGAAACATGTCTGTTATTGTACTATTAACAGCATAGCGCAGCCTCTGCAAATGCATGGCAGTTTCTATGATAGCTGATTAACTTTATCAGCGGTCGCTAGGGTTATTCGCTGCAAATGCAAATGTAATTTAATTGGACAATCTGCTGAGTGCATCTGAGGCTGGCGAGTTGTGAAGCTCACATTACTGCAGGTGCTTTGGCTGACACTTAATCACATTGTTATTTAAATTCACCATGTCTCATTTAGCAACTACACTGGGAATGCACAAAAGAGTGGCGAACATTCTTCACAGTTTTTCACACAATACTTGTTAGGACATGTGTAAAACAAAGTACACTCCATACTCAATATTACAACAAATAAGATACGCACAACATTGCAGAATTTCAATGAACACTTTTACACAACATTACACAACTTCTGTTTATTGGCCAATTAGACAGTTTAATGGCCAAATATTGTCTGATTAGTGCTTAGTACGCTCTTAGAAAAAAGGCTCAATTGGGTTCAATACAGAACCCTAGGGTTCTTGATGCTTTATGAACGCTTTAAGCCAAAAAGGTTCAAAATAAGGAGCGCTGTCTTAAAAGTGCACTGTGTCATTTTTAGCAGCATCTAGTGGTGAGGTTGTGAATTGCAACCAACAGAAGTTACGGTGGCCGAAAGGAAAAGATGTCGTCTGAGACAGCAGAGAGTAGCCAGTTAAGCAATGAGGTTTCTTTACAAAGATAAATGAAGAAATTAGGTTTACTTGGTTATTTAGTAAAACGAGATGTTATTGCGAATATTATTGTTATTTGTTCATCATTGTGTCAGTGTTTTATGTGCTGACTTTAGCTAGCTTCTTTGCACGAAGAACAACATAGTGACGAAACGCGTTTGTCTACTCGTTTAAGGCTACTGTAGAAACATGTTGCCGCATTTCAATGTAAGGGGACCTGCGGTGTATGTAGACATAAATGGCTCATTCAAAGATAATAAAAACATAACAGTTCATTATGTAAGGTCTTTATACACCACTGAAAACATAGTTATGTATATGATATTGCATTTCTGTCAACAGATCCTCCTAAATATTACACACTGCACCTTTAAATGATTGCATAACACTTTCGTGTTTAACAGGTTATTTACATTTTTTCTACTGATAAAGTATGTTTACAAGCTGTTTAATTCATAAAATTTTATTATAATTAAAAATGAATTAAAACAAAATTAAAGCTAGGGTAGGCAATGTGTTTCATAAACACTATTTACTATACTGCTTGAAACTCTCTTTACATCCTGATAACCATCAATAATAGATGTGGTCTAAATATAAAATAGACATCACACGTCAAACTGTGCACGTCCTCGGACTCCGAATTATGCAATTCTATGGCAACACCAATGCAGCATTCCGAGGTCTCTGAGTTGTTTTACATTTATTATTATTGTGAAGTTTTTGAGACATGCTTTGAGTAATTTAACGCCTTTTCTCGCGACGCGTTGCAGACTCTGCTCTGTCTGTACGTGTTCATGTGTTTTGAAGGAGGCGTGGCTTTGGAGACGCTCTGAAAGGAGGGTGGGATCTTTACTTTTTAAAGCTAGCTTGCTAATGCTAGTCTCTGAAATTGCATACCCTGCCTTTAATTAATTCAAACTAAACTAAATCCATAAAATGATCCCATGACTGAAACCCTTAAAAGCTTGAAGCGCTATAAGGTTTTATATAGAACAGAACCTTTTATGTGTGTTAACAATAAGCATATGCTATCACTTCTAAAACTAGTTATTGTTCCCAAAACGGACTAAAAGCTAATGGAATGCGCCATATTCTCAAAACTGCAAAGTGTACCTAAGAGTGGAGCATTGTCCTTGGCTCCCAGGCCGTTTCAAGATCAGCAGTCATGAATGCGTAATAAATTTGAAAAGCAAATAATTGGCATTGCTGCTGAGTGGGGGAAGGGAGGGAGGCCGGTGGCAAGTTGGAAAGAGGACAGAGCTCTGATCAACTGAACAAACAGTGCATTAAGACTAATGCTTTTCCTCAATAACACCTCGTTACATTGTGCAAACACCATGTTTTCAAGGTCGATCCAGCCAACAGTTTATGTTTCCACCTAATATTGATAATAATTCAGCAAAGCAACCTTGACATTTCGACAGGGCTTCACACAGAACCTGTTGATTATTTTGAAAAGGCTATTTGATCCTCCACTCCACGGGGGAGGACAGTAGAACGGTAGAGGTTCACACACAGCAGAATCTCTTTTTGTATTCGGGATTGGTGATTACATGAGCAGTGCAAGATAAAACAGGTACAGACCTTGTTACACTACCCATGTAAGAACGCAGCTGTGCTGCTTTGTTAAAATAGCAATTGCAACACAATCGATAAACCACAATGAATGGGGAAGCTTTACATTACAGTTTTTGCACTCTCAAAAATACTGCTTTTGACAAAAATGTGTTTTATGTGTAGTCAAAAATGATATCGGTTATGCAATAAAAAGAATAAATAATATATAAGAAATAAAATGATGATTGACTGATATTTTTCACCAATCTGCTACTTTGGTTATCTGGTTAAACGGTTATCAGATATAGTTATATCGTAATCAGTTATCTTATATTAAATGGTTATCTGTGAGTGTGTATGTGTAAGCATGCAGTCTATCAACTTCAGCTAAATACATAAAGAGTTATTATATACAGCAACATAACAGAAAAATCTGTTCTTGCCCATCAAAGGGTTCTCTGTAGATGTAATGTGAAAATCATTATTAATAATTATTGTTTATAATAAATAATCATAATAATATATATTTTACTGTTGTGGTATAATAATTATTTAGTTATCTTAAAAGTAATCTCAATAAAACCATTAAAACTGGTTTGGAATATTAGCCACTGGACACATAAAAACAATTGTTATCAGTTAACAATCTCTAATATTAATGACTGCATCAACCTGAGCTTGCACAAACAAAACTCGTGTTTAATGATCAGATCAGGTAGAAACGCCTTTACAAATGCAGTTGTACCTACTTTTTCACAGATATCACATGTTATTATTACGAATAATTTGCACACGACATGATATATTACATTAATATAATCATCTATTACAAAGTAATTACAAGCAACTCCACGAATTCGTTATTGTTCATAGCATTTAAACCATACTTAAGTAAATGCACAGCAGCATAAACAAACACAGTATTGTGAAAGAACAATGTTTCCGTACATCAAAGGGTTAAATCCCCAGAAAGAATTTTTTTTTTCTCGGGCAAACACATCTCAGCTAATATGTAATGTGAAATGAGGCTGCAGCACTTTGACATAATAACCTTCATAAATGTCACTCGCTCGCTTTAAGGCACAGCAGCTGCTTGATCAGCGTGCCGTTATTAATCAATTCATTGATATTAGTTCACATTAAAACATCTGCCTGAGATATTCTACAGCACAACCCATATATCATTAGCGACGATCAGCAACAGTATACTTTACATCGATCGCCCGTGCATTTATTTATTTATTTATGATTTGCCTTGATCTGCGCGTCTCGTCAGAAGCAACACTATTTTATCAACAATCAGCAGATCGCAACGCCACAACGAGGCGCTTCAGTCGTCAGTTTCCGCACTATTGTAGCCCTATATCAGATGAAACAAGCAAACACTGATGTGACAACTTCACACAATGGCATCATTCTCATCATCACACGCTGTTTGAAATGCATGCGCTAAACGCTCGTATGCAAATGAGCCGAGGCGAAATGAACACAAGGGTCCACTATGACTGCGTGTCTATTATTAAACGCGATGCATTATATGTCTTGTGATCAGACAGCGGAATAGATGCGATGCAAAGCCACACACCGCTCATATTTCATCCCTGCCACAATAAACACATCGCGAAGGGACGGAGCCCTTCATAGAAAGCAGCAAAAGCAAAAGAAATGTGCCATAAATTACCTCTCCGTGAGTGACATTTCTGCCCTGGGGAGTATCTTCTGGGAGAAAATAAAGTTTGGAGCTGGATAGAAGTTGCTTGGTTGTCCTTTCCTCCCATAAGAGCTGTAGTTCTGCTATGCAGATGGGGTCCCCTGCTTTACATCTGACCAGGAAAAAATCACCCAGGGACAAAATTCTCGCTTTGCCTTCAAGGTGAAATCTAAACGCCTTGTAGAAAACGTAAGGTCCGTGCAAACCACAAGGTGAGCCTACCCACTGCGGAAACACAAATAGACATGCCATATTTATATTCAGCAACATTTTATATAACACGGGATCAGAGGCGAGCAAAGCATTCCAGCTGATCACATGATAAATCACATTCTATATAAATATGAATAATAAAATATGAACTTTTGTCGTAAAGTTTCTTCCATTGATTCCCTATCGTAGCATTATGGCTAGATGCGTGCGCGCAATAAATTCATTAGACGCAGAAATGAAAGCGGAGTGGATGATATTACCAGGAGTGAGTTGGGCTCCATCTCGTCGCTCTGAATTGATTAAACTCAAACATTCTCTCCAAACTTGTTGGCTTGAATGGATCACCGAAGGTCCTGGAAGGGCAAAATATCAACGCGCGCATGAGCGCGACGACCTTCAATATGAAACCCACACACTGCGAAATTAACTCACCTAAAATGTCCGCAATTGATGTCTAATATTTTTTCAACCCATGTTATTTCACTTACGGTCATTTTGGTACATTTTTTGCCACCGCGTGTTCATATTAAATTCGTGAATGCGAATGGAGGCACGTGCATGTGCGGTCTCTCAGACTCCCGAAGTCGTTTTACAAATTCTAAACTCCACTTTCGACAAAACCGGCTACTAATTACGAAACTTCTCCGAGTTTAAGCATGAGTTATAAATAAAGTGATTTTTCAGATACAAAACGGACGGCTGTATGTGATAATATGCGCGATGATGGCTGTATGTGTCTGTCAGGACCTGTGTAAAGAAGGTTTGTATGAGTATACCGAAACATTTCCTGCAGAGATTCTTCATTTTATTTCTCGAATGCATTAACTGTACATTTAATATGATCATTATACTAATGCGGCAACATTAACGCGTGTGAAGGAGCCCGGATGTGGCTAGATGTAATTGGAATTCTAACCATCGAGAAGCGCCGTTTATGACCGCAAACGCTGTTGAAATGTATCAAGCGCGAGTAAACGCGACTAATGGAAACATTGTAATAACGTCCTTTGAATTGTTGCCATTATGGCCGCTGTGATTTGAACATGGTGCTTAGCAGTGATAGAATAGTAATATTGCGCCCCTCTTGTGTGCAATAGGCGAATAAATGTCATAGTGAGAAATGCGTTTGTTTGATAAAAGAAATCAAACGTCTATCAAACGACCAGACTGCTAGTCACGCTTTTGTTGTTGTTGTTGTGTTTTTTTTGTTTTTTTTTTATCGAAATGTTATTTAGTCGCGGGATTGGTTTTAATGAACAATTTGATATTGCCATCGAGCTTTCATACAATGAAGACGAATATAGCCTAAACTAGATGTGTCTATATAAAGAACAACCCGATAATATTAATAAACATTAATTGGCTATATGCGTGCTGCATATTTCACGCATTGCCTATATCGACGCCAGTGAGGTTTTGCTTTTATAGTTATTTGCTGTATTTCGTAACGTATGTCTGTGCCCTTAAAAGTTGTAGCATATGGCCTAAATTACAGGATGTAACATTTACGTCAGCTATTTTTATGTCTTATGCAATGTTTTATCTCCAGTCACGAGGGGCAGCTGGTGATTATGGATGTGATCACATTCATGCTTCATATAGCTAACAGCTTAACCCAAATGAACTGAACAGACTTAAATGCGATTTAGTAAATTTGAATCATAAGACATTATTTTGTTTTATGGGGGCAGGGCTATTCTTCAGAAGAACTGGAGGAAACGATGAATAGAAAATGTTTTGGTGCCAAGAATTTAGATGAAAATGTACTGTATGGCTATGCAAAATAAACATTATTAAATACATACCACGTAACATCATAACTTTCATTATTAATTAATTATTGTATATAATGATTAACCTAGTGGGTCACGATTACATTCAATATATGTTCATATGAGTCAAAGTTTAATGACATTTAATAACGTTTAATCATTATTTGAATGAAAACTTGTAAAATAGCCTAAATCATGAATTTTATAAGAGGGTAATAAATTCATAACTTGCAATATTTTCAGTCTAAATCCTTTTACAGATATATAATGCTGAACATATTAATGTAGGCTAAATATATATATATGTATATATTATTAGTGTACTAGTTTATAGTGTTGTCATGTTATCTTATGTAGTAATCTTAAGCATATCAGTAGTTCATGTACATTAAAATTAGTTTTACATCAATTTATATATATATTTCATAATAATATTCATGAAATAATGGTCATAAGATATTTTAATGATTAATATAATTCATTAATTTAAAAATCTTATGTAATCTTATACATGTATTAAAAAAAAATTATACTGACATGAATCAAAGTTTGATGAAAATACCTTTGTTATCTAATGATCTGTTAAGCATTATGTAATATATTTTCTAATTTGAGCAAATTAAAGCTATTTTAAATGCTGCCAACAGCTTAAATCTTGTAGATTAGCTAGATATTGGTCGGCGGCCAGCATTTAAGTCATTTTACTCTGCAGATTTTATTGCAGCAGTGTGATAGTATGTGACCGTCCTTGTGATTGGAAGAGGGCGGTGCTGTAAACGTCATGTCAGCCTATGATTAAACTCCTTTATTTGAGACAGTGAGCGGTAATAGCAAGTGCATTCAAGCAAGCCATCAATCATCTCACTGCACTGTGACACACACTGACATGAGAGGTGCAGACTGCCTCTGTACAAACAGAGATCCCAATCAGATTAATGAACACGGACAAGGGCCATAACAGACAACATACTTAATGCAGATTTTGTTTTCGGTGATATGGATTGAATATGAAATGTTTCACCAAGTTCCTGTTAAGCCCAAACATCATTTTTATGCTGCCTGCATGTGCCCTATTTGTTATTTTTGTCCAGTCTCTGCTTTTCTTGTCTGTTTACCATCACAGATAGCGTTTCACTATCTCCATACGCAGTTTAAAACACTGTTCTCCTTCCTTATTGCTCCACCAGTAATAAATGATGATGACAATGTTAAGAATAATTCGCCTCGCAGATTGTGTGTTTTAGTATCTGCTTTGCAGCATAGATTTCATGTGCTTGCTGACAGTATGAGTAGAGCAGATTGATAGCCTAATCTTTCTCTCAGAGCTGCAAGGAACATTTGCAGTTTGAAAGCTTGTGGAAAAATTGAATTCTCTTTCTCTCCCTCCCTCTCGCACCGTGAGACTCAATGTGCTGTTTTGCCTGTCAATGGATTTTTGCATGACTATGCGCTCTTCAGCACTCCATTAATCCTCATATTTGTTTTCAGAACAATGCAACATAAAATGCACTTCATTTCCAGTTCTTCCGAGCTACATTTAAATACAACTGACAAGTTAGACGCCTTGCCATTCATTCACTCCAAAATGCAGTAGTGTTCTTCTTAGTAAATTGGCTGTAATTATGTGTTATCCTCTTTGGTTTCAGAACCTGTTTTGAATTAGAAGTGGAGTAATTTCCGAGGATCGCTCCAGGGCATTGAAATGCTGTTCACCTTACCGTCAGTAATTTGCAGGGCGGGCAGCAAAAACAGCATCAGCACTTTTTTCTCTCCCTTTAGAGATAACATATAAATTAATGACAAATTTCTACAAACTCAACACTGATACCAGTGGCAGAAATCTCACACTGCACCCCATCCCAAAAAAAAGATTGAGTTTCTCTTTCATAAATAGAGATAATGTTCATTTACTGATAAATTCACTTTTTTTTACTTTATATTTTCTATATATGTGTGTGTATATACATACATATATATATATATATATATTACATTTTTTATATATAAATATATATTTATTATAAACTATATATATATATATTACACTGGAATATTTTTTAAAAGATTTTTAATTAATATTTGTTATAATGAAATATATGTATCATATACATATTTGTATATATTAAATTATTATAGAGATATTAAAGATATAAAGATATATAAAGGTTCAATTTAAAATGTATACAGTATATTTTAGTTTATATTTTCAATTGAAATTTTCAATAAAGGTGACATTTAAAAGTGTTTTTTCTATATTGTCTAGCAGAGCTTTTATGTTACTTCCAAAGTATACAAAGCAACAAATATTTTTATGTTAATAATATGTAATATAATAAATGAAATACTGAGACATTAAAGATGATCCACATAGAGTGGCATTGGATTCTGAAATATATGTTTTCCTCAACAACAGCTTACCATCATAGAATGACGCTAAAACGTTCCGCTTGAAAAAACAGATGAGCGTATGTTTAAAGCACATGTGTCGAGTGACGCGCAGGAATATCAAATACTTATATTATCACCAAACTACCAGTTGGGATTCGTCATGCTGTGTGTTTGTTTGTGTGTTTGTTTGTTTGTTTGTTTGTTTATTCAGAAAATCTCATTGCACCAATTTTCCGTTAAGGGGAGTGTTTATCAATCATCTCTACAGGTCCATCTGCTCTCTCTTGTTCCGATGCATAGACACAGAGCAGTAAATAGGATGATATATGAAACTGGCAGACATGATGACACCAGCCAGACAAAGCAACATATGAGTTCCAACCTAAAAATATTGCTACTCGCTTCCAGCACCGCTCACTCGTATTTAAAAAGATGATTTATTTCTTTCTAAATTACACTCCAAATAATATTCCAAACCACTGGAAAGGCTCCTTTTACCAACCAACATTTTTAACATTTGCCGTACTCTGAATCTACTACTGTAAGTTAAGGAGCCCCTAAAGGGACATGGTAAATAAAAAATATGAGACGGGAGGAAAAATAATTTATCAGTGCTTTTGTGTTCTCTCACATATGTTTTGCGTACCTCCGCAAAACTTTGCCATCACTCCCAAAATTTTTGCGTTCCCCAGAGCAACACAAAAGTTTGAACGCAAGATTTGCAAGGGAACGCAAAGGTTTTGTGAATTATTTTTCCTCCCATCTCATATTTTTTTCCATCCCCGTCATGTCCCTTTAGTGCGTCTACTTTTAGTTATGCTTTGGTTTAATTATGGTTTTTCAAACTATTTCTTGTTTGTTAAAGGTGAAGTTTGTCATTCCTGCACCACTAAAGTCACCAAACGGAAGTGCAAAATGAGTGTTTTCCCAACACTCTGCCATTGGTCAAACAAACAGAAAGCCCCGCCCTAAAGTCCTGCCATTGGTTGAGCCACTGTGTTGCTATGTTGCTCAAACAGAACAATGTTTTAATAGCACCAAAGTGTTTACACTTTTCAGGGGAACCTTGAATGTATATAAAAATTATATATATATACAATATATATTTTTTGCTACTGTGCTGAGGAAACATACGACATAAGGAACAGCGCTGAAATTCTCTTCCGTGATTTTTGAATAATGCGATCTCATGCTTAATACAGCGCAGTGATTGGGTTAAAATATTCATTCTCATGAATAATTCTCTGAACCGGATGACGTAGAATCGCTCTCTCCATCCCAGCCAATCACACACTCCGGATGCACGCTTCTACCTCAGATTCCGTGACAGTGCTTTTCAACCCGAAAGAATGAAATTGCTCAGAAAACGCAAAAATAACCATTTATTGATCAAATGTATGAGTGCTTTAGTCTTTTCAGTGATGTGCAGACTCTACATATCTGTTCACATCTCAAAACATGTGTTTTGGGGTTTTATGACCCTTGAAGTGCACAGGATACAAGAAAGTATTTTAATACAGAAAACATTAGACATCACATGTAAGTAGAACTGCATTGTTTGAGCATATAAAACCCTTGCCTAATTTCACATGATACTCACAACATGACTTTTTGATGGATTGTGTATTGTGCTTCGCTAGATGAAAGCGCACTATAGCTTTTTACAGTAAAAATGGAAAACACATGCTCCCTTTCCACTGTGTCTTTTGTCAGAGAAACAAAGCGCTATCTCCCATAGGATGTCACAAACACTGATTGTGGATGCGCTCGGAAACCATTTGATTTGCATGTTTCATGAAAACCATCACTGGTTACTCGTGCTTGGGAAAAGCACCTTTGTTGAAGAGCAAATGTGTGAACCTGCCTGGCAAATCCAAACATACATAAGTGCAGCATAAATATCTTCTTTTTATTGGGGCAAGGCTGTGGAAACTAATAGTCATCAGCTCAGCTTGACAGAGGGCTATCATTAACATGAGAATGAATGGCTTTAATTTGCAGAACAACAAGGGGGATTCTCAGAAAAAGCTCTGTGGCCTTTTCATTTCTTAGATGTTTATGTCTGTTATTTGATTTGAGTCATTGCCAAATCCTTGTCCGCTTTCGGATGATGCCTTTCTCCATGACAACAAATTAAAACTGTTACTATATGAGTCATTTAATCATTCAATTGGGAATTTGGGAATTGTGCAAGAGCAGTGTAGAACCAAGCGGCAACCAAACTGAACTGACAACACACTGATATGCTCTTGAGGTTTCACCTTTCAGGTCTTTGAAATAGTACAATGCACTGTTGTTTAATGGCACTAATATTAGCATGCTGTGATTGTTTTTTGGAAAGAAATGATTTGGAACCAAATATACAAATTCTATCACTTAGTCACCCTTATGTTGTTCCAAACATTCACTCTAAAAAATGCTGGGTTGTTTCAACCCATGTTTGAGTCAAATATAGACAAACGCTAACCTAACCTATAGGTTCATTTAAACCAGTGTTTGAAACCCAGCATTTTTTTCATGTAGTGTATATATAACTCTTTTTTCCCCCATGGTGCACAAAAGGAGAGATTTAGGAGAATGTTAATGCTGCCCTTTTCCACACAATAAAAGTCAATTGGGGACTGGAGCTGTCAAAGCCCCAAAATTTGGTCCAAAGAGGTATGGTCACATTGCCTTTGATAAGTGAAGTTTCCTGGGTGAAATCCAGTCATTTATTTAGGAATCGACACAATTTGGAATTTCGTGTGAGAATGAAAGATTTCCAGATGAAAAATTGTCTTATCTAGCAAAAAAAAACAAAAACAAAAACGTTTTAACCACAAAAGCTCTTCTTGCACTAGCACTGTGATGCGCCACGCATTATGTAATCACGTTGAAAGGTCACGCGTCTTCCGGTTTAAAAAGGTAGGGTAGGGCGAAAAACTTCAAAATCGTCCCACATCGTTGTTTTACCTTTTATTTATTTATTTATTTTTTTTTGTAAATGGCGTTAGTTTTTGCACATTCGCTTTGTAAACACTAGGTCGGTACTTCCACCTATGTCAACCGTGACCTTTCAATGTGATTACGTAATGCGTGGCGCATCACAGAGCTAGTGCAAGATGAGCATTTGTGGTTAAAAAGTATATAAATGTTTATTTTTTTAAGAAAATGACTGATTGTTTAGCTAGAGAAGACCCTTATTCCTTATTATATTGTAGAGCCTTTGAAGCTGCATTTAAACTGCAATTTGGACCTTCAACTCATTGGTTCCCGTTGAAGTCCACTCTATGGAGAAAAATCCTGGAATGTTTTCCTCAAAAACCTTTATTTCTTTCGACTGAAAAAACAAAGACATGAACATTTTGGGTGACGTGGGGGTGAGTAAATAATCAGGACATTTGAATTCTGAAGTGAACTAATCCTTTAAAGACAAAACCATGTCTTGAACATGGAAGGGGGGGGGGGGGGGTAATATTTAAAGGATTTAAATAATTAAAGGGAATTGTTTTGTCTCAAGATGCACACCTACAGTTTATTTCAAATAGATGTTTATAAAAGCTTCTTAAATGTTCTAATTGAACTAAGGTCTAATCCTGGCTTAATCTAAGCCCTGTCTGTGAAACCAGGCCAAAGTCTATATTTTCAATTCAAAGTGGCAAACAAAAAGTCTTATAGTTTGCATCACTAGATATTGCTCTCTGTCGTTTAACATTTCAGGGACAACCTGTCACTCACAGCAATAGCAAACCACAACCATCCAATCAATTCCCGATGGACAAAATCAAGTCCCGCCCTACTTTTTTTTTTCTTGTTCGAAAAGCCGTTTCACTCAGATATACGTCACAATGAGAAAAGAAGCAACTTCTGTTTAATGCTGACTTTACGAGCCGTCCAGCAAAGAACAAATAGTTCCGGAAAACTAGCACCCCCTGTGTTCATCTCAGTTCACTGCATGAAAATAAAATCTGTTTGCTGGCAAGCATCAATTTGTGCCTTGGGGAATATGACACTGGGCTGATAATATTAGATCAATATCCATGTCTGTTCCTCCAGCAGCACTTGCTTTCTATCATCTAGGCACATAATGGCTTTTACTGCATTACTGCATAAAGGCCCAGGCTTTGAAAGGCAACTAATTGGAGACGTTGTTTTATTTTTTAAGATATGGCTGCGAATGATCGAACGCTATCATGTTCTGAGCGCGGTGAGAATACGTTAATGTCAAGGCCACTGGATACAGCCATTACCATACAGTTCAAATAATACTGAAGGTTCTGCATAATTCACACTCCTGCATATAATAATGCAACTCATTACAATGGAGCTCCTATGCTTTAAGGAGTGATATTAAAAATGCATTATTCAGCCTGTTATACAACACGTTTCATCTGTCACTGAAGCAAAATGCTGTTTTGCATTATATGAACCTTAACGTTTTCACTCCCAGAATGGATTAAACAAAATGTGGGAGCCTTGAAACTGCAGAGGAACCAGCAGTGCTGGGACTTGTTAACAAAGGCGGTGTAAAATTTCACATTCAATTATATTGCATGTACTTATCGTGTTTCATGTCAGTCTCTCCTAACCCGTTTGAGATGCTGCTAATACCAGTTTGTATAAAGGCAAATATTTCTCATTATCGTCGCTGGTTGTGACATGAATAAACACCCACTCATATACAAAGTCAGTGGTTGCAACATGCATAAAGGCCTGAGTCCCTGCCGACAGCCGACGGTGTCATTCTGGGACTGATCCTAATGCTGATTAGAACATGAGCACTACATTTGCAACACATGAATACAGGCCGAGACTAGTTGTTTAATGTCCTGTAACTCAACAGCTAGGTTTTGAGCCAAAAGCCAAACTGCACAAATGTGGTTTCAAACACCTTTTTCCCATAAAAATTATATATTTTTATTTTTGTGAATTCTGTGGTGCGAACTAAAATGATATTTTCATAATCATCCTGCATATATATATATTTATTTTTTATTTTTTATATATATATATTTATATTTATAAAATTATTATTTATTAATTTTATTGATATTATATTTCTAGTTATTTATTTTATTTCATTGTTAAATATAAATATGAATGATATTTTTTAATATTTTGAATTTATTAAATTGTTATATACATAGCCTATACTTACATTTTATCTTACATTATGAACAATTTATTCTCCTAATCTCTCTCTCTCTCTCTCTGGTGTGTGCGTATAATATATATTATATAATATATATATTTTTGAATAACATTTTATTTGTATATTTTCTGTTTTCACTTTAAATGTAGTTATAAGTAATTTTTTTTTTTTTGTCATTTTTAATTTTTAAATACGTTTTTTAACCTTTTTATGTCAACATGAAACAACACTAAAATGAGAAATGTTGCCTTAAAAACTAGCTTTAAGTACATATCATTTTCATAATACAGTTTTTTCCAATTGCTAACACACAATTTTGTAAACTAGGCTGGTTTTCTCAAAATACTTAACACAATTCACAAAACCACACACCCAAACTGCAAAATTCCTAATATATATCCTGCAAAATGAAGCACTGCAACCAAAACTACATAGCATTATCAAAATCAAACGTTTGCACGAAATGGCACACTCTTCATTCATAATACCAGATTTTTGTCTAACCAACTACACACTGTTGGGCATAATGAAAAGCACTTTCATCTTTAGTATGCTTTGCCATGATACAAAATTTTTTCAAATTGTAGAAAATTCTGAAGATTGTTCACATGCACAGAAATATTTGCAGATACACACACTGTTGAAATATTTATTTTTTTATTTTTCACCGAACAAGTCAGAGCATCATATGCACAGCAGATATATTTACATTGGACTGAACAAAAATATGCTCACAAAAAACAGTAAACTGAAAAAGATTGAAGTGTTAACAATTAAGCATTGAGGTGTTTGTCCAGGTGGCTCATGTACTGGCCAATTAGCTCATGTAGTGTCATTTTGAATGGCAGTGTTTTGAAATGGCAAACATGTGACTGTCAGATTGTTGTGTCTTATGCAGAGAACCGTGTTCAGTGCATTTAAAAAAAGTGCCATTTTGAATTACAAAATGTGTGTAAAGCAGAAAATGTGTTTAGACTGTTGGAGACTTGAGAAGAGGTTTTGCTCTCTGTGTGTCAGTTTAAATAATTGTGCTGTGCATGTCATTTTAGTGTGTTAGCAATTGTAATAACAATACAATCAATTATATAATTAAATAATATAATAACATTATAAATAATATAATAAATCATTTCAAATTCATTTCATATTTCAGTTTTTCATAATGAAAATTATTTTCATTAACTGTTTACATTTTCCAACAAGGCTGTTCACTGTAACAACTTACCTTATCATTTATATTGTTTGCTTTGTTTTGCTTTGCTTTGCTTTGCGTGTGTGTGTGTGTGTGTGTGTGTGTGTGTACTTGTACAACTATCTTTGTGAGGACCAGTTTGAGTTTTAGACCATTGGAGTGAGGACAAAGAGAGTAAAGTGAGGACATTTTGGCCGGTCCTCGCTTTCTGAGACCCCTTTAAAGGCCTGTTTGAGGGTCAAGACTTGGTTTTAGGGATAAGGTTATAATTAGGTTAAGGGTAGGTTTAGGGTCAGGGTTCAGGTTAGGCACTTATTTGTGATGGGTAAGGTTAGGGTAAGCGGCTAGAGATTGCATTGTGTCAATGAATGTCCTCATAAAGATAGATTTACAAGAAAGTGTGTGTGTGTGTGTGTGTGTGTGTGTGTGTGTGTGTGTGTGTGCGTATGAGAACTGTCTGTCTGCATGGTTTAACACAGTGGATCTCAACCTTTTTGACTTCAATGTCCACAACAATATTTTACAATTTCTACCCAACAAAATATTTTAGAGCTGTATATTTATTAAATACTAGGAAATATCTTGATTTTTAGTTATTCCAGCTAATTTAATGCTTGTTTTGTCTTATTTTAAATCATTTTGACATCTTAAGTCCCCCTTGGAAGTCTGTTGTGGCCCTCTGGTTGAGAACCACTGCTTTAACATATTTGCCAAGTGCAGTCATAGTACAAATGATGTGTTACACAAACTATGGCCGTGACGCTGCTCTCATAAAGCCACAGAATCGTGCTGCAGTGACCTTTTTTATAGGTC
Organism: Squalius cephalus; assembly: GCF_949319135.1. NCBI lineage: Eukaryota > Metazoa > Chordata > Actinopteri > Cypriniformes > Leuciscidae > Squalius > Squalius cephalus. The sequence continues at coordinate 7,598,272 of NC_137140.1, read as the reverse complement.
CCGGCTTTATTGACAGGAAACATAAAGTATTAAGTGTACAACCTAGCCTTAGATAAAGGTATCACACCTATTGGACACATTCAAACACAATGGGGTTAGTTTATCTTATCTATGAGACTAAGTGCTGCTCACAGGATCCTGACCTTCCATTCGATACCCGTAGATTAAGTCGAATCAAATAATTACACAGCAGAAATTCAAGAACAACAGCCAGGAACTATAGGATATGGCATTTTATACGTGGAGCGCCGGTTCATTTCACATGGTGTGTGACACCGAGCAGTCCTTTGATAGTGGTTGAGAGTGTTCTGTCAATAAAACCTGACCTTTGCAACTATTCTCTTTCTTTTTCTTATTTCGGTTGAAACTAGCGCAGGTAGACATACAGTATCTCTCCAGATAAGACGACTCTAAAGCAACAGAATTATTCTTTTCATAGGATACAAGAGGGTGGGGTTGATTTGCTCGCGCTGTAGCGAGAGATGAATGATTTATACAATGAGCCCAAAAGACTCGATGAATTTCATTATGTAAGCAACATTAATGGCGCCCACCAGGACTCCGAATGAATATAAACTACACTTGAAGATAATGGGCTGCTGTTATTATTGAGTTCTGTTGAAACAAAGAGGAACCATACTGTCCATGTTTAAGTCTCAGGTTTCTAAAGAGGAACGATTCTTATGTAAATGATACGAGGAAAAGCGGTTGAAATGTCATGAGCCTATGCAAACAAGACTGAGCGCTCTTAAACATTTGCATGGGTGTAGGGCTGACAAAACAATCTAGGCAAAGCACTAAACCTGTTGGCTTTAAAAGAATTTTACTGCACAACAGAGCTATGCGCACAGCAATTGCGCCTGGTTTCCTCGAACAATGCAAACATTATTTTTGAGTCCTGTAACACGACTGTAACCGCACCGAATTGAACGTGTCGCGCTATTTTGCAATGAAAACAAGGTCTTAAATTACATGGCAATTTAGGAATGTGCGGAAAGCCAAGAGGCTACCAGTCAAGCATTCTGGATAACCCCCATAACTTTCTTTCACTGGAGGAAAATCCAACATCTGGTCCCAGGACTAAGACCAAATGTTGCCTCTTAAATCATTTCCATCCTAATTTATCCTTTTAACTTGTAAAAATGTTTTACTTTGTCTCTTTTCTCTGTAATGCAGCGAAATTGCTATGTATATTACATCGCCTGAAGGGTTTTATGCCAAAACTAGGCAGCTCTGACAGCAGAGCAAAAAAAAAAAGGATAATGACAGCTGCCTTCAACACACAGCTTGGCTTTTTTCACATCTCATATAATTTCTGTGGCGAAGGAAAAGGGAGAAAAAAAAAATTCAATTTAGTTCTCAGGGCTGTTATATTAAGATTGGCAGATAATTGAAATCATCAAAAAGAAAAAAGAAAAGTCTCAAAATGGGAACTACATTATCTTTTAAGACACTTCCTTTCTGCATGTGTAAGAAATTGTTCACCCAAAAATAACAGTTTCGTCATATTTACTCACCATCATGTCACACCTGTAATCTAATTTTTTTCATCACTTCAGGTTTCATAACAATGATGCAACACCTTCAATGTGCCGTGACCAAACCTGAAAGAATAGATGTAGATGAACAGCAACTGTCTGTGAGAGCTTAGAAGACTTGAAATAGAACTACTATAGCTTCAGTTTGAATAATTATAAATTGCCTTATGGAAAAGTGCAGCATGAAGATTCTTCAAAATTTCTGCTAGACATTTCATGCCTGAAACAACATGACCAGGGCCTAAAATTAACGCTCGCCAAGTGGCAAATGCGAGTAAGATGCAAAAGAGAGCACATTCCTCACGTTTTGTGTGCGCGTCTCAGCTAAACTGAGCTCTCTTTCATGGCTTCTTGCACTTGAGCGGACAAATTCACAAAAAAACGATGTCAGAAAATAGCGAGTATCTAAGTAAACATAGTCGTTATGTAAACGTTTGAGAAAGTAAACGCATTTGGATCAGTCATCTGTGAATTAGGTCTTAAAGTGACAGCAGCCTAATATTCATATGCTACTGTTTTAAAGGAGAACTCGGCAACTCTAGCGAACTCTAGTCACTTCTTCGCTGATTTTTCCTTTTGTTGTCGCATGTTTTCCCCACGAGCTCCCCCTACAGCTGTGGGGGGGGCGTATATTTCACAACACGGTCGTAAAAAACTCACTTGCGGCGGCCTCCTCCCCCTCTCTACCGCTGCTCATGTGCGTTTGTTTTGATCGGAGCAAGCCAACTGTATCGTGTGGAGCTATGTCTACCGAGGTGGGTAATCTGGTAATACATCATACATGTGTGTGTGTTTATGTCGAATTGCCGTAAAGCAATTCGTGTTTCGCGCTCGTTCTCGTTCTCGCTTTCGCTTCTCACGAGACTTCCAATTTCTATCTTGCCGGGACGGTAGTCCCCAAGTTGCAAGGTTGGTTTTCCGCCTGGGAACGCTGGGGGGAGCGGGGAAAGTCACCGATATCACCAGAACAGGTTGTTTAACCATCCAAATTAATTCTAGACAGTTTTATTAAGTTAAAAAAGTTACCAAGTTCTCCTTTAACCCTCTGGGGTCCTTCATTGAACACTCACACTCAGGACCTTCGGGTCAAAAATGACCCGGAGGGCAAAATTAATATATATAAAAAAAAATCATAATTTTTTTTTTTATTATTGTTTTTAATAATATTTTTTCTTTTCTTTTTTGGTGTTTTGAGAGAATTTATGATTTATAATTAATATTTATGCAATAATTATGACCCATTTTTTCCCATTGAATATAATGGAAAATTTATATATTTTTTTTTTATTTTTTTTTTTTTATTAAAGCTGAATTTCATTTTAGAGTCAAGCCTAGGCCTCATGAAAACAATTTTTGAAATGAGATGGGTGCCACCTGGTGGACACATTGAGCATTTTTATCACGCAATAGCACATTTTTACCACTAGTGGATTTACAGCTCTCTGTAGAAAGGCTTGCGAATTCTAGTGATTTTTGCCTGAACAGATTTAGTCTGTTTTGCACTCTTGATGTTTTAGAGATTCACCCCTTCACTGTTGAGTCCTTTTTTCTGCATTCTGGCTTATTTGTAGATTGTATGCACAAAAAAACTCATGTGTTTTCATATTTTTGACAATTTCCCATTCATTTCCTATGGGGTCATTTTTGACGAAAGAGCAGAAGTGTGATGACCACTTAGCATGCTTGGATCATGACCTCAATATTTTGTGTGTGTTTACATACCTAATACCATAAAAGTCACCTAGTTTCGTAACATTCCGATGAAGCTGTGATTTTTAAATATTCAAAACAGATTTTTGTTATCTGAATTTATTAGTGTATGTGTATAAAAGTGTGTGTGTGTGTGTGTGTGTGTCTGGATGTGTCTGTTTTGCACTCTTGATGTTTTAGAGATTCACCCCTTCACTGTTGAGTCCTTTTTTTCTGCATTCTGGCTTATTTGTAGATTGTATGCACAAAAAAAACCTGTGTTTTCATATTTTTGACAATTTCCCATTCATTTCCTATGGGGGTCATTTTTGACAAAAGAGCAGAAGTGTGATGACCACTTAGCATGCTTGGATCATGACCTCAATATTTTTTGTGTGTTTACATACCTAATACCATAAAAGTCACCTAGTTTCGTAACATTCCGATGAAGCTGTGATTTTTAAATATTCAAAACAGATTTTTGTTATCTGAATTTATTAGTGTATGTGTATAAAAGTGTGTGTGTGTGTGTGTGTGTCTGGATGTGTCTGTTTTGCACTCTTGATGTTTTAGAGATTCACCCCTTCACTGTTGAGTCCTTTTTTTCTGCATTCTGGCTTATTTGTAGATTGTATGCACAAAAAAAACTCTGTTTTTTCATATTTTTGACAATTTCCCATTCATTTCCTATGGGGTCATTTTTGACCAAAGAGCAGAAGTGTGACTACCATTTAGCATGCTTGGATCATGACCTCAATAATTTTTGTGTGTTCACATACCTAATACCATAAAAGTCACCAAGTTTCGTAACATTCCGATGAAGCTGTGATTTTTAAAAATTCAAAACAGATGTTTGTAATCTGAATTTATTAGTGTGTATGTGTATAAAAGTGTGTTTGTGTGTGTGTGTGTGTGTGTGTGTGGATGTGTCTGTTTTGCACTCTTGATGTTTTATAGATTCACCCCTTCACTGTTGTGTACTTTTTTTCTGGATCGTGGCTGATTTGTAGATTGTACGCACAAAAAAACTCTGTATTGTCACATTTTTGCCAATTTCCCATTCATTTCCTATGGGGGTCATTTTTGACCCGAAGGTCCTGAGTGTGACTATTTTTTTTACAGCCACTTAGACTACTCAAATCCTGTCCCCAATTTTTTTGGGTGTTCATATACCAAGTACCAACAAAGTCACCAAGTTTCGGACCATTCTGATGAAGCTACGATTTTTAATAATTTTTTATTTAAACGCTTCGGGTCATTTTTGACCCGAAGGACCCCAGAGGGTTAAGGGTAATTCAAACAACAAAGGACAAAGAAAAAAATCGCTCGCTGCTCTTGACTGAATAACTTTTGCAACTTTAATAAGATAATTTATACAGTGAAGACTGCAGTGTTATATTACATTTGCTTACTTTATTACGTTTCTGTCCCTGAAAACCCTGAAAAGCACTGTTTATTTCATTTGTATCTTTGTTATATTGTATTTATTTGTGCTATTGCTTCTTATTTGATTGTTTGTTCTTATTTAATTGCTGACTGTTTACTTGTCTTTAATAATCTTTTAAATTGATATTAGTTAGTAGTTTTAGCTGGGATTTAGCTTGAATTAAACATACGATTATTGTGAATTAAAAAGGGTGAAATAGTATTTTCTCATACAATGTACTCCAATAATCTTTGAAACAATTTTTTGACATTTTATTCAATTATTTTTCTCAAAAGATCCGACTGATACAAAACAATCAGTGTTTTACTCTTTACTATTAAAAATAAAGGTTCCAAAAGGTGGTGATACCATGAAGAACCATTTTTGGTTCCTCAAAGAACCTCTCAGCGAACAGTTCTTAAAATAACCTTTTTTTTTTACTTAGTGTGAAGAACATTTTTGTGCAATAGAAAGGTTCCGTGGATGTTAAAGGTTCTTCATGGAAGCAAATAAAGAACTTTTCTTTTTAAGAGTAAACATGTGGCACAATGTACACACAGAAATGGCCAATCCATCAGATTTTTTACAAAGCCTTATTCTGTAGGCAAACCCGAGACTGTCATTCATCTGATCGCTCGAGAAACGGGCCGATTAGGTTTCACAGGCACCACAGCTATGTGGACTTGTGCAAAGAGAGTGTTCGGAAAAGCATTTGATCTCAATTAATAGCACTCCCAATGAGATCAGCCTGGAAAAGTGAAGGATTTTGGCAGATGTGGGAAAAGAGTTTCGGTGCTGCCACGGAATGACAAATTCAATAGTGAGCAAGATGAATAACTGGAAGCCCAGAGCCCATCTGCCCTTGTTATTGTCCTCCATTTATGTACTGCTTAATTTAATAAAGAGCAAAGCATCATGGGCTGCATTACAACGTGTCAACAGGAAAGCTTTCTTATGCTTGAAGTGGGGTTGTTGTGAAATGAGTGGAAAGAAATCTGCTGCCAGCACATGGGCTTCCAGCTATTTTGGGGATGATTAAAGCTATAAATCATACAAGTCATCAAATGTTCAGGAATGTTTTTAATCACTCAGCGAGAGACACAATAGTTTGCTTGCAACTGTAGCCTCGTTTCTAATTAGCTTGATTTAGTAAACCGAAATGTTTTTATTGTATTTGGACCTGGCAAATGAAAACGTAACTGTTGCCGGCATCTGCTGGAGACAAAAATTGCATTTAAAAAAGTAATCGTAAGCATTATTTATTCTTAAAGTGACATGGACCAAGGAACGCAATCATGCATGTCTCGTTAAAAGTCCTGAAATGGTTCATTAATGACTGTAAAACCAAAAATATCCTATTATTAACATTGTCTTTAGCCATCAGTAAATTATTATTATTAATTCACAGTAAATTATTATTATATTATTAATAATAGTTCATTATTACTAATTAAAACTTAATAAATTGTTTTGACAATTGACAAGACAAATTACAAGATTTATCCTATTTTTACATATTTAAAGGGATACTTCAGGATTTAGCATTAAGCTTTGTATTAGTAGAAAACCTGTAGTATTTTCGAATTACCGTGCTTTCCACCCTCATATCCCCCTGAGAGGAGAGATTTATGTATTTTTTGTCTGGAAAAAATCCTCCGATGACGCAAAAATCGTCATTTTGCGTCATCGGAGGATTTTTTGGCCAGAGGCTAAAGACTACAGCCAGTAGATGGCGTTGTTCCGCATTTGTTCAACCCACCCATAGAGGGTGGGATCTCACTCACAGAATGTACACATAGTATCAGCCGTATTTCTTTGGAAGCTAAGCTAGCAGGCTCTTGTTCTGTGGAGAAAGCTGAATAGTAGGAGAAAGCTGAGTAAGTAGGGGTTACCATCCTCTTTTTCCCGGACATGTCCGGCCGTCGAGATCGTCCAAAATGTCCGGGATTCGGCTTTTGCTTTCTGCAGTCGCCATTCTTTGTTTACATGCACACCTCTTGTTTCAATCTAACTGAATTCATTCCGATTGGTGAATCTGAATGTAACATTTACATGAACGCTAAAAAAGTGATCGGTTGATGTGCGTTTTAACATTGCTAAGAAAATTCCCGCTCCTCCGTGAGAGATACGAGACCGGCGCGTCTCAGTAATGACGCCACCGGCCTCGCGCCGTTCTCCCGTGGCCCTCAGCCTCGTCCTGCTCGCCACAGTAAACATGATGAATGAATGGCGACTGTAGAACGCAAAAGCCGAATCCCGGACATTTTGGGCGATCTCGAAATCCCGGGCAAACTCGTCACGGAGTCTCACTAGTAGCCTAGCCTTGTTGTTTTCAATTACGATCTCTTACCGGTAGGCGTGGCTTGGGAGTGGCCTCGTAGGGCAGCGAAGCAAGTGCATTCTGGGAGTTGTTGTCTTTCATCCACATAAGCCAAAAATACATTTTCTGGATTTTCTCAGTCTAGAAAGCTCCAAATTCAAAAATAATTTCACATTTCTTCTACATAAATGACATTTACTCACCCTCAAGTTGCTCTAAACCTGCATAAAGTTCTCTTTTCTGTTGAACATAAATGAAGGTTTTATAAAGAATGTTGGAAACCATACAGTTGCTGGTCCCCACTGACTTCCATAGTATAGAAAAAACAAACACGTTGAGCACGTTTATATGCACACCAGAACGCTGATAACTCACAGAAATCAGCTTATTAAAAATAACCTGTTGTCCCGGTTTAGATGCAAACAAATAACCCGACAACTAAATGTTGGTTGGCAGCATTTGTTAACTTTTAGGTGTACACTAACATATAGATGACCTTATAAACATGAGTTATAAGTTAAACCAGTTTCAAAGTAAACCTTACACCATTTTTTTTCTACAGCAAGTAGGAAGTCATTTTTGTACTCGATTGGACAGAAGAGAGACTGTTGTTGTCTATGAGCTGAAAGGTCATCCAGCTCTTGGCTCAGGAATTACTCTATCAATCAGTTTAAAAAAAAAAAAAAAAAAAAAACGCTCCAAAGCAACACCTCCAACTGTTTGAACATGTTCTCAAGGCATCCTGTGTAAGCCGCTAACTTTACCGCAACATGTCATCACGGGGGCTGAAAGGCTAATGAAGAGCTAAATCAACATGCCGTGAAAAACACACGGGCATGGAGGAATATTGCTGTAATTTGATAATGCTCTGATTAAATGAACCAGTTTTTCCATCAGTCACAATCTGTTTGAGAATAAGTATTGTAAGACCTTTAATAATAGGACTGACATGAACCAAATCAATAATTCATCTTTATAATAATAACAATAATAATCCTAGATGGCATTGCATATGCAGAATGTCTTTGTGATGTGAAATAATTGTGCTCGGCAAATAAGCGCAGAGAAATGATCAGCATTCTTTCATACTGCCGGTTATATTTATAGTTGTATGTGGGTTTGCTCAAATGCAGTGGAAAAGTCACTATTCAGCTTTAATAATACATCACTTTATATGGCAACTCAGCTATTTAGGCTGAGTTACACAGCGTTGCCATAGCGCTGGGCTACTTTCAGACAGCTAATGACTTGTGGGAAAGGTGCCACAAAAACCTTCAACAAACAACTTAATTAGATATTCTGTTCCCTTTTTGACTTCCATGAATATGATCCTGCATTTCATATTCATCGTTTTATCTTGCTGAATAAATCAAGAATGTCACCATAAAGTCATTTATTTAATCTATTATCAACATCGTACAAACTAATGAAGCTGGACGTAAGCGAAACCAAAGTGAATACGTTTTACAGTAAATTAAGAGTATTTGGCTGTATAACCGCGAGTGCCATATTCTGTTTTATTTTAGGATTTGAATGAATAAATACTGGTGGGAATTCCTCTTGGCGTCTCATCAGTGCTATTTGGAAGAGCGTTTTTGAAGTCGTTCTAACCTCGAGATGTAGGTCTCCTCGTGAACTCGCAGCTTCTCTGTGAAGTCGGCCTGTTGAACACACAAGAATTTGTACATCCTTAAAAATGCCAAACTGATCCAGGGTGGAGATTACAGTTAGATGAGTGAATCATGGGGTGGAGGTCATATTTCAGCCCAAAAGCAAAAAAACAAAACTATTTTGCTTCAAAAAAGTCAAGCCTTTTGGACGACTATTTTTTTGCATTGTGAATTTATTTTCATGACTTGTTTTCAGTACATCTGCTCCCCATGATTCTCATTATAGTACTGGATAAACATCTCATTATTATATTTTTTAACGATTTTACAAATAATATACTTCATATTGTATAATTATAGTATTATTGTATAATATATTATATTATTATATTACAGTAATGATAATGCAAATATAATGAAGAATGAAAATAAATAAATAAATCCTGAGAATGAGAATACATAATGTCACATTCAAAAAAAACACACACACACAATTAATTAAAAAACAAAACATTGTTTTTATACTAAATTCCACTCATTTTTTTGGCCTTAAATTGGTGCTGATTTTGCAAAAAAGTGTATTGTATAGATTTTTATCATAATATTATTATTGTATTATATATTATATTATTGTATTACAGTAATGATAATCACCTATGAGAAGAATGAAAGTCAATTAATAAATAAACCCTTATGAATAAAATGCCCAGAAAATATCACAGAAATGATAATACATCATGTCACAATGTAAAATAAATTAATGTAAATAAATAAACAAAAATAATGGTCCTAAAATTGGCTTGATTGTTTTTATACTGAATTCCACTTTTTATACTAGTATATATTTTATTTTATTGGTGCTGATTTCAGAGAATGAATATATATATATGTTATTGTATAGATTATTATCATAGTATTATTGTATTCCATTATTGTATTAAATGTATATTACAATATAAAATAAATAAACCCTCATAGAATAAACAGAAATTATAATGGAAATACATAACAGTCCTAAAAATAGGCTTGACTGTCTTTTTTGTTTTTCCTTGATCTTATGCTGAAAGGTTCGTGACATTCATTGATGATCTATTGTACTTGTGCATATTTGTACGCAATGTTCCAGCTTTAAATGAAAACGCACAACACATTTTGTGCAGTGAAGTTCCCCGTACAGCACAAAGGCATATTGAATGCCTCTGGTCCACATCTGGAATGGTAATGTTATTGGTAAGGAAGTCATTCTCAGTAATTCCAGCATTTGTAATTTTCAGTGTTTCTACCATATTAGGTATGATGAGATCCACAGAGTCGTGGCATTCCTGGGAACTTTTGAAACAAGAATAATATTCAAGGGAGGAAAAAAAAAAAGCAAACGGAAAAGAATAAATATGGATGTAGCAAACACTTCAAACTGAACGTGTATGGCTGTGATATTAAGCACGCTTCACAGCGATTTCATACGCTCCCCTGAGCCATACTGGTTACAATTAGCATAGAAAAAAAAAAACAACGCAATAGAATCTATTGAAGCAGCAAAGATTTTTACCAATCAATTTGCATGAGGTTATATTTAGCAAAGTGATATATGTAATTGACCTTCCTCTGACATTAAACGGAGAGGAAAAGCCCAGGAGAATTGATGGAAATAGCGGCGGCTCTAAAGCGTATCACTCAGATGTAAGATGCACACACAAGCCACTACAAATGGGCTCTCAAATTACAGAGCGTTTGCCATTTGAAATAAAGGCTTGTCACACAGACGACAGAGGTCTTCATGGAACATGGCAGGAGAATTGAATGACCCCTATAATCATTAATCCCATCAAAGTGAAAAATGACTTGTGTCTTTCAAGCCCCTTCTGTTCGGGTCTCGAGCGCGGCCCACGGCGACCTTTCCCTTCTCAAACCTCCGAAACATTACGGCGTGTAAAAACTTGTGATAGAGATGACACAGTTTAGCGATCTCCCTGGTTGTTTTGTGCAATCGTTGCAGTCACGGTAATTCAATTCCACCTTAAGTCTAGCGTAAAATGAATCACGGTATCTGCCAGCAGCTGTCACATGTACTTTACGTTATGCAGAGAATACAAATGATATTAAGCAGGAGAGCGTTATTCAGGTTTTAATTTTGGAGTCTTTTTTTTTCTTGGCGTAATCACGCTGTGGGTGGAGGTTTGTGGGAGAATATGAGCGGAACCATGATATTTTCAGAAATGCTGCTGCGATACATAGTCTGTTTTTCATTATTTGCCTTTTAAGATGTTTTATTAATGCTATCTGTGATATTCCTGCCCTCAAGCCATGAATGTAATTCTTGTTGAAACTGACTAATGCGAATGAAAAACGCTCTCTCTCTCTCTCTCTCTGTAGTAATCAGTATGTTATTTCTTATAAACAGGCTGTTGTTGTAGAAGGCTACTGTTGTTTGCTCAAGGGTGTATACCTACCTGCAGTTTTGCTAACATCTCCTGGGTCATTTCCCCCAACACCTCTTGAACATCTTCCACACTGAAGCCCACGTGATTCCCGGGACTTTCTTCCAGCTCAGCTTTTCCAGCTTCTTCCACATTCGCCTCGTGAGATTCCTCCGTGCCCTAGGGTCATTTAAAGAAATAGTTCAGCCATAAATGAAAATTCTGTCATTATTTATTCACCTTCATGTCATTTCAAACCCAAAATATTTCATCCGTGGAAATGAAACAGATTTTATAAAGCATTATCAAAGCAAAATTCAATATTTAATTGAATTTTGTGCTGATGTTTAACTGTCATACTAATAATCGCGATTAACGATTTAATAGTTTTGTTCATGTCATGTACAAAAGCCTAATGTAAACCCAATAATAGCCCAATTTAAAAAAATAGGGTTGTGAAAAGATGAATCGCGATTAATCGCATCCAAAATAAAAGTTTGTGTTTACATAATATATGTGTGTGTACTGTGTATAATTAATTTCGTATATGTAAATACACACACATGCATGTATATATTTAAGAAAAATTTGTTATTTATATATAAAAAAAATATTTATATATAATATACATTATATATAAATATATACAGTACATGTATGCAAATATTTCTTAAATATATACATGCATGTGTGTTTATTTATATACAAAATAATTATACACAGTACACACACATATATTATGTAAACACAAACTTTTATTTTGGATGCGATTAATCACGATTAATCTTTTCACAGCCCTAAAAAAATAATAATGATAATATGATAATATGATTTAATGTGATAATAAAAATTATAATAGGCCCAGATTATTTACTGCAATGCTGTGAAAATTCTATAATATAATATAATATAATATAATATAATATAATATAATATAATATAATATAATATAATATAATATAATGCAGTCTGATTAAACTAAACTATAATTAGTGCTGTCCATGATTAATAGCATCTAACATAAAAGTTTGTTTATATAATATATGTGTACACACACACATATATATGTATGTATATAATATATAAATAAATATAATAAAATATGTACACACATATTATAGAGACAAACTTTTGTTAGATGCAATTAATCGCCATTCATTTATTTGACAGCACTTATAATATAAAATAATATATAATATAATATAATATAATATAATGCAGTCTGATTAAACCCGCAAACCTTTATATGATGGACAACTGTGTTTATTTATGTTCTTTGGCAAATGTGATTAAAATTTAAACTACACAATTATTGCTATATCAAATAATTGTGATTAGATTGAATAACCACAATCAGATGATAAATCAATAATTGCGACAGGCCTACATACATAGTGTAATCTTTGTATAGAAAAGAGCAGCATGAAGATTCTCAAAATTCTCATTTTGTGTCTCCATAAAAAACAGCATGTACTGTAGGTTTAGAAAGACACGAGGGAGAGTAAATAATAAATGACAGTTTTGCCTGACCTCTCCTTTTAAGCACATTCTCCACATGCCCATGCCTTTCTGCATGCAAATGCTGATGGCAAAACCAGGTTAATCATTACAAGACTAAATTAATGAGTACAATGAAAATCAAAATAGCTCAAATATCTTATTTTAAAATATATGGCATATGATTCATTAAATGCTAATCCTTTTAGTTATTGACATTAAAAGTTATTTATTTTTCTTAGCTTTTAATGTAACATAGCAGCAAGGAATAATGAGGAAATTTATTGAGCATTCGTGTGGAAAGGCAGAACTGAAGTCTCTTGTGTGGGAAATGATAAAATCATAAGTAGGAGCACAGCACCTGCATGTGGCCATTTTCTGAACAGCACACACTTCCAGGATATGGAAAACACTGCATTCTAAAGAGATTCTGCGGTTGAGTTCCCACACCTTTTGACCAAAGCGTTTTCCTCCATAAGGATTTTTTAAAATTATGATTTAAATAAAAAATAACAATTTTGCAGAGATTGCAACCTCTAGCTCAAAATATTCTAAAATATGCAACCAATTTAATCCAGCAATCTGACATATGTCCAATAAAAACGGATATTCAACAAGATAACATGTTGGATGGAACTTAATTTTAAATCAATAAAAGTGGGCATTACATATTAGGGGTTGATTTGAGACGGCAAAGGAAAGCCGGGCAACTACAGAAAGGTAATATTGACATGAATTCCCATGCCTTTCTTTCCAGTCCTGGAAATCCCTGATTTTCCATGCCTGTGGGAAAGTCGATTAGAGGCGAGTGTAATTTGAATGGCGTTTTTATAATTTTCATGTTCTGTACTACAGTAAATCATTAACAGTACATGAATACAGAAATAGTTGCAAAAGAAAATTCTCCGGGGGACTGAAGAAAAATGTAAAGATTTGAGCTATGATGTAATCGTCCTGCTATAAAATACGATTCCCTCTGCTCAGTGCAGTCTATGTTCTCCAGCTGTACAGCGCAGTGTCTGTTAGGGAAAAAGGTTAGTCATACTTGGAAGCAGATTTTTGTTTCCTCTGAAAATGAGAAACATGTGAAACGCATCTTCTCTGAAAGGGTAATTCCAAGCAGAATCCGAACCACAAAAAGAATACAACATTTTACTGCGAGCCAAATACATTAGAAGAGTTTTGGATAGCGCATTATTACAGCAAGAACCGGGTGGGAAAGACAACATTTTACCTTCTCGGGCGTTTGGACACGTGGGGGATCCACATAATGGAAGTACAGATCAGTGGACATGCCCTCTTCCAACGGGGCGGCAAAGTCAGCTGGGTTGATCAACTCAATGCATTTCTGAAACAAAAGACCCAACCTTTTAAAATCCATTCAAATCTCATTGAGGAGTATTTCTTGCAACTTTAAATAGGAAATTGCAGTCGACTTTATTGCAAAATAAAACCAACCTTATTTGGTAATTAGTCTTTATAAGTGGCATAGTGTACAGTCGGCTTTATTTTGTGCGGCGTATCTGAAAAGCTTTAGGCCTGCATTAACAGCTGAGTTACATTTTCTCTTCATTTGGCTGGAACATTTTACTGTTCATTTGGCAGGAGGCCCTTCACCCAGAATCCAAAACTAGAACACTAACAAAAACAAAGAGCCTTGTGGTTTGTATACTGAACATAATTACAATTCCAAATTGAAGCAGGGGAGTAGAACAATGCTCTTTTATTACTGCATTGTTTCCCATTATTCCCAATGACATGATTCAAGCATGTTCCATCTCAAGCAATAAACAAATTAACGTCAACAGTATCATATTAACCGGACTAAAAATAGAATGCCGACTGCAATTCATTGTCCTGTTTTGCTTTTGTTTTATTCGTAAAACATCTTGATCCGATAAACTGGTTCCAATTTGAAGGGAATAACAAGTATATTAATACTCAAAATGTGCTTTGAAGTCCCTTTCAAAACAAATAAAAATGGTTCTGTTACATGGTGTTCGGTGCCAGATATCAGTGACCTAGATTCTGTATTTGATGTTCACTGTAAGATGCTCAACTGCAGCTATCATTATTTGTATTCTACAGCATAAAGCAATTTCAGACACTAAACAAATCTGAGCCTTGAGTTTTGATGTAATCTCTTCCAGTATTACAGATCTCAGATATGAACCGTGCACATGTAATTGGAATAAAACGATTGGTTACGCTGCTCTGGCTTAACATTTTGAAAGTGTACTCAGAGCGCGATCATTTCGTGTTAATTATGGATGAGCAAATCATTGAGCCAATGATTGGTCAAAAACATGGGTTGTCGTTTCTCTCTCTGAATTTCAGCTTGAGCAGAAAATCTGCCTCCCATCTGAAATTCAGAGAGAGAAACGACAACCCATGTTTTTGACCAATCACTGGCCCAATGATGGAGTCCAATGGCATGGGTGATGGTATATAGGTATTTTACTTGCACTTAAAGCTACACTGTGTCATTTTTTTAGTTGATTCTTAGCAAAAAACTCTTAGTTCTTTCAAAAATATGTGCTCATTAATGTATATTTACTTATTTCAAGTAATAAAGTATTCTCTTAAGTTTATAATCTGCCATTGAAAGTACATACGGGTGAGGGGTTCGAATGCCGGTCGCCATGTTGCCCCTCCATCTTGAAACTACATTAGCCAAAGAGGGACAAGCCTATAAATTCAAGCTTCGCCTTTCGCGCTTTACACTCAGTGACACCGTGACGAATGCGAGGGGGAGATTACTCGCGACTGCCGGCAGATTTGAAAGATTGCTGATGGAGGATCACGCCTATTTTCGAGGACATGTAACGTTAGCAGAGTCGCCAAGGAAGCGAAAGAGAGAATTAAAATGTCAATGCGACAGGCAAATCAGCAAGACCAAAGTCAATATTGGAGTAACTTTTCCCAGATGG
Source organism: Squalius cephalus (assembly GCF_949319135.1). Taxonomy (NCBI): domain Eukaryota; kingdom Metazoa; phylum Chordata; class Actinopteri; order Cypriniformes; family Leuciscidae; genus Squalius; species Squalius cephalus. Next base: position 7,582,845 of record NC_137140.1, on the reverse strand, counting down.
AAAGAGCTCATGAGGAGCAAAGATTTTAAAATGGACGCCGAAGTTGCCTGCTTTCTTCTCGACAGGTAATTCAGCCTATTTGTGTAAATTCAAAGCTTTATAGTTGCTTGTCTAACCATAGCATGGTTATGCATAACGCCAGAACGACCTCTAGTATAACTTGCGTTACTTTTCCTCACGTCAATGGTGAAAAAGTATTGTTTACCTTGTAACATAAATCTGTGCTGCGACGGATCACAGGTGATAGTTTTAAAGGCGCAATTGGACGTAGTCGAACTGGAAGCCATGTTAATCTTGGAATAATACGGCCACCGTAGGAGTTAAAACGCCCTCGAAATTGAAAGGAACAGAAACTAATATTCACTGGGTGGTCATATACAATTTCACCGCTAGATGGTGGAAAATATCACACAGTGTAGCTTTAAAGTTCACTTAATTTAAATAGGACCTGTTATGCTGTTTTACTTTTTCAACTTTCTTTAGTGTGTAATGTTGCTCTTTGAGTATGAAAAAGGTCTGCAAAGTTCACTCCAAATGGAGTTATTCTCTATATCAGTGCGCACTGTGACAATATTCCTCATTTAAATAATTCCCACCCAAGGCATACGCAAAAAAAGGGGCAAGACCTGGTTTGATTTGCATCAGAAGTGTGTTAAAACTTGTGGATATGCTAAGGGGCGTGACATTTCCAAAACATGCTCAAAGAGGTTGACCAATCACAACACACTGTTCCAGCGGACCAATCAGAGCACATACGCTTTTTTGGAAGGAGGGGCTTTATAGATACAGAAAATAAACTAAACACACAGACTGGGAAGAGACAGAGCAGATGGACTGGGAAGAGAGGTGCTGCAATAATGCAATAATGCAATGTACGTTGATCAGCGAACGTACATTTGATCTCAAGCATTCTTGCTTGATGTGCTAGAACCAATAAGGTTCATTCTCGCAGGTCAAGCAAGTATAATGGTTGAGCTTCTGTTGACCATATTTGATTTTGTATGTATTATGTATGTTAGCTGATCAATGTTTATATATGAGTAAATACCCAAATTAAATCTGTTTGATCGTGTTCATATGGATTATGAACAATTCAAAGCGTCTGAGTTTTGGGTGAATAGACTTTCAATGGACACAAATCTCTCAGATTTCATTAGAAATAATCATTTGTGTTTCAATGATGAGTGAAAGTCTTGGAGGTTTGGAAGGACACAAGAGTGAGTCATTGATGACAGAATGCTCTATTCGTTCATATAGAAAGTCTTAGTGAACTTTCAGTGACTTGAGCCAGGTGGAAAGAATAGGGAGTAGGGGAGAGGGGGCTCGTAGGGGCAAGGAGTCAGTGTCTGCTTTCTTTAAGATCTTCTCTACAGATTAATGGGTTTACTGTTTTGGTGCATGCATGCTGTCTTGTGAAAATTATTTTGTTCAGTTATCAGGAAATTAAACACCACGTAAGTGACATGTATGGACATGAACAGTGCTCTGAGGAAATCATAAGGTACTCTACAGAGTCAACAAATTACCTTTCACAAATTACCTTTCTGAGCATAGAGCTGCTTTAAATATCAATACACAGGTGGCAGAATTTAAAACTTTATATGGGGGCCGGTCTAAATTGTGTAATGTGAATTTGGAGCTGAAGCAGATTTTAGTTTACAATGTAAAAACTAAAGTTGCACATTTGGGACAAATATTTGTACATACTAACTTAATTTTTTTTATAGATAAGAGGCTTCAATACACTGAAGAAGCACGCAGACTTTTGTGAGAAAACAACTGATTACTTTATGAATAGAGAAGAAGTGAGTCACTGCACAGTTAACTGATCATACAATGCAACATTTTATACTGGGAAATATGAAAACAATTTACCAAGCCCTGAACATGACTGAACAGGTGTTTGAGACCAAACAAAGCACTGTATGTTGCAATATGTTGATGTCGCATCACTGTTGTGTTGAAGCAAAGTTTTTTGTGGTCTAATAAACTTTAAACCTGACAGCAATTTGTATCGACTAAGTGACAAGAAGCCTTTTATTTTCAATAAGAAATTGTGATTTTAGGCAACGAGTGACAGCATAATGCTGTGACTACTGGACGGTGATTCATCTGATACAGTTGGATCAGTAGAAATGGCAATTAGCAAGCAACAACACAGAGACTCGTCAAGCTCCTGTGATTTAATTGCTGTCATTATGAAGGAGGCTTCAGCTTCTGTTCTGTGAGCAGCTGTAATCCAGTGTGACTCTGATCATTTGATTTGCAATTAGATTATCAAATGGAAGAAACATGATGATGATGATGCATTTTATTTATATTGTGCTTTTCTCAAACCCAAAGCTCTTCACAAAGAATAAAGAAGACAAAATACAATAAAAACAAAAATTTGAATAAAACAGAAATAACAATGGAAAGGTCAGCCTCTTTTCTATGGGTTACTCGCCTTCTGACACTCTCTAATAAGTCTCATATAACCACTTAATGACTTATGACAATCGGCATGAATTTTGGTCTGCTTTGAAAAATGTATGAAAGCGGATAGGGAATACAGGATAGCTGAACAGAACATGACCGTTACAGTACATCCCCCTCCCGGAAGGTGCGTCCTTGTGCCACAAATTCCAACAGAGGAGGGAGGGAGGGAGGAGTGTTCAGGAGGAGGACGAGACCTTGGAGGAGCTTGCAGAGGGAAACCCCACAAAGGAGACGATGGAGGAAATAGTCAGGGAGGAGACGGTGAAAGGAGCCAGAGAGAGACTCATACAAAGGGACTTCCAATGGAAGTTGAGGCGTATGAAGTGAAGCACCAATGCGGAGCAGTGGAGACTAAGACCCAGGGCAACACTGCAGGATTGGAGAGCCCAGGCAGAACCACAGTCTCGCGGGACAAGGTTGGGGACGGGGGCTTGGCAGACTGGGGTGGAGTCAGTGGGTGCGAGGACAACAGTGGAGCAGGAGGAAAGGAAGAGCCCAGTGGAGCCAAAGGGATGGAGAGACAAGACATAGCCTAAGGTCCAGAAGTCCGAGGCGCAACCAGGGTGATGACTGACCAAGGCGGAGCTGGAGGGAACGAAAGAGCGCAGCGAAGCCTGAGGGATGACGGACCATGGTGGAGCCAAGAAAGCGTGGAGCCAAGGTGAAGACAATGGGTCGACAAGCCGAGGTGGAGTCCAGGGCTCGGAGGCCTGAGGTGGAGCTAAGGGATCCTCACACCAAGGAGGGGCTGGCAACTGGTAAGCCCAAGGCAGATCCAAGTAGCTGGGTGGGACCACTGAAGGAAGAGCCAATGAGCTGAAGAGAGCCAACAGCGACAGGGTCATAGAACTGGATGGACTCAGCAGAAGAGGAGGGAGTGGGAGGCTGAGCGGGACCAACAGCGACGAAGGAGACTTGAGGCTAGACTGAACCAGTGGGGATTCCTTGTATATGGCACAGGTCACCCTCAGTGGTGCTAGTATGGACTCAACTCCATGCCTACACTCCACTAACACTCCCTCTGTGGTGAACAGAGTTACCGGCTCACACAACTGGTTAGACTCTGCAGGCTTGGGCTCAGGGTCTGCGGTAGGCTGTGGTTCATTGTCCAAACATGTAAAAGGTGCAGGTTCAGGCTCCAGGATGAACATTGGCTCAAGCTCCTGGACGGATATAAGAGCCGACATCTGGTCACACTCGGCTATCCTTGGCTCTGGGTCTGTGATGGACTCTGGCTTTGGGTTCTTGTCAGACTCAGGATGTATTGACACTAGGTGATATGAAACGTGTTTGTTTTACTAGTGTGATTGCTCCGTAACGTGCACGGGCGCAGTTTGCTGAACCGCTCATGACCCACTTGGAACTACTTTTGTGCGTGCTACTGTCATCATTACGACAGCAAACATCTTCTATTACTACTTGGACAGTACACTTTTCAATTAATTTAATTAAATCTAGTATATTTAGGTTCATAACGGGTCCGATTCTCACCTTATTGATTAACAGGAATTGTAGTTTACAATTAGTCTGCGAATTCCTCCATCAATGACAGCTGCCTCTAATAATCTTCTGATACGTGCTACACAATCAAGTAAAAATTGCTGCGCGGCATAAATTATAAATCTATTAGGCAGTTTATTAGCAAAAATTGTTTTTCTTCCTGTTTTCTTCAAAACAAAAAGTTCCATCATAAATGACGTAAGCATGCTCCGGCCCGGAATGTTAGAAGTGGGGAGGGGGGGGGGGGCAATCATGCCAGGGCACAGTACAAGGCAATTGTGTCACGGAAGTAATCAACGAAACGAGGAACAGGTGCCAAATTCAATCAGAAACCATAGCAACAAATAATTCAGACAGAGACAGGGAACACAGAATAGCTAAACAGAAAAACATGACCGTTACAGTTATTTACTCACCCTCATGTTGTTTCAAACCTGTTTCATTTTTCGGAAAGACTTTTTTCAATAAAATTTTTTTGAGTAATGTTCAAAACAATGAAAGTGAATAGCAACCAGGGACTGTCAATCTCCAAAAAATGACAGAAAGTATCATAAAGCTGTCATAAAAGTAGTCCATACACAACTTGCGATATATATTCCAAGCTTTGTGCGAGGAACAAATGAAATTTAAGTTAACATTTACATTTATGCATGTAGCAGATGCTTTTATCCAAAGCGACTAGTTGGTATTTACTATTTACTGAAAATCTTACTGAACATTACGTTCTTCCGTAGCTCTCTGGGGAAAGGAGAGGGAGTAGGGAGAAGGGGGCTTACATAGGCAAGGAGATAAGTTTGGGCAAGTTTGCACAGAAGTTGTTGTGTCCTATGATCTTTTTTTTTTTAGATCTTCGCTCCAGATTTAGTGTGTTTATTGTTTTAGTGCATGCATGATGTCTTGTGAAAACTCTTATGTTCACTTATCAGGAAAAACCGCCTTACACTTAAGTGTTTCCCACAATGGAGGATAATGGGATGGAGGAGACATGTATGGACATGAACAGTACTCTATATCATAAAATTAGTCCATGCAACTTGTGTTATATATTCCAAGCTCTGTGCGAGGAACAGATGAAATTAAGTTTAAGTTTACATTTATGAATTTAGCAGATGCTTTTATCCAAAGCAACATACAACAGAGGATTGGTTGGTATTTACTATTTACTGAAAATCCCACTGAACGTTCCATTCTGCAATGGGAATCAAATCTGACTTGTGCTATTTGAATATGCACACATTAAAATTTGGTGCATTGTGGTGCATGACGAAACACAACAGAACCATTGACATCACTAACATAAAACTTGGTGTAACACATTTTGACACATTTAAATTAGGAATGACATGAAAGTGAGTAAATAATGACATTTTTGAAATATGATTTTACATGTTTACATGTTTTCTTACCTCTATTTTCAGGAGTTGCTCCTCTCTTCTATGACTGAACAGTAATTCATATTGTCGGTAGTGTTGGAAAAGACTATTCACATAGAGAAGCATACATGAAAAGACATATGCATACTGTCACAACTGTTGACAATATTCAAACCATTGATGTGCAAGCAGTTTGTAATGGTGTTAATATAGTCAATGCTTAGGTGTTTGACAATAATCCCAACTCGTATTGCTATGATTATGTCTCAAATTGCAAAGCTGCATTAAAATCCAGGTGATGTACTATGAGTAATAACTATTTTAAAAACAAAAAATCATTTATATTTTAAATGAACATGCTTAGTAAAGGAAATGGACCAGCACTAAAAAGCAGTCTGAATTTAGCTAGGTCTTGTAAATGGAGCGTTACTGATGCTTTCAGGTAAGCAGAGAAATCAATCGTGCTCTGCTATAATACACATATTGCATGTCATTTTTCATCACTGTGCATCAATGTTTCTTCCATTGCACTTTTTGCTTTCTAAAAGACAGATGATTTCCTTGCAGTTTGTTATTCGCCACTGTAGTCTGCATGCTTCACAATCCGTTGCTGTATGAATTATGCATAAGATTAATTATGAAGGCCATAAAAGGAATCTAGTTTGCTTGTTGTCTAATGGCAAAGCAGCATCTTGCATCAATGAATAATGTGAGACGGGTTGAGAATGACCTAATCCATACTCAACAATTAAACACGTGCACTTAAACAAAATCATAGTGTATTTAGGAGGAGTGTAATTAAAGGATGGATGTGACATTGTGAGTCAAACCTGGTCTTGAAGTAATCTGTGATGGCTTTGATTTGATCTGTGTTGAATAAAAAACTGGCTTTAGCTTCTGTTGATGGGGACTTTCTAGTGGCAAGCACTGTTTGGGTAAATGCCTTGAAATTATCAGCAAATGACGCCTGTTTGTCTGAAATAAAATGGAACATGCATTGTGTTTATTTGCAAACACTCTCTGTGCCTGAACTTGAGAGGTAAAATGAGGTAAACGTTATGTACTATGCTCACCATGTTCTCAATCAAAGAGGATTTTAAAAAAATATAGTAAACCTAAAGCAACAACCATGGTGGAATTTCAAACTAAACAAAACTTTACTTCAGAGAACGCCACTTACATTTTATGCTGTCAAGTAGTTGCTGCAAAAGTGCCATGATAAATGAGACTTGCTGAGAAGTGAAGTTCATCTCTTTGGCCCACCAAAATCCACTGACAAAATATTCCAACTGTGCAGCTTCTTTTAAACATGTTTGGAGCTTTTTGAAATTCAGTATTTCCTCAAACTGTCTGAAAATGCAAGACAATACAATATATCATAAAAGTCATATACAAAATTATATATGCTGTGAATATAAGGAGATTTACTAACCGACAAATGATGATACTGGTGTCGCTCAAAAGAGCTGTGACACACTTGCATATGCTTAATTTTTGTAATGATCACTGTACACTTACAACTGTACTTGGTCCACAGGCAGGTTGAGGAGGATATTTATTTGGTCATGCTTTAGAGGTTCCCACTGAGGAAAAGATATATTCGTGTCCTAGAATATGAGATAATAATAGGTTACTATTTTCCAGAAAATATACTTTATTACAATTAAAAATAAAGCTAGCTTACCCTTATAATACATTTAACATTAAGTGACATGGCATCTGACGCACAGAAGCCAATGGCACATGTCACTATGCGTATTGGCACATCCGGTGGCACATCCGGGCTTCATTGGCATGTGCCAGTGGATAGTGGCATGTTTCACTGACATTATTGGCATGTGCCAGTGGTGGATAGTGGCATGTGTCACTGACATCGCGACACACTGACACTGACATGACACCTGACTGAGACCGAGTCGCGGAACATGTCACCGTGTTGTTGCGACACCTGACTGACAATGTTACTGACTGATAGATTAACAGACCTCCTATAGCCTACTGACCTAATTGTGGCACACAATCCTAAATAAATAGCCTCATTTTGTGATATTTAAAATATCAATTAAACGAATTAAAGTGCATTAATATTTTTTCAAACGTGTTATTTGTGTCACGTCTGTATTTGATTGGTATGTGCCACTGAATGTTTTGTAATACCAGTGCTACTTTATGTTGTTTATCTCGCAAAGTCACAAACTGCCCATTCTAGGAAAGACACGAAATAAATCTATCATGGGTCATTACGAATAACGTATTAACAGTCGTGTCCGTTACTGTAAACCTTTATTTTTGCGTGATGCTGCACAGACGCACGCCAGTACGTGTCAGTATAAGTGAGTGTAACACTGGCCAGCGCAAGATTCTCATCTGTGGCTTTAATATTATAAAAATAATTGTATCGATTTATGTATGTTGTAGGCTACACATTTACTTAGCGATGTTATAAATCATATTTTTTGACAGCATAAAGCAAATTGTTATGCAAGTGGCATGACGCAATCCATTGGCACATCTCACGTTTTAGTGACACATGCCAATATCCACTGGTACATGCCAGTTGGCCTGTGTCACTAAAACTGACATGTCTCTTTATGTTGTGGCACCTCCAGTAGTGACACCTGCAGCTGTCTGCCGGAGTATAATGTAGATTATGTAACATATGCACATAGTTTATTTGTACAACAAAAAATTATTTTATTTATTGAATAATTCCATAAAATTATTTTTGAAATATTAAAGGTAGCCTACTGAGGAAGGTCCTGCGCGACCGAACGTTTCTTGAATTTTTTAAATGCACTGAGCACTTTTTTGCACTTGTATAAATAAAGAATATTGCTAGTAGCTAATAGCCTTTTCAGATACATAGCCTAGCCTAACAAACAAATGATTTTTAATAATTAATTTTTTTACACTTTTTGGAAGGATTTGAAATATTAAAGCCACAGATGAGAATCTTGCGCTGGCCAGTGTTACACTCACTTATACTGACACCTACTGGTGTGCGTCTGTGCAGCATCACGCAAAAATAAAGGTTTACAGTAACGGACGCGACTGTTAATACGTTATTCGTAATGACCCATGATAGATTTATTTCATGTCTTTCCTAGAATGGGTAGTTTGTGACTTTGCGAGATAAACAACATAAAGTAGCACTGGTATTACACAACATTCAGTCATACCAATCAAATACAGACATGACACAAATAACACGTTTGAAAAAATATTAAAGGAGAACTCCGGTCAATTTTAACATTGAGCTCATTTTTTTGTACATTTGGAGTGCTGTCAATACAGAGAACAACGACAAAAATCGGTGTTGCCTACACCGTGTTATCCTCTTTTTAAAATTTGCACCCTGTTGACTTCAATGGGGCAAGTTTTAAACCTGCTTTTAGCCTCTTAACATCCTTGATGTGTCATTACAAGTGCACAGGTCATGTGAGTGATTCCTTCAGAGTGAACGCGGGTCAATCTGACTGCAGTAGATGTGAAAGATAGGAATAAAAATGATGTTTATTCAGCCAGCGCACATACCTGTATTTACATCCTGTTTTCGTCAAAGTCCATAGTAATCGATTGTCGAGTTCACGCGCATGATCATGGGTACTAAACCAATGCGCGTGAACTCGACCGGAGTTCTCCTTTAATGCACTTTAATTCGTTTAATTTATATTTTAAATATCACAAAATTAGGCTATTTATTTAGGATTGTGTGCCACAATTAGGTCAGTAGGCTATAGGAGGTCTGTTAATCTATCAGTCAGTAACATTGTCAGTCAGGTGTTGCAACAACACGGTGACATGTTCCGCGACTCGGTGTCAGTCAGGTGTCATGTCAGTGTCAGTGTGTCGCGATGTCAGTGACACATGCCACTATCCACCACTGGCACATGCCATAGACAGTAGGGCACATGCCAACAATGTCAGTGACACATGCCACTATCCACTGGCACATGCCAATGAAGCCCGGATGTGCCAATACGCATAGTGACATGTGCCATTGGCTTCTGTGCGTCAGATGCCATGTCACTTAATGTTAAAACTGCTACTGGAGAGTAAGCTGTAAAACATTGCACGAAAAGAAAAAGATCACAACAAACTTTCAATCTACTTTGACAGTGTTTGTTTCGTGATAGTAGCCTATCTTGTGCATTATTTACAGATACTTTTGTATTAATATGGTTGAGATTAGGATAAGAAACATATCAACATAAAATATTAGCCTACCATGTAAGGGGGAAATATTATTATTTTTTACACTGACTTTCACTAGTAGATCGGTTGTTATGTAACGTTATTGGATATACAGCTATGACAATAGTTCAAAGTTTAATTACATTTTTAAGCATTAGTATACAATGTCAAGTTTTGTGAATGTTATTAATAACGTTAACGTTACATGTTTCAGTGTATTTGTTTTCTTTCTATTTAGATAAGCTGGGATCTTTAATCTGTAGATCTTCATTTCATCATAGGCCTATAGCAATCGTCTAAACACCAGTGAGTCACTAGACTAAATCCAAACTCATGCAGCCTAGTTTACATACACTGATCCGAGTATCATCTTTGTCTGCTTGTTCTCCTCTCTTTATTTTCTCGGAGTTTTCTGCGGATTTGCCGCTCTCTCGTGAGATCTCTCTTCCAGACATGTTGCCGCTGTATAGTGTTGCTTAGGAAACAGCAGTGGGCGGGGCATGTGAGGTCAGGCGCGCCTGAGCGAAGTGAAAGTAATATTAAATATAATATGAATATGAAATGCATTATAATGTATATTATGTAGAACTGTGCTCATATAGTGTATTTAAAAAGTAGACACAAATATTTTAAAAAGTGAAGTAGGCTATAAGAAATTGTGTAGCCTACTCTTTAAAAGTTTAACCAAAAGTCCACGTAATAATGCAATGATTTGCGATTCGGTTTGATCGAATCATTTAAAAGAACCGATGGACATTCTTCGCGCAGCTCACGTTAACAGTTCTTTATTTAATATATATATCCTATATTGCCTAGGCCTATAAATTTGACTAGCCTTTGTTAATACCTAAAACCTTCCGTTTTAGCCGAAATGTAATTATATTTATTAAAACACATACACACACACACACACACACACACTCGAAATACGAAAGCATTAAAGACATTATTTAAACAATTACTGTGACACATATGGTGACATGAAATTAGCTTATGGATAAATCCACACACTTTTTTTTTTTTTTTTTTTCAGAATATAACATGGTTAAAAAGATTCAAAACAGAAGTCCCGCCCAAATGGTGTGAAACGTGGGAAGAAGGGGGGAGAGATAAAATCGGCTTCTTTGAATCAAGGAGCTCATAGTGAAAACCTCAACTTTCCACGCATTACCTCAACCAGCCTCAAACTGTATTTTGAAAGAAATCATGCTCGTCAAATTTACCTGCGTTGTAGTCACCAGGGCATTATTTGTTTTAGTGTCTCTCATCGGTGTATGGAGAGTGACACGGGTGAAACATAATAATTTATACTGGTTTCTAACTATCCTCTATCTGCCTCTCGTGGCTGAAATGATTTTAACTCTGAGAAGAAGAAAAGGGAAGGATTACAAATGGTAAGTACACACGTCAACATTTCTATTTGCATGTATAAGAATTTCGAGAGCCAAATTGAACCTTTTCTGGGGTCAACATCCTGAAATATCATCTAGTGTAACTTGGTTTGAACACTTGAGAGACTGAGTGACTCAAACTCTGATCTTAGGGTTTCTCCAGCAATATTGTTTTTCCTCATAAGTATTATACCAACCATATGGATCCTTGAATTGCACCATCAGCAAAACAGTTCAGAAGACAAAAAGGTAATACTCAAGGGAAAGCAATGCACATATAATACTTCTATAAATACATTTTAGCTTTTGACTGCTTTGCAGACATATTTCATGCTGCCGCGTGTATTTCAATGCCAGTGTCTGATACAATGACAAATGCATTATATTTCTTAATTTTTTATGCCTGAAATGTTGCTTATTACAGTGCAATAAACTGGATTCACCTGAGAGCTTCAGATTCTTTTTTGATGAAAGGAGAAATTCTTCCAATGCAACCATGAATGTACAGGTACTGTCTCTGTCTTTTATAACATCATGACTTTCCACATTACAGACGTTTTCCATGGAAAGTAGACTACACTAATCTCTTAAATAAGTCTTTCAGACATAGTTTATTTACTCAGTTTATTAAGCACAACTACTAGCTTGGGTGATTTGTAAATATGAATGTTGGTTCAGTCCTCAACACAAACAAGACCTGTGTTAATGGTTCTTATAGAAAAACTACTGTTATTTGTTCAGAAGTCGGCACACCTTCACCTGTGAGATTTACAGGACATGCTTTATGTAAGTCTGACCTCAGTTCTTCCAGAAGGCAACACCTCTTAACTGAGTAGTAACTTTGTGGTGGTATTTTAGGACCATCTAAAATTCTTGTCATCGGTTTGTGCCAACAACTGGATCCTAGCCCTTCACCAAATCCTCCTGATCCTGCTGATAGTGGGGAAGTGGCTGCTACCAATCGCTGGAGGGGTCACCAGAGATGAAATGTCCCAGTTGTTGCTCATCTTTGTGGGCACGGCTGCTGATATCCTCGAGTTCATCAGTGAGACGCTGTCTGATGTGAAGCAAGTATTGTTTAAGACTAAATAGTCCACATTTTCACATTTATTTCAATGTGTTTCTGTTAGTGTAAGTGTAATTAAATCTTTCTGTTTACTTCCAGATTTAAATGAAAATAAAAATAGAATAAAATAAAACCCAACCTATTATTCAGTGTGGTCTGTGTGGAAGCTTGTTTCCATTTCCATACAAAATTAGTTTGTTATAAAAAATAAAAAAGGTAATTTCAACTTTTTATAACAATTCCTCACAATTCCTATATCTCACAATTCTGAGAGGAGAAAATATATAAATTCACAACTCTGACTTTTATTTTGTTTGTTTAGCTCGCAATGTAACTTGAAATTGCAAGCTTATTTCTCACAATTCGGACTTTGTTCTAGCGATTGCGAGTTTATGTCTTGCAATTCATAATTAATTAATTATATAACTCAAAACATATTCTCACAGTTCTGTGTTCATATCTCACAATTCTGACTTTTTTCTTGCAATTGCGAGCTTATACACACTCTGAATTGTGAGAAAAAAAAGTCAGAATTATGAGATATAAATTCACAATTATGAGTTATAATGTATGAATTGCGAGATATAAACTTACAATTGCAAGCAAAAATAAGAATTGTGATATTAAAAGTCACAATTAACTTTTTATTTTTTTATTTTGCAATTCTGACTTTTTTTTCTCATAATTATGAGATACACTCAGAATTGTGAGTTATAAAGTATGAATTGCAAGATCTCACTCAGAATTGTGAGTTATAAAGTATGAATTGCAAGATCTCACTCAGAATTGTAAAAAAAAGATCTGAATCTGAATTGCAAGACATAAACTTGTAATCACTAGAAAAAAGTCACAGAACATGTGGAAACAAGCTTCTATAGGAATGAGAGAATATTTTCTTAGTAATTTTTCATCATATGCTGTTTCTTGTACTAGGGAGAACAGTCTAGTCTTTGTGTGCATTATTCTTGCAGTTTGGACATGGAGTATGCTACAATTTCCTTTGAATTTTTCAGGTCTGTACCATATTTGTCTGTTGTTTCATAATATGGCATATTAGCTATGACATTATATTTATGCATAATAATAGCCAAGAAACTGCTATTTAATTTTAGTCATTGTTGTAATGTACTTTCGTACTTCTGTTTTTTATTGGTATCTCTCAGTGGTGAACACCAAACCTGAGGATTTTTGTGAAGGCCAGGATGACTCTCTCATCTCCAAGTACAGGACAGATATCTGGAACATTGTGGGATGTCTTTTACTTCAAGACGGCCCCTTCTTTGTTGTCCGACTTACAGTTATGATGTTTTTTTCTGTCTTTCATCAAATGCTGGTCTTCTTTACCATTAAGAACTTTCTAGTAGTGATGCTTAATATCTACAGGATGTGGGTCATTTACAAAGATTACACATCGTGAGAAGTGCAAAAGGGATCTTGTTTGGGTTAAAAAACTGCAGTTAAACAAATTCATTGGCATTATTTTGAGAACTGACACTGTGTCAGTCTCAATGAAAATTTTTGATAATTTTGATAAACATTTTGACTCATTGTTATAGAACAGCTTATTGCTATATCAATAATACATGCATATACAGCATGTTATATTATTAATAAAGCTGTCAAAATAAATGCTTCAGAAAAATTAAATATGGCTTTTTGTGTTGTTTTTTTAAGGCGGTTAACACATCCATTCAATTTGACAACTGTTTCATTCTGTTATTTTGGTTTCTTAAGACTGAACCTAGCAAGTGCCAGTTCAGCAGTCCCACAGTAGAGCATGTTTATAAGTAAATAATAAATTACTTCTTAATTTACTTATAAATCAGTCTTTATGGGGAAAAAATGCATTTTATTGAAGCTCAAGCATAAAATAGCACCTGCTGTAACTTATGTTACATTTTATGTTACAAATATTGATGATTATCAACAGTTGCAACATAGTCCAGTCATTTTAAGCCAAAATGGGGGTCAACCTTGAACAAATTGCAACAGAAGCAAACTCAACTGATTTTGTATCCTCAATATGTCCTGAGTAAGGAAAAAAAAGTCCCGAAGAATCCCATTAGGGGAAAGTTTAGAAAAAGACCCAAATATACAGTAGCCTATTCATACACGATTCATTCTTTTTCTTACGTGAATAGGGTAAAAAATTTAACATTTAGATATCACCATGAAAATTACTGAGTTGATTACTTACATCAAGACAAACAAAAAATGTATTACAAGTTTTTTGAAATTGTTCGTTAACATGGACAAACGGTGCATAATCTAATTACGTATGTGCTAATTTGCATAAATACCACAACAGATCTAAACATTGGGTATAGCCAGGTGAAAATGTCTTGTTGAATCTTGTTCACACATAACAGTAAAATACTTAATGTTAAGGTCTGAATAGAACCCATTTAGGCTACCCATGAACATTAATACATAGAGGCAGGAAGAAGTACTTTAGAAACCAGCCTTTATTCATTTTTAAGAGATGGGGTTTGGGGCTGGGTCTGTGGGACTGTTTCTGGGGGACGAGTCTGAGGGAAGAACAGGAGACAATGGTAAGGAGAATGCGGAAGACAAAAGGTAGGCAAAATAAAAAGTGAACCCCCAGAAACAGTCCCATGGACCCAGCCCCAAACCCCATCTCTGCAATAATAATTAATAAAGGCTGGTTTCTAAAGTACTTCTTCCTGCCTCTATGTATTAATGCTCATGGGTAGCCTAAATGGGTTCCATTCAGACCTTAACATTAAGTATTTTACTGTTATGTGTCAGCAAGATTCAACAAGACATTTTCACCTGGCTATACCCAATGTTTAGATCTGTTGTAGTATTTATGCAAATTAGCACATACGTAATTAGATTATGCACCGTTTGTCCATGTTAACAAACAATTTCAAAAAACTTGTAATACATTTTTTGTTTGTCTTGTTGTAAGTAATCAACTCAGTAATTTTCATGGTGATATCTAAAGGTTAAAAAATTGTACCCTATAAGAAAAAGAATGAATCATGTATGAATAGGCTATATTTGGGTCTTTTTCGAATCTTTCCCCTAATGGGATTCTTCTGGACTTTTTTTTCCTTACTCAGGACATATTGAGGATACAAAATCAGTTGAGTTTGCTTCTGTTGCAATTTGTTCAACTTTTTTTCATAAAATGACTAGACTAACAAGCAGTGGCAAAAGTTTACATGTGTAAGACCATAAAGTGTGGGTAAAGTTGTTGTATTATTTACTTGTACAATGGTTAGTCCTAATAGGACTGTCAGTCTCTGCATTAGTGGTTTCATCATTACGCCAGTAGGTGGCAGGCTGAGTTTATGAGTGACTGATTTTGATTCATGCACTTAAAAGGATGGTTCACCCAAAATTTTTAATTCTGTCATTAATTACTCACTCTCATGTTGTTCCAAACCTGTAAGACTTTCATTTATCTTCGGAACACACATGAAGATCTTTTTGATGAAATCTGAGAGCTTTCTGTCCCTCCATTGACAGCTACACAACTGACACTTTGACGCTTCAAAAAGTTCATAAAGAGATCAGAAAACTAATCCATATGATATATGATGACATATGATGAACAGATTGAATTTAGGCCTTTAATCACATATAAACATTGATCAGTGAACATAAACAGAAGCTCAACCAAACATGACTGACACGCGAGAATGAACCTCATTAGTTCTTGCATAAGCTCAAACGTGATGCATAACACGAGAATGAACCTCATTGGTTCTCGCACGTCTAGTGAACATGCTTAGCTTCCTTTTACCACAACTGATGTGTGAGTTGATGAATGTTTATACTGTATGTGAATAAAAGCATAAATTCAATCTGTTCATCATATAATGAAGAGTCTCTTCAGAATTTTTTTTACTAAACCACTATTTATTTTACTATAACCACTTCGTATTTTTTGTATTTCCCATTCATTTCCAACGGTGGTCATTTTTGACTGTGAAAAATACATTTTTTTTTTTTTTTGGCATTCACATAGTAAGTTGGACAAAAGTCACCAAGTTTAGTACCATTATAATGAAGTAAAAAATAATTTTTTTTAAAAACATAATTTTTCTGCCAAAAATGCCTGGCCAAAACAGTATCAGAGGGTTAATTATTACAGATTTCCACTGAGTCAAGGTTTGCCTTAGCTAGTCATCCTGAAGTCACTACATGTTTGAGAACAATCCACAGATGTCCAGACTGATTCATTACAGAATATCAATCCTTCGTGGTTAAATTTGATGTATGTTTTTGATCATCATTAATATTTATAATGTGAAATATTACAGAAATAACTTACAGAATTTGCTAATAA
Organism: Squalius cephalus; assembly: GCF_949319135.1. NCBI lineage: Eukaryota > Metazoa > Chordata > Actinopteri > Cypriniformes > Leuciscidae > Squalius > Squalius cephalus. The sequence continues at coordinate 7,566,525 of NC_137140.1, read as the reverse complement.
TACATTCTTCTCCAAAACCCATCAGAATAACCTGTGCTACTACAACACAACCTCAGAGCTTAAAGGTAGAATAGGCAATTCTGGAGAGGCTAGCAATAGCAAGCTAGCTTTGAAAGCATAAGATCCCACCCTCCCTTAAGCCACGCCTCCTTCAAAACACATGAACGCACACACCAAAGTCTGCAGAGTGTCACGAGACGACAGTCAGCGCAGCATAAAGGCCTGTTCACACCGGGACGAATTTTGCGCGCGATATTCACCGACGTTTAACGCCTCATTACTAAACAAAGGGCGCCAATGTGAGTGTGCACACCGGCGCGAAAAACGCCACGCGTAAAAGCGTCATTTTTTTAAAAACGCCTCGGGTTTGTTTTTTTGGTTTGACGCGCCGCGTCAAAAACTATCCGACCAATGAGATTGTCTGGAGCTTCTGAAGTTACAGTAAAACACAACTTGGGGGCGCTCAAACACAAAACGGTCTTGCCGAGCACACATACGTAACGGCGAAGAAGATATACGCCAAGTAGCGTCTACACTGCCGGGAAGAAATAAGACGAGGAAGATGCAAGGCAAGATGATTGTAGAGCTGCTGGTCTCGTTGGTGTCGGAACATAAAGAACTATATGACAAACGCGACAGCGACTACAAAAATCTTGATAAAAGAGAACTATTATGGAGTGGTTTCTGTTTTACATTAAGCGCCATCTAATGTCAGGGAATGAATTTGCATGTTCACTCGGCTCATCGTCAGCGAAAATCGCTTGGGTGTGAACACAAAAAACGTGTTGAAAAACGCTGGCGAATAACACGCGCCGATATTCATCCCGGTGTGTAGGGCCCTTAAGCTCGTTGTTTTGGTTCAGGAGGAACTGTTAAAGGCGGCTGCTGTTTGTTTGTGGTGCTCGATGACTCTACAACACTGCATAACCATAACCTTTTGGTCCTTTTACTTCCACAGAAGATTTATGTACAAGTTTTAATTTTTAAACCACTTCTATTTTTTATTGATATCAGGATGTGAAGAGAGTTTCAGTATAGTGTTTATAAAACAAATTGCCTACCCTTTCTTTAGGCTTAATACTTCCTTTTCCCCATTGCTTTTCCTTATTCTTCAAACATACCTTTTGTGATTGTGGCCAAAGAGTTCAATTGACTCTTTATCAGACCAAACACATGGCGGTGGCTTATCTAAGTGTGGTGTTGAATTGTGATTCTGACATTTATGTTGAGGTTGCAGGTAAGGTTTCTTCCCTCTATTCTGATCATGTTTGTGCACACTGACCCCTGTATCAGCTCAAAACTCAATATTCCCTCAGGCCTTTTTTTTTTTTTTTTTTTTGCAGTCCTATGCTTTGTTTTGAATTCCTAACAATGAGCAAATCCAGTCTTGCATTCATTCTCCCTTACAGAGCTTTTTTTCTTTTTGGTTTGTTATCTTATCTTTATGCATGCAGTCAACCTGAAAATGATTCAGACACCAGATATAATTTTTGATATTGTTTTACTAGTGGGTGCAGGAGGACACTAGTTTATTTATGTAAGTGAGGATAGCAAAATAAAGTGGTAACACTTTACAATAAGGTTCATTTGTTAACATTAGTTAACTACATTAGTTAGCATGAATTAATAATGAACTACACTTATCAGCATTTATTAATCTTTAATGTTAATTTACTAATACTCTATTAAAATCGTGTTAACATTAATGCATTGTGAACTAACATGAACAAACAATGAACAGCTGTATTTTTATTATCTAACATTACGAAAAATGAACAAATACATGTTTACTAATGAACCTTATTGTAAAGTGTTACCAATAAAGTAAACTTTGACATATTATACCCATATTATAAATTATTCAGACACTTTGACCTCACCATGTTTTGCTTAAGTGTTTTTTCTTAAATTGCTAATGCGACATTTTTACACCACAGACTGAACTAAATTAAGCATTGCGTGGTAATTGATTGACCTAAATTGGTATTATCTAATTGTGTACTTAAATGTAACATTTGACAGCTGACAGCTATTCAACCTAATTCATTTGTGAGACAGTCTAACAGAAGGATGGCCAAAACCATGAAATATCAAATGATTTGATAACTCTGAGTTCTTGACATATTTTATCACCATTTTCTAAACTATAGCAAATAAACTGTGATAATGTGAGAAATGTTGAAGGTGTCTGAATGCATTTTGGTTTCACAATGTGTGTGTGTGTGTGTGTGTGTGTGTGTGTGTGTGTGTGTGTGTGTGTGTGTGTGTGTGTGTGTGTGTGTGTGTGTGTGTGTGTGTGTGTGCAAAAGTCTTAGGCAAGTTAGTATTTTCACCAAAACAATGGTTATAAGCCATGTTATTAATGGCCATTTATTTATTTTGCTGTAGTGTGTCAGTGGGAAATATCAGTTTACATTTCCAAACATTCTTTTTGCCATATGCATTACTTGTAATGATCCAGTGAGATTTTTGTATGCACAAGGAGTCTGACAACAGCCGATATGATCCACATGGAGATCTGATCTCACCATCATCAAGTCCGAGACAGACTAAATCCAGAAGAACTGTGGCAATGTCTCCAAGACGCTTGAAGAAACCTGACCATAAGAGAATTCATTAAATAATAATGCTTTTATTTACTGTAGGCCAAGCAATGGTTAAGCTCAAAGGGCAAAGAGCATGAAACACTATGAAAACACATTATGAAAATGCGTCAGTGTGCCCTTTGAGGGCAGAGCATGTTTAAACAGCCAACGTGTTTGTCAAACGATTATATTATTCATTTATTTGGCTTTGACTATTTGGATAAGAAGGAAAGAAGTTTCCTTTTGTTGGGTTTTGGACCAGGAAGAAACTGAAATTGAGGACTTTGTTGTGTTGACCTCATGCTGAGAAATGGCTGTAAATCTTGATAAACAGACACATGAGCTGCATGCTTTCCTCTTTAAACTAATGCTTATCTCAGACTAGATGAATTGGAAGAGGAATACAAGTCAGATAGAGATGGTTCGGTTACCATGATCTTGCCAATTAAGACATATACTTGCCAAGTATATATACATATTTTGTTGATCCTGGAACAACATTCCAGTTCAAAAATGTAACCCTATTCTTACCACTAAAATTAACCCTGGTCCATAACTTATCTCTTACATCAGAGGGAAATGACAGAAGCACCTAACCCTGGTTGTGAGCCTCAAATCTGATTGGTTGATTGGAATGTTGTTCCAGGATCAACAAAGATGTTGATCCAGGAACATGTTGTACTTGGTGAAATCACGTTCACCAAGATGGATCAAATTCCAATATAATCATAGCACAGAAAGCTGATATTGGAGCAGAGAGCTGTGGATGTGTTCATATATGTTCTGTCTTCTCCTGCAAGGCTAACTGAAGTAGAGGAAGTTATGTGTGATAGCAACTTACTTTCTTTCCTTCCTTTTTTAATTTGTTCAAATTTTTTTCTTATTTTGTTCTTTCTGACTGGATGAAAGGTTTCCTGTTTTTAATTTTAAGATACATAGTACAACAAATAAATGTGAAATACTTTTTTAAAACATTAGTTTTATATATTTTTCTTGATTATCAAATAAGCGTTACATGTATATATCTATATTTAAAAGAATTTATATAAGCATTTGATCTCTTGGTATTTGTGCCGTTAACATAAGGTATCCACCAGAGGGCATCATGTGGTAAACAGAAAAGTGGAACGTTTGCATCAAACAAGATCACGTTTTTAGTTGAATTTTATTTTAAACACAAATTATTCATAGCCTAATTCATAATTCAATTATTTGACAATGGTTCAAATGAATAATAATAATAACATTTTCAATACTCTTTCTGTTTTTAATTAACAGATTGGCAAAAATTCTGTAATTTTTTTTAAATTTCAGATTGCAGGATAATCTAGGCTAATCCAGCTTTGCTGCATATCATTAATATTAAAATAAATAAAATATGTCATGCAGCTATGGAAACATTCTAGTGGCACGACTGTCGGATTCTTTTGAATTAAGTATACACACTTCAGTTAAAGACTATCAAGCCACCCAAAAATTCTGACTGGCTGAACTGTTATATGTGTATCAAGTAGAAATTCTAAGGTTAAAGTCAACAAAACATGATCCATTCAATGAAGGGTAAAATTATTAATTGTGTATTATTAGTCCCAAAAGAATAGCCTATAACTGCATTACAAATATGTATGGCATTCATATTATTGTGCAACAATATTATGAACCAGTAAAGGCGAGCTAAAAATGAAGTGTAACATCAATATTCTTGTGTTACAAAGCCTTTTATTTTAGTAATAAAGAAAAAAGATCAGAGATCACGAGAACATAACATTATCTGAAAATAGCTAGCAGTATAAGGATATATTGATTTTCCTGGTGTGATAGTAACTAAATATTCCAGTATAACACGGCTCTTGTAAATATAGTATCTCAATCTCCTTCTTGTGTTCTCACTATGACACCAACAGCCCGGTCTGTTTGAGGATCATATGCAACTATTGAGAACAAAGTAAGAACATAAGACATTAAAATGAAGGGTTCCTACAAATTCCATGGCTTTTCATGTCAGTCATTCGTGAATCGTGAGTAATGCATATGTTTTTTTTTAAAGAATAATTCTATAGATATTTGCACTGACAAAGACCAACTTCCATAGAATATTCCATGAAGATCATTAATTTAATACTTTAAGGTTCCTCACATTAAGTGCCAAATGGTGTGAAAATTATACCCTTAAAATTAAATAAATAAAAAAAAATTCATTAAATGTGTCTCAGCGTCTTTGGGTTAGTGAAAAATGGAGTAAAATTACATGCATTGAAACTTGTCCAATTAGCAGTTGAGTTCTGTGATTTTATAAATCCTCCTGCGTCCTTAACTACAATCCCATGTCTGCTGTCAACAATTTACAAAATACTAGTCAAATACTCCATTTTTTAGATCTGTATTGTTGGTTAAAGGTAAGGTAGGCAATTTCGGAAAGGCTATAGCAAGCTAGCTTTGAATGCATGAGATCACCCAATCACCTTCGAGTCGTAAAAAACAAGCCAATGCACATTGACATTGGCGAGTGAGATTTGCATGACAAGCCCCTCCCCGTACATACGACTATATAAGGCAGTGTGCAACACCCGGCCGTTCAGCGGTGGTACTGGGGTTGTGGCGGCGGGATGTAACATTAGAGGGTTACATTAGTAACAAGACGTTACCTGTCAGTCAGTCACGTTCAATGTTCCGTCAGAACTGAATGACGAAATGGGATCCCTTTGAAAAGTGCCACAACCGCTTCCCCTTCCCAGCATCCCGTGTAAGGCACCTGAACCTCCATACCTGGTGGGACGGAAGGACAGAATTTTTCAAAGTTCACCACCTGGTCCCTGAAAGGAGTGGTGGGAACTTTGGACACATATCCCGGCCGGGGTCTCAGGATTACGTAAGAGTCAGACGGCCCAAATTCCAGGCATGTTTCACGAATAAATCTCTCAATGAGTAAAACTGGCTGTGTTTATATTATGATACACTACATAAAATTATTATACAAATTATTATTTTCCCTGGTTCAATAGGGAACTCTTGTAAGAAAGTAGCAGTGGCTGGAACAGACTTTATCACCTCCGCTTATAGGAACATGCCGACTTTTTGGGACTTTAGCTTATTCACCGTATCCTCCAGAGTTAGATAAGTCCATACATATACCCTTTTCATCTCCGTGCGTGCCTTAACTCACCCACCGTTAGCCTAGCTTAGCACAAAGACTGGAGGTAAACGGCTCCAGCTAGCATACTGCTCCCAATAAGTAACAAAATAACGCCAACATTTTCCTGTTTAAATGTTGTGATTTGTATAGTCACAGCGTGTACAAATAACAAGGTCACATGAGACACAGCCATCTTCTAACTGTATACTGGGAACTATATTACTTATTGGGAGCAGTATGCTAGCTGGAGATGTTTACCTCCAGTCTTTGTGCTAAGCTAGGCTAGCTATGGGTGCGTCAGACAGAGTTACGGAGATGAAAAGGTATGGACTTATAACTCTGGGGGATACGGTGAATAAGCTAAAGTCCCAAAAAAATGGGCGTGTTCCTTTAAAAAGTTGCCATCTAATCCTGTTTACATTAAAGGGGGGGTACAATGGTGTTTCATGTATTCAGAGTTGTTTACAGTGTTAAAGAGATAGATTCTCATGCTAAACATGGGCAAAGTTTTAAAAAAATATTTTGGACGAATAACGGAGAATTTCTATGCTGAAAATCTTACTTCCGGGTTGGTACAAGTTTCGGCTGGTTTTTTTTAGATCGTGGATCTAATGACGTAGACCAGAGTGGAACTCCTTATATGAGCATTTCTCTCGGAAAAGCGCGCCCGCGAGCACGTCGACTAGAGGAGAGCGAGACCGCGCACATCAACGCGCTTCAACAGGAAATCATCGGCAGCCAGCGCTGCATAGGATTTGTTCAAGAATGTCTCCAAAAAAGTGTGTATTTGGATGTGAGGGAAAGCTTACCGTGTTCAGTTTTCCAAAGAACCCAGTGTTACAGGAACAGTGGATGCAGTTTGTTTTTCCGGGGCAGCAACGGAGTGTAGGAAGTGCGGTTGTGTGTTCTGGTCGTTTCAGTGACGAATGTTTTATTAACAAGGCTCAGGTCGACGCTGGATTTGCAAATCGTTTGCTATTAAAACGTGGAGCGGTCCCAGTGATAAAAGACCCCATTCATGTAAGTACAACTGGATCAGATTTCTGTATTTTGCTGGAAATCAAGGACTACCGCTTGACTCTATAGCTCCGCCTCCAGGACCTCGGCTTTTTCCGGAGAGAATCGGAAAGCTGTATTTTTCTTTTCTAAATATAATAAAACTAAACACTTTTTTGAGATATTAAGGATGCACTACTACTCTATAGGTACTCAAGATTAACATGAGATTAGGTGAAACTGTGCATGTTATGTACCCTTTAAATAAGCCTGCTCCCGCGCGGGCAGGTTTGAGCTTACGGAGTACGGACAAGTTGCTACGACAGCAACTCCGGGATGAGCTTCGAAGAACCTAACAATCCTGGATCATGTCAAACTGTCAACAGTAAAATCCACGTATGAAGAACGGGTCCCAGGTGAGAAAAAGTAACGCAGATGTAACAACACATTACTTTCCATGAAACATTACAAAGTAACACAATTAGTTATTTTTTTGTAAAAGATAATATTGTAACGCATTACTTTTAAAAGTAACTTTCCCCAACACTGCACGTAGTTCATTTTGATACGTTTTTGTAACATCAAAGTTCATGGTGAGGACTGTGGGAAAATTTCCACGTTTTGCTTTAAGACAATTTAAACAGATATTTAAATTTCTAGACTAAATCTGTTGCTACCCAGCCAAATAATGAAAATATAAGGGAGTAAATAATCGTCCATAATATTTTGGGTTCCCCTCCCCCAGCATTTATTTACATATTTATTTTGTTATTGGAACACACCGTACTTGTACAGTTTCCCAGTCAATATTTTTAATGTGTGACTTCGCCAAGTGCTCTTACTCTTCCAGAAGCATGTCCTGACTTGTCACACGCTTCACCTGTAACCCGCTCTTGAGACCTGAGCTCAACCCCTCAGAGGAAACGTCTCGCAGTAGCATGCGATTACAGCTCTGTTGGCAGTTTAACTGAAGTCAGTGACAGTCAGCAGCATTAGCCGAATCCTAAACTGACACAGGAAGCCTCACGCACGCCGTTTCCCTACAAGTCAAGTTATATAATCAGATTTTCCCCCTCTCGCCAGAACTCGCCCTGTGTGTCAGAGAAGGATTAGGTCGGGATCAAAGAGCCACATTATACAGAATGTCACTTTTTTTCAAATGAGTTATTGAAGCAACTCTAGGGCTTTATGTAATATTACTTTACATATTATTTTATTTAGATGTTAAAATACCTGTGCAAATACCTACATACTTATTGTATGTAGATTTTATTTTGCAGATGTTTTGTGCTCTTTTCATGGTCATGAGATATGACCATGAAAATGTATTAATACTTATAAAACTGTATAATAAAAAATAATTTCTTAATTTAATATTACCATATTAATTGGTTAATAGTAACACGTAAAATAATTTAAATCACACTGGATTAGAAACATTTGATAGAATAAGAAAAAACAATTACTTGATACCAAGTAAAATCAATAATTTATTCAACAATATTCCATTTTTAAAAAATAAATTAATGAAATACATAAATAAACAAACAACCAACTTTAAAGATAATGACCAGCAAGATCAAAGGCATTTAGACAGCAAGAACCAAATGAACCAGCCATTTGGTTTTCAGCAGCTACCAATAGTTAACAACAATTTCGCCAATACCACTGAAAAAACAAACAAACAAAAAAACAACAACGACAAAAAACAATCATGGTATCTTATGCATGTGATCATCTATATATATTGCTTTGGTAAACTAAATAATATCTACAATATAATGACTAAACTTTATTATTTTTCTTCAAGTATGAACATTCCTCCTTTATTAGGCAGTTACATCGTTCGTCTGGTTTCGTTTAGGATACATCGGCACCGACCGGGTGTTTTGTCGAGCAAAAACTGTCATTGTCTTTGCAAGTGTAATAAATACTAACACATAAAGCCGCAGTACATTCTTTACCTGTGAAAACAGCCTGTAATATCCTCCCATGAAGCATCTACATTAATAATTATTCATTATAGGACACAGCAAATCGTTTTAGCTTTCACAACTATGACAATCTTTGATGTGTAAATAAAGTTACAATCCACTACAGTACATATGTAACTTCTAGCACAACAATGGTGGAATTCATGTATTATATGTACTATATGCGAGTAGTGGTTACATTAGGCCTATTTATTTTTGTTAGATATGGTTTGCCCTGAACTAAGCGTGTTTCTAAGCCCTTCTAATTATAAGTGAATGTGTAGTTTGTCAGTAAAGATTAGCATTATGCTACAACACAGAAAAATAAAGTGTAAAGGCCCGTTCACACCAAGGACGATGACTATAACGATAAACATGAAGATATAGTTTGCAAATCCTTGTAAATGTAAAAGAACAGCAGAGTCCACACCACAACGATACCGATAGCGGTACAGAGAAACGGTCACTTTCACAAAGATTTTTTCCAGCTGATGAACGATAAAATTGACAGCCAATCAGAATCCATCCTGCCTTCACGCTGCAAAAGACGCGAGACGCGAACGCAATGGTTAAAGACGTCCGTCTAGCGTGTGTTTAGCGCAGTACAATGAAAAAATGCGTTCTGTCTGAAAGATCCCTTAAAGATCTCGAGCATTTAAAACGGTCGATGACATAATACCGTTCGTTGCTAACGTGAATGTAAAGTGAATGCTAATGTAGTTACTGCTATTTATCTTTATAGTTATTGTTCGTGGTGTGAACTGGCCTAACTGGTAGACTGTAGCTCCTGTAAAACCTTTTCCAATTGGACAGAGCTGGGTCATTCATATTATGCAGTATATATGAAGTCGCCATCATATTTAATATTGGATCAAATATTAAACTCACCATTAAAATAAAACCAATTAATTAGTTTTCTTTAATCGCAATACAAATCTCAATTAAAACTTTACGTAATTTCATGTACTAAATTCTCAAATTAGAATTTTTTTTTTAAATTTCAGTTGCTTATTTTTTTTTTTTTAAATCATAATGTTCATTGGGAATGTTGTTTTAATTTGAAATCAGTTTTAGGTTTTTGATGTTTCCTCATTATTCCTAGTTAAGGCCCGTTCACGCCATGGACGATAACTATAACAAAGATTTAGTTAAAAAATTTGTTCTAAATATAAAAGAATAGCAGTCCACACCACAACTATAAGGATAACGTCACAGAAAATCGTTGGAATTATGATTTTGTCCGCTGATGAATGATAAAAACATTCACAGCCAATCAGAATCCATCTTGCTTTAAAGAGCTCGAGCATTTATAGCAGCAGACGACAAAACTGCAGCATGCGCTTACAATAAACAGTTTTTGTGTGTTGGTGTGGACATGAACATAGTTATCGTTATCTTTATAGTTATCGCTCTTCGTGTAAACGGGCCTTTAATCTTTTGTAAATTCCATTTCATATGTCAGTTTATATGACCTCTATATAAACTGAATCAACAATAAATTGTAAATGTATTCAGAATTCTGCAACAACAAAAAAATTCTAAACTCTTTGAAGTCATAAAGTGAGCTGGATATGGTCAAATTTAGGGCATGGCTTCAGCTAGCATGTATCATTATACTAAGCAGGGCAGCCGATCTCGGAGCCCTTCCCAGCTCTACAGCGCCCCCACAATTTTCCAATATAAATCTATGGTAAAAAATGGAACTGCAACGCGCGCTAATTTAGAGCCATTGAGGCAGATTTCAGACTGTCCCACTTATTTTCACGTTACCCTATATAAACATTGTTCCAGACCAAGACAATATCAATCCGTAACTATTAGGCATGTCTGTTCTTCCTATGTGGAGAACTGTATCAAATTAAAGAAAGTATAAATCCTTTAGGTTAAACATACTCATATGAATAGCCTTTAGTTCTGTTGTGTTTGTTTTATGTTTGTTATGAGAACAGACATCACTTTCTTTTCCTCGCTGGAATTTGTAATATTCTAAAACATCATTCGGAGGCAATAAAGTTCTAAGGTAACATTCTATGCGTGTGTCATGTGTACTTAAAGCCTGTCAAAACGACAAAAATTAGTATAAAAAAGAAAAAAGACTAAAACTAACTGCCAATATCTCACTAAACGATGACTAACATTAAAATCCTGATAGGTTGGAAATAGTTTTGCATTCTTTGCAAGCCAATCTCATATTTTTGTCACCATGACCTTTTTGGGGCTCCATATCATCCTATTTTTCCCGTTTCTTGACATTTTGTAAATAATCAAGTTATAATTAATCATTTTAAGTGCCTGAGTTTTACCAGAACATATTTCAAAAAAGACCAGCATATTCTTTTCCAGAAATGCATCCATTTGTTTTGTTTTTGAAAAAGGAGTTCAAAATGTATTGCATAATAGGAATAACCCAGCAATTCATTCCTGTCCCTGCTATTTACATAGGGCTGAATTCTGTAAGCTCTTACAATCACAATGATCAAACTACATCCATTATATTACAATCTACTGCAAGCCCAAATATCAAGTGCTCAAAGTTTTTGGTCATAATCCAAATCACAGGCCTCCCACATTACCCAAAATTTGCCTGAACACAGAATTGTACAATGCTATTTTTGTAAATCAATGTATATGCTCAGAATTAGTGGCATAATGAGCATTTTCCACTTAGATGACTTCATTTAACAGTGTTAATGCAAATATACAGTACATAGCACCTAAGTGAAAAAAGGAAATACAAGATAAAACAGATTCCCTAATCCTCTTAGTGTTTAAAGATTCTTATGTGTGTAACACAGTCAGATCACTGCTGTGACACAAACATGTCCGACACAACAGCACGATTATTAAAACGAATATTACACCATAAGGAATAGGCTTACATCACCTTCACAGATTTGTTGGCCAGCATTGATTGGACATTGAGATTGTGCTTCAAACCGATTGCTCGTTTAGAGTGGCCTGTTTCATCTTAGCAAAATAGGAAAAGAAGAAACATAAGAGCTTTGAAAATAAAACGAGCTTTAGAACGGTACAGACTCAAGCAACAGCAGGGGACGTGCTCCAGAAACACCAGCGTCGCCTCGAGTGATGTTTATTCAAAACCACATCCTCTTTCTCTCTCTCCTTCTTCACCCGCTGATAGTGATCTTCCTCCTTCAGATACCAGACCGGAGGCCAGCGGTGCTTCTCAAGATATTCCTGGTTTTCTGCTCACATTACAACACAAACCCAGAAAGATGTCAAGGGTGAATAATATACAACAAAGCTTAGGAAGCAGAAATGTGTCCTCTTAAAGGAACAGTTCACCTAAAAATTGCAATTATTTAATTTGTTGCTTATTTACTTCAAGGGGACCTATTATGCCCTTTTACAAAGTCTTGATTTTGGTTTTAGGGTCTGCTAGAATAGGTTTTCATGTTTAATTGTAAAAAAAAAAATATTTTGGAAAAATTTCTGTCTGTAACGCTCTGTTTAGTTCCGGCCTCTATGAAGCTCCTCCTCTGATTGGTCGGCTGGACCAGTGTGTTGTTACTGGTCAACCGCTTTGAGCGTGTTTGGAAAATGTCTAATAGCCGCGAGATTCAACACACTACTAACGCAACTGAATTTTTCATGCTCAAACAGCAACTTTATACTAAAGAAAGTTGAAATGTAAAAAAAGCATAAAAGGTCCTATTTAAGTTGTATGCTGTCTGTAATGCACAAAAGGTAAAAGAACAACTTCACTGTCACTATGAACTGTAGTGAAAAAGAGCAACGTAAGCATTTTTAAACAAATCTCCTTTTGTGTTCCACAAGAATAAAAACAGCATATGGATTTGAAACATAATTTTCATTTTTGGGTGAACTATCACTTTAAGAGGACACTCTTAAAGACTCATACTTCTATGTAATAAAGTTAAATATAATTACAGGTGCTTTAAATCATGCAGTTCCAATGACGGTGTTTGCATCTGTCTCATAATAGTTCAGGAAATGTTTTTACCCAGCAATTTCGACTTTATCTCTTTGCGGTAATTGGCACATATCCTGTTGTAATGGGTGCAGATGTAGTGTAAACACCAGGCAGCGAGTTGATTAGCATTATGGAACTGTCATCAAAACAAAGAATAAAAAAACAAGACGTTAACATTGTTTGTATGATAAACAGTCACACTGTTATTTAGTAAATATTGGAATACAGTATGATCACTGTAAACAAAGGGTGTCAGCTTGTATTCTAAAATGATATTTTGTATTTTACTATGAGTTCTTGCTGCTACTGTCAAATCTTTGAAGGTTATTGCACAATTTAAGGTAGGCTAAAAGGAAAATTAAATGGTGCCAACAGTGCATGGGCTTATATAGCAACTATTACAACTCTCAGGGTTGCTCCAAGGCAATTATAACTGCAATACGTTTATTGTAGCTTTCGATAATATACATATAGTAGTTACAGTTATACAGAATACCAAATATTTACAGATATATTTACTTCTGTAATTTGCACCTGAAAAATGACAGCTGATTTTATTGTAGAGACAAAGAGTGTTTACATAAAACATGTTTCTGAAAGCTGTTAAATTACAGTAAAAATATTAAAGCAATACTCTATTTTCTACTAATGTTGCCAGTTGTTTACAGCAAATGTCTTTATGTGTATGTTTAAAAAAAAAGTTTTTTATTAATTTAGTATATATTTACTAGGGCTGGGGAAAATAACACATTGATCTTGAGATAAATCTCTGATTAATATGAAATGTTGAATGTGAGAGATTTTCTAAGAGAAAATTGGTTTGCGGAAAAGTGGTTTCTGCAAATTCAAAACTTCTGCAGTCTCAAAATGATTCAACTCCTTCATGGCAAGCCTTTTAGTACATAGTAGAACACCCTTTTGCTGTTCTGACCTAATGCAAACGAGATGTATAACCAGACACCAGCTTCTGGCAGCGTTTCTGAGGAATCTTAAAGGGGCATTCCACCCATTTGAACATTGTTTTTTATTTAAAGTGGGTCATATATGTAGTCGAAATGTAAAATAAATTTTGAATTTGGTGCCTTCGTGACCGAGGAAAGACAAAAAATAACTTCAGGACGCATTTGTATGAAAGACAACAACTCCCACAATGCACCACATTGCACAGCTCCGCAAGCCACTCCCACTAATCCAGAAAGCGCATATCTGCCTATAAGAGAAATCACTCTTCCGTCTACAAGGCTAGCTACCACCAGAGCTTGAAATTCATTTCACATTCACACAAAATGTCTAGTTAGTTGGCGAACTCATTAGTGCATTACTCCTCGTTTGTATTTCTTTCGAAAAGGTGAATTATTGCATGGTACCTGGATGTTCAGTCAGAACATATGCGGTGCGAAAATAGGATAGTTCTCAACACAAACGTCCGTGTCCTCGTCTGATTCAGAGATTTCGTCCAGGAGAAATTGTCATCGTTGAAATTCTTTGCCGCAGACGGACTCTATCTCTGTGTTCGTAGTTGCATCTTACAGTCTATGAGTTGCATAGTGAGATCACCGGCGCCACCAGTCCGCCCTAACTCGAGCCAGTCCGGGCTCCTCGTCCGCGGCAGGCAGGTCTTCTGCCTCGGCTGCTCTTCGCTATAATGCGGCTTGTAAAGGTAGCCACAAATACCTGATTCAAGCATCAGACTTCCGAAATCCTCTTCTTCTATATCATATTGAGCACTCTCCTCCGCTATTGTCATTACTTTACATCTGTCTCCACAGCGCCTGTTAGCTTAGCTTCAAACAAGATGGAGGATATTGCTTTCAGTTTCAGAGAGTAAAGTCCCACCCACTGATCTGTAATAGGTCTTTTTTTACAGTCTATGGTCTGTAGCGTGAGCGGGTCCCGCCCCCTGGGAAAGATGAGGAACTAGTGCTTGTAGTCTCAATAGAAATCCCCCCCTCTTACACTTCCTCCTACAATGACGCAAAATGACGATTTTTGCGTCATTGTAGGAGTAGGTGTAAAAGGTAAATAACGGATTTCTCCCGTCTCAGGGGAAAATGAGAGAGTGTTGCACGACCATTCAATAGTATGACTGGGTTTCTAACAATGCAAAGCTTAATGCAAATGGGTGGAGTGTCCCTTTAAGCGCATTCCTCATGAGCAATGGCCTCCAGTTCAGAAATATTCTTGGGTTTGTGTGCTGCAAACGCCTTCTTCAAATCCCACCAGAGATTTTCTATAGGGTTTAAGACAGGTGACTGTGATGGCCAATGTAGAATCTTCCAAGACTTCTTCTACAACCAAGCCTTGGTGGAATGTGAGGTATGCTTGGGATCATTGTCCTGTTGGAAGGTCCAATGACACCCAAGCTTCAGCTTCTTCACTGACAGCATGACATTTTCTCCTAGGATTTCCTGATCCTTCAATGAATCCATCTTGCCTTCCACACGCTGCAGGTTTCCAGTGCCAGAGGATGTAAAGCAGCCGCAGAGCATCACAGAGCCCCACCATGCTTAACTGTAGGCAGTGTTCTTTTCAGCATATGCTTCATTCTTCTTCTTCCAGACATACTGCTGATCCATAGGGCCATCGCTAGTGTCATCGCTCCACAAAGCAGAATCCCAAAATCTCTGTGGCATATTTATATTATTTTGAGCAAATTGGAGCCAACTTTTCTTGTGCTTTTGGGTCAGTAGTGGTGTACGTCTTGGAGTTCTGGCATACATTTAGTATGCGCCTTATTGTGCAAGCTGAAACATCAGTGTCTGTTGCAACCAAGTCTTGCTGCAGGTCTTTTGCAGTCACTCGAGGGTTTTTCTGAACCTGCCTTCTCAGAAATCTTGTTGGAGCCGTTGATAGCGTCCTTTTTCTGCCCCGTCCAGGTAGTGTAACCATTGTTCATTAAACTCTGAACTTGTGAACTATGCTTCCAACGGTCTCTCTAGGAACATTTAATGCCTTTGCTATCTTTTTGTATCCTGTTCCTTGTTTGTGAAGGGCGATGATCCATTCTCTTAACTTTTTGGACGATTCTTTTGACTTAGCCATATTTCTAACATGCAGTCAAATGTGACAAACCTAGCTAGTTCAGATATTTTATGTGTTCTAGCACAAGCACACCTGGTGCAACTAATGAGGCCCTTGATTAGTTGCATCAGGTGTGTTTGAGATGACACCTGTTTTGCAGATTTGTGATGTTGTGAGGGATTCTATTCAGGGGGTTGAATAATTTGAAGACTGCAAAAGTCATTAAAAGTTGCATTTACAGTTGAATTTGGGGAAATCACTTGAAACATTTGTTGTGTTGAGCTATTTCAATTACTTTTGTTTGATTTGTTCATTGCAAACAGCTGAAAGTCTGTAAATTTTGCCATTAAACCTGATTTGCAATGGGGGTTGAATAATTTCAATATTTTAATATTAGCAGCCGATTAATCGTGACTCACTACAACTATCCTATGTGATTAATTAGTGTTTTTTTAATGATCCACAGTACTAATATTTACATTTATACATTTAGCCAACACTTTTCTCCACTATTATTTATCCATTTTAATAACGAAGGATGGATTTACCTGAGCAAGCTCCAGATAGGTGAGTACCTCTCCATCGATATCCTGTCCATCTTTAGATGCTTTTAATAACTCGCTCACGGCGTATTGCTCTGAGGGGAGAAAATATCTGTTAAACAGAAGGTATATTCAGATGAGCTTTTCCCCAATGTCAAGTTTAAGCAAAGCAGCGTTATTTACACAGAATAATATTTCATATGATGCTTTGCTACTCTTGCAGACTGTAAATAATCTGACAGCGCACAAAAAAAGAAAATGTGTTTTCTCCGGGGCGGCGCAGGCTACGCAAAACCTGAGGTAAATAGCTGCATCTGGAGTCACAGATACATTTCAGCCTGTCACCACCACGTCATTAGATAACGTCTGCCGGACAGATTGTAGTGTGTGCCACACAAAGCTCTGCAGAGACATTCTCTTTTATTTGGCACCTTGACATCACTCGTTGCTAAGCAACACAGACCGAAAGGGCTCAAAGGCCTGTTTGCTTTGGATCTGAGGTGGTCAAATGGTTCTGTGCTTGAGGAATGCGTGTGGTGTCTTATGTGTCATTTGGAGCGTGTGGCGGGGCGTTGGCAGAAAGCTCACCTGTCAGGGCGATGAGCCGTGGAAGGCACAGTCTGTTGGCCAGGGCGATTAGCTCCATTGGGTCCAGGTCTGCCATGGGCGACAGCTGACTGGTGTAGAGATACTCGAGCACTGCCTGCATACATACCCTGCTGGTGTTGGGGAATGAGACCTGGCAACACATATGAACGTACGTCATTATACATTTTTTTCAATTCCATTTGGTGCCACTAAGTCAGCGTGAAATAGCATTTACATCCCATTTACTTCTGAAATATGACATAATTCTTGAGTGAAATAGGACATTGGTGGAAAAAATGTAGAATGATACTTGATTAAATTGCGTGGGCATCTTTATATGACCGGTGTTTGGAGAGGTTGAAAAATAAAAGGACATGTGACATCTACCAAAGAGGAAAGTCAGTTAAAAGGCGGAGCAAGTTATAAAAATGCACAAAAAAACCTGCAGTTGTTGATTTATTAAAATTTTGACCTCAATACAATTTACATGAAGTTTTTACCAGGTGAAGCACATTTTTTAGGTTCCTTGGTCAATATAATAATATGTATTATTTTATATATTAAATATATTAATATATATTTTTATATACTACTATACATTGGTAAATATAATAATAATATTATTAATTAATAATATATATTTTATATATTTATTTATTTTAATATATAATAAAAAATATAATTATAAATATATTTTATATATAACTATTATTAGTAGTATTCTTGTTATTATTTATGTATTTATTTATTTATTTTGTAATATAGTGTGTTGCTGAGTTTATTTCAGTAAGTTATTGTAGTTTTTTGGGGATTAATAATTATGCTGAATATTTTTGAGACCAGTTAAATGTAAAAAGGGCCAATTTTGATTTCACAGGATTTATGGGTGATTACAACAGAAATGTAATACTCACACTAGAGATTTGAATTCGACCATTGAAGAAATATGCTCAAGAGCACCAACAATTAAAAAGATAAAAAAAAAATATATATTTCAGAACAGAAACAATGTGTGTTTAGCAGTCTCTGGTCAGCTGATTGGAAACGGGACTTTTCAGTCTTTAATCTCTATGAAACGGATGGTCGGCTCACCAGCAGCCTAGCATTACTAAGCACATTTGAGCAGAACATGCAGATAGATGCTGCTACGTAACCCATTACATAATACTCTTCAAGGGCAAGCACAGTCTGTGTTTCGCTGGGGTAGTCAACCACTCCAAAAGAGAGCGCAAGAAAAAGAGGCATGCTCTCTCGGATTTGAGCAAGCACTATAGATAGACTTATGTCTGAAAGTAGGACGCTGCCTAAAATATAGCTGTCCCAATTGTTACACTGGCATGAAATGTCAGAGCACTAAGGCAAATAAAAATGACTGGCCATCATGCATTAAGTCCCATGTGCAAAAATTATCCATAGAAGAAAACAGATCACTGTCTCTGAATGACGTCTGCTTTTCCTCCTCAGGGAGGAAACTCGGTTTTATTCCACCTTGGCTTTATTCCACCTATTAAGGAGGAAATTACTGAACAGTGCCAAAGATGAAAGCGTCTATTTGGACAGTGGAAGCAGGATTAAGTGTGCATGTGGCATCCGTGGAACCAGCAAAAAGCATAATGTTTGCTTCAAACAGAAGGAAGTAGCTTACCTGTATCGATGGTGCATCTCAGCTCATTAATTATGAATTATGCATGTCAATGGCTAGGCAATTCTAATTAATTATTAATTATGATGCTATCTATACTATAAGGTTATTATTAATAAAATACAAAGACAAATATATGTAATCTAAAGTAACTCTATAAACAATATAAGTAAAATCTAAAGTAACACTATAAATGTGCACTAAAATATAGACAAGAACTCTACAAAACTCAATATAGAGAAATTGAGTTCCAGATAAAAGGAAAACAGTTTTTTTCCAAAAAACAAACAAAGAATGAACAATTACTACAGATAAACTTAAATTGAAAATCAATGCAAAACAAAATACAAATGAATGACATTTTTCAAAATGTAATAACCCTGCTATATTATAAATGTCTTGTAAGACAAACATCATTCACTCCAAAGCTCATAAGAGCTGACAGATCATTCATCACTGCAAAAATAGATTTTCAAAACGTCACTTAGAGACACCAGACCAGACTATTTTAGTCATTCAAGAATTGGATGCAATTTGTTGACAAGCCAATGTCTGTAAAATGTGTCAGTGCGCATCTATTTGAGTATATATTCACATGTAAATGTCTGAGCGGTGTGACCTTGTACCATCTGTTTATGAACTGGCAGACTCATTACTGCTTAAGGATAAAGTAAAGATGTTCTGTAAACTTGTCAGTGCCCTAACTGGAGCTCATTAAACATTGTTTTCACACTCACCTCGTCATTTGCACTCTCCATGAAAGAGCCCCCAAATAAGGCAGCCATCCAGTCACAGCTTGAGATCAGCAGTGGTTTGTGGGCGTTAATGGTGCCATCATCCAAACTGAACACCACATCTGCAAAGACAGTCCAACACACCATGAGTAACTGCTCTTTACAAAGTAATCATTTATAGCATCTTTGCTATCCCATTTTGTACCACTAAAACTAATGCTTTATCACATCAACAACAGTGTTGGAAATTAAATAACTGAATGTAGTGACGCTATTAATAACTATGTTTTTTCAGTATGACAGTAGTTTCAGTAAAACATGCTGCTTTTAATGAAATACTTATCCAGTAAGCAGCTGTATAGCGTGACAAATTGCAACTTCACTCATAGCTTGAATGTAGTTAGCAGCTTTCTTATGGCTTGGCAATAGTTACATGTACATTTATCCATTTTTTAAAGCAACAAGGTATATCATTCAGTCCATGCATTCACTGGTAATCAAACCCATGACCTTGAAGTTGCTAGCACTGTTTGAGCTACATACCTGTAGTTGAAATACTTTTAATTATGAAAAGCTTGTGGCTTGGTATTCTATTAAAAAGTAATTTCCTCAACAATACATTTCAGGAGGCTTGCAGATGTTGTAGCAGATGTAGCAGATGTTGAAATAATCATTTTCAAGTGAGACGTTACTTTCTCAATCAATGTAAGATAAATTAAACACATCTGGGTTCCTTAATACCTGTGAAATTATTCTTGGCGAGACACTCTTTGATTCGGTTTGCCTTTCTCACATGGAATGCTTTTGTGATCTCTTGATTCATGAAGCCCTCATTGTTCATGATATTCTCCACCATCATCCTGAGATCAAACACTTCTAGGATCTCTGCAATCTGGGCGATCTTCATCAGGTCCTTCTCCTTTTCATCCAGCTCACCAGTGTAGAGGAAGCGTAGGACGGCACTGAATGGTCCATTGTGGATGGAATGATCCATCTTCACAACAGTCATAAGAGCCGGCGTACCCGTGACTGGGTTGATCACGTTCTCCTTGTGGATGCTGTAGAAAGCCTTGCTCCAAGAGGCCAGGGACAGCCTGGTGCGCCGGTGCATCCCACTTAAACTCATCACCTTGAGGGTACCATCACTCTTGGATGCCCGGAGCGAGCAAGGCGAAAGGTTGGGGAGAACAGTGACGTCCTCTTCTGTGTCCAGGCTTAGTGTGCGCATCAGTTGATCCCGCCTGTGACGCTCTGTTACCACCAAGCACTGGGACTCATCCGAGAAATCCATTTGAAAGAGGTCGAAGAATTTGGACGATGAGGTAGACAGGTAGATCCTGTGGGCAAACAAGTGGACGTGTTCCTGAATGATGAACATAACATCAGCGCACAGGGGGCTTTCAAGAAGTTGCCTCGGGCCATCCCGGTTTTTGGCTGGGCACTCTGGGATCTTAATAAGTGGTGGAGGTGCTTTGGGTGGCAAAAATGGTGCCTGCAGCAGTGGCTTCTGGACCTTCCTCAGGTGGGACTTCCAGAACTGTAGGTGGCGTCTGGAGATGAGGGCTGCTCGGATTGCATTATCAAAGATATCCTTGATACCAAACTGGTCGAAAACACTTGTCTCGTAGTATGGGATGCCAAGCTCTTTGGCTACCTCCCTTCCACTCTCTGGAGGCAAAATATCTCCAGGTTTAATAGGCCTGTGAGAGACAAATAAATACGGTCAGTTCTCGCATTAATATGAAAGCACAACTGGTTAAAGCGTATGCAACTTGATCCTGAGGGGAATTTTCATAGGAATTGCAAAGGAATAGGGACAGGGGCTTTAGTTACCAGTACCTTGATAATGGTCGTCTAGCTCGATTGACTGCCTCCAGGTCAGCATAGCGCAAGTCCAGCTGGCAACCAACCAAGATGACGGGTGTGCGTGGACAGAAGTGCTTGATCTCGAGGTACCACATGGTTTTAACATGATGTAGGGAGTTGGGATTGGCGATGGAAAAGCAGAGAACCACTACGTCAGACCTTCGAAAGTGAAAGGTAAAAAGGAAATCAGGTAATTTTCCAATGAAAACTTGTCTGGGGCAACAACACAGGACAAGACACCACGTAACACGCATGCTAACAGGATTTTAAGCCAAGAGTGTCTTATGTGACAGGTGCCAAGCGGTATCCGTAGAAACATCACAGTCCTTCAGTGTTCGGTGGACATGCATAACCTGCAATATTAATGCCAGCCTGACATTGACTCATTGACAGCACGCAAAAAGATTGCCTTTAGTTTAGACACACCGGATGCCCAAGACTACAAACTCCTTTGGCAATGCTTTTTTGGCTGCGTCTGTGAGAACTAGAACAAACATGGTCAACAAAACAGACAAAACAAAAGCACAAAGAGGATGACATGCAGACATTCTGGCGCACTGCTGGCATACCTTCCTGAAGCAAGATTAGTACAAAGTCTATCCTGGGGAGGGGAGCAACACCCGTCACCACACAAGTAGGTGAATAATGTATAATCACCCGTTTGCTATCGTCCACAAAAGGAATCGTGCATTTCTTGCTGACTGGGCAAGCAAAGGTCTCAGCTACCACACCACATACTTGGCAATGCAGAGAATTATGGAGATGCTAGCAGGCTTGACGACTTACAGTGTCTCTCTTATGTTTCACAGGCTTGCATAAAGATCATAGGAGCCCTACAAACAAAAAGAGGCACAGAACAATGCTACATAATAATTTGCCTTTGTAGTCAATGACAGTTCAGGGAAATCTGTCTGAAGGAGAACAACATTACTTCCACAATCTTTAATGACAAGTCCAAAGATACAGCAACCCAGAGTCTGACAGCAAGCAGCTTTTAAGACGTGAGGTTGAAGATATCTGAACACTTTGATATGGCACAGCATGGTCCCAATAATTGCTAGGCTAAAGACTATCCTGCCTGCAGTAATTGTTTGCTGACATCTCGGGTCGAAATGGGGCTCTTGGCAGATCACCCTAGTGCTCTAGAGACAAGCCTGTTTTGATGTTAAGCCAAAATCAATGCACTTCTGGTAAAACATGTAGCACTTATTTGGACTTAATAATGTCTTGGAGGGCCAGAATGGATGCAGTTTGCCCTTTCAGTAACTCAACAATAACTCCCTCAACCTGAATAAATGAGAGTAAATCAGCCTATAAGCAGCGATTATCCTTATTAACCATACATCAATCCAGGAAGTAATATCATCTTAATTAGCATTAAAACGAAACACACTAACAGAAGGATTCATTTGTAAAATTGCTACATCCATGCAAAAGGATCTTTGTCTCCTTTAGGTAAACTCATGTAGACTGATTGCGGTAAAGGTTGTATTTTTCCACTGTCAACAATGTCAGCTAATCACCCAGATTTATGACTTCTCTTTCACTGAGTTGTTTCTTCTCATTTATCACAAAACGAATCAGTCACTCAGCAAGAGATATATAAGTATATACTGTGTGAGAGTGAAAATGTTTAAGTATGTTT
Source organism: Squalius cephalus (assembly GCF_949319135.1). Lineage (NCBI taxonomy): Eukaryota > Metazoa > Chordata > Actinopteri > Cypriniformes > Leuciscidae > Squalius > Squalius cephalus. The sequence continues at coordinate 7,543,845 of NC_137140.1, read as the reverse complement.
AAATATGTTGTGTTCTTCTAAGATGAGGAAGAACTTGATATTCAGGAGCGTTTGTTAGGCCACTTCAAGTGGAGTTGTTGTATAATTTATATGAATATTTGACAGCAGGGTGAAAAATGCGTCTCTTCCAGTCAGATTTTGGGATCAGAACTATCTATTCTATAATATTTCTTTTTGTTTTTAACATAAAATGATAGTTCACTCATTTACTCACTCTCATATTGTTCCAAACCTTTCTTCTGTCAAAGTAAAATAGGATATTTTGAGAAATGCATCAGTTTTTTGTTTGTTTGATTGTCTATATCTTCTGCTCCACAGAGGAAAGAAAGCCATACAGATTTGCAATGTCATGAGGTTTACTAAATGATGGCAGAATTTTCATTTTTGGTTGAGCCATCCCTTGAAATGTTACATAACGTGAGATTTATCATTTTTCATGAATAAATCATTGCTTTTAGTCTGCGTCCATAAAATTCCAAAATGAGATGATGCAGCATTCATGTTTTTTTTCCATTATATAATATTATTGATACCGTGATATAAGCATTTATTCGTGCTGCCCGCCCCTACTATTATCCTGTGCTCATAAAGCAGGACACATATTTCTCACGCTTCTATTTGGTAGTTACAGACAGGACATGGGGATTCTGAGAGGTGTAGGACTTTAGAATCTGGTTAGAATCTAAATTATGGGCTACTGCTAAAGACAACAGAGTACACCACTAACACATTGAAGCCCTGAGTAGTGAGCATCTAGAGGTCATTCTTTAAGTCAGAGCCAAGCTTTATGACTCCAGACCTCAGTGTCTTGGAGTTATTTTAGGATGCAATAAAGCAAGGAAGACTAAAAATATAATTCCATTGAACATGACTGGGAGCAAGTTAGGGAGCAAGGCATGCTCTCCAGCCACAAGTCAGGTGTGTTTGATTGAAGTAGTCTAGTGTATCTGGATTGAGATGGGTTTAGCAATAAATCATGTCATACTCTTTCTCTTGTAGGGTAAATATACAGACAATCTTTCTTTGGATTTCTAAAGTCTCTCTTCAGACTGTCAGAGGGAAGAATCGGGTCATACTCATCCTGTTGAACACCATCTGTTAAACAACTCCAAAAGGACATAAGAACTGAACACTCCAGGAATATAATTTCTCTGAAACGGATTATTGGACTGCGTCTCATTCCCCTCTCTAACTGGTTTGAATCAGTATATCATGAACATGAATTTGGGTGCTAACAATCCACTAAGTACTGGGACACTGATGACTAAATTACATTTGAATGACAAGATCACTCAATAAAATGTAAATGATATATATCAAAAACATCGCTTTATAACAAGGCATGAGCTCCATGTATTATATTCCAGCAACAAACTATCACTAAATATAGTGATCAGATGATGCCCTTTTTTTAAAGTGCATTCTGGGATTTCATCGGGACCGAACTTTAGAGGAAATGACTTTGATTCCCTCTGCAGTCACGTACAGTACTATTGAACTAGGCAGTGGATTAAAGGTTGTATCAGTGATTTCAGGCCCAAAAAATAAAGATCACATTCATCTAATCTTTCCTAACGATCCGCTAGCTGCCCACCCCATAAGCATGCCGTCAAAAAAACGCGTCTCTGTAGGCAGCCTAGGCTCTGAGATCTGCACACAAAAACAATTGGTTTCACCAACCACTCAAAACCAAAACAAATAGTGTTCCAACCAATCACCGACAGGAGGTTCCAACCAATCACCGACCTGTTGTGAGGTTTTGAGCCAGCTTCTTCTTCAGCTCCGACTTCGCGTGCAGCCGTACACAAGCGCAAAACCTCACAACACCCACCCCTTGTCGGTGATTGGTTGGAACACTATTTGTTTTGGTTTTGAGTGGTTGGTGAAACCAATTGTTTTTGTGTGCAGATCTCAGAGCCTAGGCTGCCTACAGAGACGCGTTTTTTTGACGGCATGCTTATGGGGCAGGCAGCTAGCGGATCGTTAGGAAAGATTAGATGAATGTGATTTTTTTTTTTTTTTGGCCCTGAAATCACTGATAAAACCTTTAACACACACCCGGTAGTCTAATATCGTTAGTTAAGATGTTTCTGTCATCTCTTACTAAAAATTTTATTTCTTTAAAAAAAATCTTGCTGAATAATAAGTGAGGTTTACCATGAATATAACACCAACCATAATACCTTTCAGTAAAAACTGGCCAGATATCAGTAATATTACCTAAATGTGTTTGTTTTCTTAACAGTTAAACAAAAAAATGACCCTGAATGAAATAGCAATAATAAGAAAATGAATGTTGCATGCTAAATACATCTGTGAATATAACATAATTGATGCTAATTATGTTACCACCACTATACCAAAATGAGAACATTCTATGTTTATTCAGTTCTGAAAATGCCATAAAAAGAAAGCATGAGAAGCAGTGAGCATGTGATGAATGCAAAGAAACACCTCATTAAACAAGTGCTTGACACAAAATGGCCATGAGTTAACATAACAGTGCTCAGCTGTCATGTTCGGCACACATTCAGTTGCAAATAGCTCAGTGTCTGATGTCAGAGCGAATGATGAAAGCATATGATGGCAAGATGCTTCCTGTCTTTCTGTTCAGTAAAGTGGTGGCATTTGTGAACTGAAGAAGCAATTCAATTTTTTCTCTGGTAATTTGTTGAGATATTAACTATAGAGCACTGTGACATTTTCTCATGCATACCCTCATATTTATTTTATTTAGTTTAATCTGAGTCACACTGATTGCAATAATAAATAAATAAATACAATGCACCTTAATGAAATTAATTTAATTTAACAAGGAATTAAAAAGATAGTTCACCCAAAAATGAAACTTTTGTCATCATTTTCTTTCATGTTCTTTCACACCTACAGTATATGACTATATTTCTTCTGAGGAACACAAAAGAAGATGTTCAGCACTATGTTCACACTGCTCTATTCTATACAATTAAAATGAATGGTGAACAACAAAAAACACCTGCAAAAGTAGTAATACAATAGCTAGGGTGTCAGAACTGAAATTTAAACTTTTATTCTTAAGTATCAAGCTCTCAAATCTCATTTGGAACTGCACATATATAACATGGTAAGTGATTGGTTTAAGTGACAGACAAATAATGTTACGTGTATGTTGCATTCAAAAGGTATAGTTCACTCAAAAATGAAAATTCTGTCATCAATTACTCACCCTCATGATGTTCCAAACCCGAAAGACTTTTGTTCATCTTCAGAACACAAATGAAGATGTTTTTAATGAAATTTTAAAACTAATCCATATGAACTGAGCAGATTAGTCCAACATTTTCTGAAGACACTCTATCGCTTTATATGATGAACAGATTGAATTTAGGCTTTTATTCAAAAATAAACATTCAACTCACACATCAGTTGTTGTAAATGAAAGCTCATGCTTACTTGACGTGTGAGAACCAATGAGGTTCATTCTCGTGTTACGCAGCATGTTTGAGCTTCAGCATGAACCAATGAGGTAGGTTCTCGTGCGTCAAGCAGGTTCGGTTGAGCTTTTATTTATGTTCGCTGATCAATGTTTTATATGTGATTAAAAGACTAAATTAAATCTGTTCATCATATAAAGCGATCGTGTCTTTTCAGAAAATTTGGACTAACCGCTCAATTCATATGGATTAGTTTACGATCTCTTGAACTTTGGTAGTTGCGTAGCTGTCAATGAAAGGACAGAAATCTCTCAGATTTAATTAAAAGAATCTTCATTTGTGTTGCGAAGATGAACGAAAGTCTTACGGGTTTGGAACAACATGAGGGTGAGTAAATGATGACAGAATTTTCATTTTTGGGTGAACTATACCTATTAAATTCGGCAACCTACGTTGCTATGTGTTATTATATATTATTTCATAAATATTAAATAACAGTAAACGCTTTATAAATCCATACAACTATAGCAACAGATGACTATTATTCGTTACACAGAAAAGGGTAATGGCACGGAAAGGGCCGTTTCATGCCCCCCTACACATGGAAGTTGAATACTCAAGCTGAACCTAAAAAATTAAGCTGGAATCTTTTTTCTTTTCTTTTCTTTTTTAAAAATTTTTCTGCTTTCAGTATTTACAAAAACAAATCAATGTACACAGACCAACACACACCAAGAAGCATTACCTTTGAGTATACTTAAATATTTTAAAATAGAATATTTGAATGTTGATTATTCTGAGAGATTCATGGTGCATTTTGTTCATTTTAGCTTAGCTTAGCTTTAGCCTAGCTTTTCATTTTTGGGTGAACAATTCTTTTAAGCTAGCCTCACTATTACACAGGAAGTGCAAATCAAACAGAATGTATTTGTACCTCCCGTAGGCGAAGCGTCTGTCTTTGTGATGGTCTCCAAAGGTATCCCATAGCCGGAGGGACACACTTACGTCATCCACAACATCTCTGGAACGCTCTAAGACCTACAAGGAGTCATAGCGTTAATTCGGCTTTTAAAGTAGCACCCCTGCCCCGGAGCAAAGAAGACCACAGGCGTATTTGATCTTTTTCTGTAATCTGTTTCCCTTCTGCCAGCTGAAATTTAAATGAATCCTGACAGAAGCAAATCTGGGGATCATGCGCTCATTATCTCCAGCCATGGGCCTGACGTAATGCAATGATAATGGCAAGGTAAATTTAATTGAGACAAGATTTACCTCTTGACAGACTCTGTACTGGTCGATGGCCCAGACGGTGGGTACATGGGTGGCCAGCAGTTGGTACTGGGTCAGGGTAGTGTTGCAGGCCCGGGCACAAATAAGGCGAGTCTTCCCCACGGCATTGTCTCCTACAACAACACACTTGATGGTCTCTACGTTGGGTCTTTCGTAGTCCATACTTAACTTTAGCACCCTATGACAAGAGGAATTATTGTACAACAATTCATAACGACGCACATTCATACTGGTATTTCATTTCAGAAAGCAGAAGCCGCAGAAAGCGTTGACCTTGCTGTGGGTCAATGAAACCTCAATATAATACAGGACTTCTTGTTTTCGCATTCCTAAAATAGTTGCCCTACATTATATCCACTTATTCCTGCTGAGTGGGACAAAACACAACCCATGATATGACTTTCTTGACAGATGCAGTGTGCATGACTCCAAATATAAAGATCATTTTAATTAAAAACTAAAAAATTTGAAATGTACAGTCGAAATATTTGCTAACAATATAAGAGTGTGTTTAATGACAGCTCTGGTAATTATCGGCTGTTAACTCTTTGGTGCATCTAATATAATCATTAAATAATAACATTAACAGTAAAGATAATCCATGTGGTATTATTACTAAACATTGAAAGCATACAATTATTTCTCATGTCTTAACTCCAAGGGGAAAAACACGTCTGATTACATAATACAATATTAAATTACTGATGTGGCCTTCTATCACTCCAATTAGTGCTGATACATGATGCGGCATCACCTCTAATTTTCACCTTCACACCTTTAGTACATCTTCCACTGGATCTTTTGTTAAAGGTGAGGTGTAAAAAAAGCATTCTCTGAAAAATCATCACTGAGACTTTAATTTAACTGAGACATAAAAATGTCTTAACAGTGATGTCAATCAGCATAGATCAGCTATCTGCAAACTTGTGCATTAAAAATTGGATTAAGGCATGTGTATTCATTCAGCATGATGACAAAACTTCCATGCATGCACCTCTGTGCTCTCTATAACTACCACAGTGTTATCCACTCATCTTTTATGGTGAAATCTCTTTATATACAGTACGAAGACAGAGTCATTGGCATTTTTTTCAGGGGCTGTTGCAATTTAACTTTGAACAAATAATGAGGTTTTATAGCAAGAATCAGTTCTGAGTTCTTGGAAAAAAATCCAACCCACTAAAATTGCTGTCTTAAATGTTTTATTAAAACCAAAGTGGTACCCAGGTTTACTGCATTTTTCCAACCACTTACAATTACAGATGAAGAAAGCCAAGTTGAATCGAGTAGAAATGGAAAAGTAAATGGGTAGTAAGAAACAAAGTCATGATATTTATTTAAAGCACATAAATCTGGAGTGACTATTGCATTCAAGTTTGAACTTGCAGAACAGTCAAACAAAAACCTACTAACCAAGAGAATCAAGAGATATTGCAGTGTGTATGTCATATAAATTCAAATGTAAGGTAACACTTTATTTTAAGGTGAGGTTTTTACACTTATGTACATACTATAGTAATAACAGTAAATTATGCATAATTACAAGTAACTAACCCTAAACCAAACCCTAACTCTATAGTAAGTACACGTAGTTAATTAATAGTACTCAGTACTTATATGAGTAAGTACAATGTAACTACATCTTAAAATAAAGCGTAACCGAATGTAAACATACAACAACATTAGAGCACACAGTGAAACGTGGAAGCATGCAGGTGCCCATATAAGGCGTTATTCATATCTCATCTGACCCTTAAAAATTATTACCCCAAGTTGACATTTTATTATTATAAATGTGAATAAAAGAAGTTAATTTAGATGCTACCACACAAAGCACATTTTTTCATTTATTTTCTTTATCGTTTATAGATGAAACATTTTCATTGCTGAAAATGCAAATAGTAATGTAGTAGGCTAAACTTGCAAAGCATTTATGTAATGCATTTTTACCATAGCCGTATGGAGAATACTGACATTACTCCACATTGTCCACGAAATGTAATTTTGGGAAATAATTCCATAGCCAACAAAAATTATATTATAATCGACTTATAGCCGAGCATATAAACAGTATCGTTGTCTCTATTTAAGAAGTTGATCAACTGTCCTACAAGGTGCATGATGAATTACACGAGGACACCACCCTGCAAACAAAAGCCATCACACGCTGGACACAAGCATACGTACCGTGTCTTTGTGATGTGAGTGTTTATTGTTGTCAGAAGTCAAGAATTCTGAATACAGTGACTGACTGCAGCTTGCTGATGTTATGAAAGAACAATCGCTCGTCGCTAGCTGGGGAAATGCTGCAAAACCATCTCCTAACCGCCACTACGTCCCCGTTTGTGCGCAAAAAAGTTAATTCCTATCTACTTGCAAGCGTATAGACTGGTAAATACGCGGGGATATTGTGTCCTTCCCGGTCGCGAGGCTCTTTGAGAGAATCATCATCTGTCGCGAGTCAGATGCGGCTTCCATTGTGACGTCAGAGAGCCGGTGCTATTAATAGCGCGCGCGTACGATTTCATTCAGGAAAACAAGGTGCCTCATATGTGCTGTGAGACAAACAAGAGCATCAGCCAGCGTCTCGAAGCTCATTTTCACTGGAACACAAAGCAGAACGTGTTCATTTAATATAAGAATCATCTTAAAGATGTTCAAATTGAATTGCTTATTGCTACTTAGACTTGACATATGACTGCATAAGTGCCAGTCACTATCAAGGCTGGTAGCCATTTAAGTCTAACTCTGTATAACAAGGCATTATGCTATAAATCTCCACAGGATATTAAATTTATTCTGAATTTATTTTACAAGCACAGTCAGACACACACACACACACACACACTTCTTTACACTCTGATTAGATGCTAAATGACAGAAGGGTCTGTTGTCTATCATTTTAATCCAAATAAGTAGATTACTATTGTCGTGGAAATTCATAATACGAATACAACCTACTTAACCCCTTACCTGACAGGGATCACTGGTGATCCCAGATTATTTTAGTTCAAAATATGTTTGAGCTTATATATCTCAATATTAATAACAGTCTGGTTAATTTTGAGTCTTGAACTATAAACTCTCAAGGGTTGGCTTTCTAAATGTATGTGTGTTATGTTTCTATTCAGAATTACTTATGAGCAGTAACCTTTTTATTTTGGGCATTTCATGTATGCAGCACTTGCCAAAATTGGGGGTGATGAGCAAGGGGTTAATCTGACTTCTTCACCACGGACATTTTAAACAACTTCCAGTTTTTAAAAATAATAACTACAGTATCCCGAGGTAATTTCCTGAATCCTTACAATACAATACAATACAATACAATACAATACTTCCCTGAAGTAAGGTGACGGCGTCCCGCCAATAAGCTACTATCACTACCTCAATCACGCTGTTTCTTTGTTTCTGTGTCTTTTGAGCATAGAATCTTTAGTAGCCTACTTCTATTACAGTATAGATGTTTTGTTGTTGTCTTTCTGAGCTGCACAGCATATACCTGACACGACTCCCAAGTTGCTCTTTGCAGAAATTAAGTTTTATTCACGGCCGGGAGATCACTGGCCACAACAACCTGTGTGAGTCTCCTGAATAGAAAGATACATGTACATTTAAATCATACAGTTGAGTAAAAATCAATGTCACTCAAGTCTTCTTCGCTGTGATTTGTTCTGGTGATTGGTTTGTAATGATCTAAGCTAGTCATGTGACTGTTAGTTCTACTGTGTTAAGCACTTTTTGGGTATGGTCTTTGACCTGAGCATAAGTCTGCATTTCTCTGTACATTTAATGTTGAAAATACCTACATAAAATATTTCTATCACACCATCAACTCATTTCCAATATTATCTAGTGGATGAGCAAAAACCTGAATGGCTGATTAGTTCAGTTTCATAACACCATATACCCAGTGTACATCAAAATAGCCTGGACCTGTGAATCTAGCAAAAGAACAGACCTAATTCTAGCAATTTCCTCTGTCTTTCTTACTTGCTCAGAGAAACACAACTCAAATTATGAATGAAACCAGGGCGGCGCCAGACCCACATCCAGAGATACTGCAGGGCCTGTCTCATTCCTATAAGCCCAGAGGATGTTTTTGAATCATGCATGAAGTGTGTGATGTAGATTTATTTATAACTGCTTGGAGCCTGATCCCTTGGTTTACTGGAGGCAGTAACTGAATGAAGGCAAAGTTGAGTGGGACACATCCTGTAAACAGGATTATTCAGCTTCAGTATTGTGATGTCTTAGGCAGCCTGCTTGTCAAATAGGTGATATCATGTGGTGCATAACATATAAGTAAAAATTTCCTGTGTTTAATATGTAATCCTTCAAATTAATTCAAATAATTCATGTATAAATACCTTCTATGACCCAGTTGTCAGACTCATTTGACATTTTGTGCATAACTAATGAGCGTCAGTGCGCCACAGTTTGTTGACAGTTCTAAAAATGCACAAAAAAGAAAACATTATTTCCATTCCATAACCAATGAGGCATCACAAATTAGGCACTGTGTATTTCCTCAATAATCCGCCGTCTCATTATGATCGCAAATACCAAAATTATGATAATATACTTTGTGCTTCATAGGGCAAAAATTTATTTTACATTTGGATTTGCTCTGTGATATAGCGAAGCCCAGATCCTGATCCTGTGATTAATCAAGAAAACCAAGACTAGCGATGTGGGAATCCTTTTAATCTACTAAAGCCATTGATGTGCAGAGAGTTGGCAGGTGAGTGTGCTAATCAGCCTTTAGCCAGTGGCACAGTTAGATGTCTGGGTTTATAGCTTCAGGAAGAAGGATAATTTTGGAAAATAATTGCTCCATGTCTGGTACTAACGTATAATCATGTTAGGTCTAAGAGGTGTCCAAAATGCCATCACTAGTGAAAATGCTTCTGTAATGCATTGTTTTTATTATATTTATATAATAAGCAATTTCAGTGTACATTGAAATTGAACTGGAGTATGTAGGCTACATGAATATAACACGTTTTTAGTATTTGGGATGTCCAAATTTTGCTTTAATGACAGAATGGACTCCTCCACAAGTTTGTGTAAAACCATAGCCCAAATGTTACAAATTGATGTATATTAGTATTCTTATTAATAATATATATTTTGTTGTAATGTAGTGGTTACTTAGTTTATTTCAGTAAGTTATTGTAGTTTTTTTGTAAAAAAAAAACTGTTGAAAAAATGCAAAAACTGTTTGGGAGACCAGTTAAAATGTAAATTGCATTTGCATTTTGCAGGTGTGGATTTTTTAAATGTATTTTCATTCATATTCTCATTTACATGCATTTATAGACATTTTCACTTTTTATATTTACTTTATTTTAAATTTTATTTCATTTAACTTTTTTTTTTTTTATTCTGATTTTGTTTTTTTTCTGATTTTTATTTTATTTTATTATTTTATTTTGCTAAATACAAATAAAATACATATCTCAGTTTAGCTGCTATCTTACTGAATTTCCATGTTGGGAAGAAAAAAAAAAAGTCATTATCTTATATTCATATTAGTGGTTAATTAATGCCCTCAGACTGCCGACATCCTCATGATTATTCATCATCTTTGGTTAGAAATGCACAGATTGCTTGCGGCTGCCCCCCAAATATCTAATGTTTCATAAATTTGTGCATTTCATCAGAACATCAAAACAGATCATAGAGGCAGATCCTGGCTGAAACTGAATTCAACCAAAGGAATTCAAAGACAGAAATAACTAACAGAGAGACTCTTTTATCCATTCTGCAACCAGGCTCTAAACTGCAATGATCAATCTCAAACAGATGGCAAAAGCCAAGTCCTGTTTGATTGTGCCCCTGCAAAATCTGTCCAGAGACATGTTACATAAGGCTGATGTGCAAGTAAGTAGCTGCATTTACAAACCTCCCTAGATTTGTCCTGTATTCACACTCCATGCAATCCCATCTGGATACTAGATGCATAATTCCTTGACCAAGGCCGTGGCCAACGGTAGCCACGTGTCCCAAGACAGGCGTTTACTGGCAGCCTCAGGTACACTGAAAAAACAATAAGTAAAATTAACTTAATTTTTCTTTGGCAAGTTTTTGCACGCATATTTTTAAGTATATTTCACATATGAAATTAAGTAAACTCTACTTAACTAAGTTAAGTGAAAGTAACAAAGGAAATAAGTCATTTCAACTTGGCTAGTAAAAGGTTGAGTTATATCTATATATACAGTACAAGTGCATAATGACATTTGCTTGAAATTTGCAATACAATATGTTTTCTAGATTTTAGACAATCTGCTCTTTTTTTAGACTGATATATCTCGATCGTGAAAATCTTGTCAAAAGACCTTCAGGAAATTGTGTGGATATAAATGTTTCTATTCTGTCTACTACTCTGTAATATTCACTGTTTTACATTTGGGACCCCTGGGAGCACATGAAGGTATAGTGCAGGTCATAAATGGATTGAGACATAATATAGATAGATATACAATATAGATATTTTAATATTATTATTGTTTCATCACACAATTTATATTATAATTATTTATATAGTTAATGTACATTTAATTACACATTATATATAGGGTTGGGGTTTCATGCCTATAAATGCACAGCCTGGTGGCCAATCTTCACTAATTTTACATTCCATCAGAGTCAAAGAGAGTATCAAGGTTGAATTAGCAAAGCATTAGCACAGCTGTACATAATATTTTGTAATCCAAAAATTGGGTTCAAATTGTTGGTGAGCGTCTCGCTGGCTCATCTAGGACAGCAAGTCTTTGTGGTGTATTGAGAGCTATGGTATCCAGAGTAATGTTAGCATACCAAGTCAAGTCACCTTTATTTATATAGCGCTTTTTACAATACAGATTGTATCAAAGCAGCTTCACATTGATAACATGAAAATAATACAACAAAGTTTGTTTCTAGAAGAAAATTGCATCATCATCCACCCATAATAAGGCAGATCAATAATATTGTTGAATATTAAATGTCCCCAACTAAGCAAGCCAAAAGCCAAGGCAACAGTGGCAAGGAACCAAAACTCCATCAGGTGACAGAATGGAGAAAAAAACCTTGGGAGAAACCAGGCTCAGTCGGGGGGCCAGTTCTCCTCTGGCCAATGAGCGAACAGTGTATGATTATGATCCAAGCAGCATTACAGGTCAGAAGTCAGATTGGTCGTGTCGATGAGGCCTTCACAGGGCTGATGAGGCTGGCACTTCAGGATGCGTCATGGTTAGGTCCAGGTGCAGATCCACCATCTGATCTGGATACGCCCGGGGTCCACCTCACTTCAGGAAACGGAGAGTCTGGTTGACACTTCAGAACTGCGTTGTCATCGCGTCCAGGCGCTGGTCCTTCATCAGATCCGGATATGGCCTGGATCCGACGGACTGCGGTAAACCTCGGTATAAACAGAGAGACTAATATTAGCGTAGACGCCATTCTTCTTATGATGTAACGAGTACATCAGGATTAATGGGAAGTGTTCCTGGTTCCGGCTGACCTAATCTATGCAGCCTAATATGGAATTATAGAAGTCTATAATGTGTTATGTGTATGCTAGGTCAAAGAGATGTGTTTTTAGTCTAGCTTTGAACTGACAGAGTGTGTCTGCTTCCTGGACAATGTTAGGAAGATTGTTCCAAAGTTTTGGTGCTAAATAGGAGAAGGATCTACCGCCAGCAGTCAATTTTGATATTCTAGGTATTATCAACTGGCCAGAATTTTGAGATCGCAATAAGGACTATAATGCGTTAAGAGCTCGCTCAAGTACTGCGGAGCTAAACCATTTAGTGCTTTGTAAGTAATCAGCAATATTTTAAAAATTTTACGATGTGTAATAGGGAGCCAGTGCAGTGTTGACAGAACCGGGCTAATATGGTCATACTTCCTGGTTCTGGTAAGAACTCGAGCTGCTGCATTTTGGACCAGCTGTAGTTTGTTTATTAAGCGTGCAGGGCAACCACCCAGTAGAGCATTACAATAATCTAGCCTTTACATCCACTACATCCAACCACTACATCCAACAGGAGTAACTGTCATTGTAAGAGGAAGCTGTCTGAAAGGGATGTCCAGGTACTAACCCAGATTGTATCCAGAAAACATCAGACCACAGCTGCCCAACTCACTGCAGAATTAAATGAGCACCTCGACTCTCCTGTTTCCACCAAAACTGTTTGTCGGGAGCTCCACAGAGTCAATAGTCATGGTTGGACTGCAATAGCCAAACCTTTGGTAATTCAATATGAAACATGTATTGTTCTCTGATGAGACCACCTTCACTCTCTTTCCCACATTAATGGGAGTTACAGTGAGGAGAGGCTTAACACCCGGACTGTTGCGTGCCTAAAGTAAAGCACAGGGGTGGATCAGTGATAGTTTGGGTTGCAATATCATGGCATTCCCTTCTGTGCTTGATGGGTGAATCACTACTGAACCATTCCGGAGGACCATGTGACCCAATGGTTCAAACATTGTATCCTGAAGGGGGTGCCGTGTATCATCACGATAATGCACCAATACACACAGCAAGACTTGTGACATAATAGTTTGATGAACATGAAAGTGAAGTTGAACATCTCCCATGGTCTGCACAGTCACCAGATCAGAATGTTTTTGAGCCACTTTGGGGTATTTTGGAGGAGCAAGTCAGAAAACGTTTACATCCACCAGCATCACATAGTGACCTGGCCACTGTTCTGGAAGATGAATGGCTCAAAATCAATTATGGCCACTGTGAAGGACTTGTATTTGACATTCCCAAGATGAATTGATGTTGTATTGGCTGCAAAAGGAGGCCCTACACCATACTAATATAAATGATTGTGGTCTAAAACCTGGTGTTTCAGTTTTATTGTCTAAGCCCTGTATGTCAGGGTGCCGGTCTGCTCTGCTCAGCTCAGGGTATACACACACTCCTTCCATATGAATAGTTTGACTCTGTACAACTTAAAACCATCATTAAACAAATGAACAAATGTAAATCTTTTTCTCTCTCTCTCTCTCTTTTTCTTTCTCTCTGAGGGTTATACTTATAGATCAGTCTGTGGTCGTAAGGGGTTTTGAATGTTACAATAGGGGTCTCCTGGAAAAAAGGTTGGGACCCAGACAGCATCATAGTGTCGGCCCAGATCCGGCCCACATCTGGTACATGTGGATTCAACGCGTACCGGATCTGGGTCCCAACCTTTTTTCCAGGAGACCCCTATTGTAACAATCAAAACCCCTTACGACCCTCATTATTAGCAGACACACATTTCATTCACGGACAGGGATTACAAAATCAGATGTCCAGTTTTTAATAAATGCAACCACAGCAGAAACATTAAAATAATAACATTAACAATGACGGTCAGATTTTAAATGAGCAAGTGTGTTGGTTGGGTGACTTAGAATAATGTTATCTACTAACATGTAGGTTAGGCTAGGCTACTATGTTCAAATAAAGTTTATTGACAAATAGTTTTATAAAAATGACGAACCTCATGTTTTAGCCTTTACACCATTTTTAAGAAATAGAGTATGAGTCAAAATGGTAAATGATTATAGGTAATTTATTAGCTTCATGATTAATTCTAGATGCCTTATTATCCAAACGGTTTAGATTTTTTAGAAACAAAAACCATAGACCGGCTGAAAGAAAATGTAAATCGACCCTCTGGCCTCTGACAGTAGATGGCGCTTATGGAACAGCAGATAGAGCTGTTTCCCCGGTAACGGCTGTACACAAAGCAGCACTGAACTTATAAACACGGAGGTAAGATGAAAAGAAAATGACATCGACATTTTTCTCAAGGCAGTCAGTTCCCTTCATAGATACATTCATATTCATTCATACTTTAATTAATTTCCCTCAGCACTCACATGTAAAACCTCTCACTTATTTTCGCCATGTTTTCACACAAAACAAAACTTAGGCATGATTTTTTTTAAAATCCTGGTAACGTAATCAAATACGGTTTTAATGATGATAAAAATATTCAACTGTAATACTAACTGTCGGAAATTTAATTGTGGTTTATCGTCAAACAGGTAAGGAAGGCCTACCGCTTCAACCCTAACGTTACTTGTAACCCTCAAACTGTTCAAGTCATGTCGGAAAGGTCGTATTTACGAGTTGAACGCACATGAAGGCCACCACAATGTCGTTGAAACGAGTGAGAAGCTTGGGATTTTCTTTACTAGAGTTTTCAACTCACTGAGTTGAGGGCGTGTCAGTGAGAAATGGCGGAATACCACAAAGGTATTAGTGATATTGTCAGGCTTTTCTATTTACAACGAAGTAAGCTAATTGCCTGCACAGAATATTAGCAGGCTATTGTAATATAACAATTTAATATGTACAATTCATCGTTGTTCTTCGTTTTCTAGAAGCATAGAGTTAAAAACCTTGCTGTATTTTTGTGTAGTTAATTGAGAGAAGACACTGCCATTACTCCGACGACAATGACTTGAATTCAGCTGACGTAGTAAGCACGACTTCCCACTTCGTAAATACGAACTTCCCAGGAGGACTTGAACACCACGAGTTGGGCCAGGGGTTTTCAATCTTTTTGGTGCTATGGACCTTCAATCATCTTGGCCCCCATATTTTCAGCTATATTTTTTTCATGTATGAAGACTAAATTGATACTTCATTTTTTAAATATATATAAATATGCCTAAAAATTGTATTTAGAATTTTTTTTTTTCACTACAGCCTATTACTGTGGCTGTACTGTAGATTTAGCTATTATTTATTTATTTAATTGATATTAATCAATTAATTTAATTTAATCAATATTTCGTTTGATTAATTTTATTTATTAAGTTTAATAAATAATTTATTAAATATTTTTATTTATTTATTTTTTACTTATTTATCTTTATTTAGGCCTATTTAAAAAAAAAAAATATATATATATATATATATATATATATATATATATATATATATAATTAATAATAATTATTTTTTACATTTTTACACTGTTTTTCTTTAGACTTTTCCACGGACCCCCTAGCACCCCCTTGTGGCCCCCTGGGGGTCCCCGGACCCCAGTTTGAAAACCCCTGAGTTAGGTGACCCCTCGTAATTCTTAGTGACCCCCGGGTTTGGAAACACTCTCGATAAATGATTAGAGTTATGTAACATTAGTGATTATTTTATAGCCTATTAATACATTTTTCATTATTTTTTAATGAAAAAATATGATACAGTTTTGTTAAAATGTCAAACATTTTTATATTAGGGGGTTTGAGAGTCAGGGTGATTGTTATTGCTGTGATTGGGTGGTTTACTCTGCAGACATGAAGACTGCTCCACTGTAATTCAACACCTTATAAGACTGAGCTGCCATTAATGTCTTGCATTGCTGGAACATGTTCCTGGTATTTTAAAGACAATTCGCCTAAAGAACAAACATCATTCCAATAGTGACTCAGAGGTCTCAGTATTTACTATGCACTGACCAAACAATGTTTCCTTTTTACTTTTATTTACTGAAAGTTTAAGTTATATTACCATGTTGACATTTGTCTTACTATTTAAACAGAAACTCACAATGTAACTAAAGGCAAGGCTGGGGCTAATTGTCATAGATTTTACTACACTGATTATTTCATGTTGGGAGTTTTTATTTTGTTTTATTTTTTTATAGAAATTAAGTATTCATACCATTATTGTCAAAGGAAGAAAAAAAAGTTTATTGAAATCCCATTCTGTTTATTTTCAGATTCCAACCTTCCCCATCCGGTGACAACATGTCCCTTTACTCAGACATGTTGTCACTGCAAAAACCAAAGCTGCAAAACCAATGATACAACATAGTCAATGCAATGACAAACCCTTATAGAAATATAGAACAATGGCGCCATCTAGTGTTCTTAAAAAGCAACATTAACTCAAATCCCATCACTTCAATCGAAAAGCTTTTTAGATTTTTAGCTTTTAGCTCTGTTGCCTTGCAAAAAAAAAAAAAAAAAAAAATAAAAAAAAATTAATTCTACAGATTACTTTTTTAGATGATATTGGATTATCGCCGTGCCCAATGCGACAACACAAAAGCATAAACATAATGGAAGACACTTTTGGAAACATATGGCTTAGTCAATACAAAGCTGGTGTTCAAGTGTAATGTTTTTAGATCCCTAAAGTATTCGTATCACTTATAGTTACATCATTTAGGCTATGCTCTTCAGTAGCACCCTAGCCATCAATTCGGTGCACTGTAAAGTAAAGTAAAGTAAAGTAAAGTAAAGTAAAGTAAAGTAAAGTAAAGTGTATTGCATATAAATTATATTGCATATTATATTTCCATAAATGTTTCTCGAAAGCATTCGTTATATGTAACAGGAAAGTTTTTGAGAGTTATTGCATGCTGGCATTCATATTTTTCAGGAACAGAGCCAATGGACAGAGCAGGAAGTTGCTGCACATAGGGGCAGATATTTCAAAGTGTACAGTTTCTCAGGGATCTACTTCAACATGGCCACCGTCGGCACAGGTGAAAGCGATTCTGCACAGGTGAGAGGACATCACTTCTGACCTCTTCTCTTCACTCTCACTTTCTGTCACTAAAAGAGAGATTTTAATACAGATGTGAGGACTTCAGCAACTTTACACTGCGTGACAGCTGTGAAAGTCACGCTCTAGAGTGTTATCTACAGTGTTCGTTTTTGATATTTTTGTTTGGTTAAAGTCTTTATGAATATATTTCTATGCATGCAGTTTTGGCTGAGCTGAATAAATGTGAAGTGTATCTTTAAAAAGGTGAGCGCGTTTGTCTATTTCGCGGGAATTCTCTGACGAGCGAGCTTCCCTTGACCGTTTCGATTTTGAACACGTTTGATCTGAATTGATGTTTTTGTCATGCTTGCTTTATATGACAGTTAAGAATGTTTTCACCACATAAACACACATTGACCAACATGTGTGTGAGCTCATAATCATACAATAATCATTATTTCTATTTTTACATTTTCTGTAGAACTGAATGCTCCTATCATTCGAAACTCACTGACAGCGAGTCCAGTATTTGAGAAGTGGTTTCCAGTTGTTTTCCTGGGTTAGGTAGTTACTAAGGTGTATTGAGTGGTCAGTAGACGGTTGCTGGGCAGTTGCTAAGGTATTCAGAGTGGATCTGTGTGTTGCTATTTGGTTGCTAAGGTGTTTTACCACATATTGCATTTTTGTCAAATCTCTACTATGTTCTTAATTTATAATGTTATTACTAACAATAAGGTTAACTACTACTAATAAATGAGCCAACACTTTCACTTTCATTAATAATTTAATTAATGCATCAATTCATTTTGATTAATAAGTCATTAGCAAACAAATTATGCACATTCAAAAATGGAGTTTCATGAAATTTCCATTTGAATATAGCTTAAATATTATTAGGCCTACTTATACAAATATCTGTTCATTGTACTAATGAAAGTTATTAATAAAAGATAACTAAGGGAAAAGTCTTGTAAGGTACGTTGGCATACAAAATAATGGATATTAAAGGTTTTGCTCACCAAGGCTGAATTTATTTGATTAAAAATACAACAAAAACAGTAATATTGTGAAATATTATTACAATATGAAATAACTGTTTTCTATTTGAATACATTTTAAAATGTAATTTATTTCTGTGATGGCAAAGCTGAATTTTCAGCATCATTACTCCAGTCCTCAGAGTCACACGATCCTTCAGAAATCATTCTAATACGCTGATTTGCTGCTCAAGAAACAATTATTATTATATCAATGTTGAAAACAGTTGTGCTGCTTCATATTTTTGTGGAAACCGTAATAACTATTTTTCATGATTCTTTGATGAATGTATATGATATAGAAATACTTTGTAACATTATAAATGTCTTTATTGTTGCTATCAGTTTAATGCTGCCTTGTTGAATAAAACATTCGTTTATTAATATTTTCTAATCAATAGTGTCGGAAGAAATACTTAACTGAAACTTTTATTTGTGATTGATAACTAGATCACGTGACTTTATAGTGTTTAAAGTGGATGCTTGTGCATACAACATGTCTGATATGTGTGAAAGACATGTTCTGTAGCTGCAGTACAAAGTTAATGGTTTATTATTACAGTGTTGGCAAACTATGAGGTGGAACAAGGAAATGCAGGTTATTCAGATGTCCGGAGCGGATTGGGTAGAGAAATCCTGCCCCTGAAACTAGAGAGAGGCTGAACGACATGCATTTACTGTTTCCATCCCATGTATGGAGATTATCACTGTGTAAACTTAAAACGACAGAGTGTGTCTGTACTTCGGTCGGGAGTCTGTCTGTCATTCCTGACAAATGCCTGCTTGCCTCTACGGGGCTTCTGGGCTTTATATGATTCTTTTGTGTGCATTTGCATTTGGCACTCGTCCACTTTTCGTTGCCGCCACAACAACACTGATACAGTTATTATGCTATCTGAATGCAGCACATTCAAGTTGTCTATTCTCCACGGTTCTCCTGGAGACAAACAAATGATCCAGTGATGCGTTGATGATGCAAACGTTACAAGTGCTGGCTCGTGACTCACTGTTTGACTGACTCAGCTGGCAATGATACAGAGATGGTGAATGAAACCCTCTTTTAGCGGCGACCCCGAGCGATGGGGCAAAAAAGGAAAGGCCACCCCTGACCCCTACATTTCATGATCTGTCTTGCGTCTGGATGGCTTCAGACCGACCTTTGCATCATAAAGTTGGTCAAGAGATCTCTTTCAGTACTGCAAAAATCAAGACAAAATGTCATTTCATACGTCTTATGATGATTGGTTAATCCGTCTGTGTCCAAACTGGTCCTAATCAAACCAAACTAATCAATGAATAAATAAAAGAAAGAATCAAGAAATTGATACTGTCATGTTGTTAGTTTGTTTTGATTTCTGTTCTTGTCTGTGTTTGGTTAATCTGTTAATTAGTTCAGTTCTGCCTGTTTGTTTCCATGGTTACTGATTTGATTTGAGTTTCAGTTCAGGTGTGTCTCATTAATTAGTCTCATTAGTTCCTCTGTTTGCTGTCTAGTTAAGCCTTGTGTTTAGTTCAGTTCTTGATCAGTTCTATGTTGCATTTAGCCTACTTGGTTGTTCTGGTCATGTTCCTGAGATTCTGTTATGAGTTAGTTTTTGAATAAAGCTGTTGCACTTGTAGTGGAGCGGCTAAGTGCTTATGTTTGGCAGAATCGTTCAGTTTATGATACAAGCGTGAAAATTGGCATGAGCAGTCTCCATAGGTCACTTGCCAAGAAAATTGTCCAAGCCACTTGAAATTTCAAGATGGCGGCCATTTTTCAAGATGGCCGACACCTTAGTGGAGTAGTTAAGTGATATAGTGGTTTATTTGGTGATACAAGCATGAAAATTGGCATGAGCAGTCTCTGTGGGTCACTTGACAATAAGCCACCTACAGCTACTTGAAATTTCAAGATGGTGGCCATTTTTCAAGATGGCCACCACCTTAGTGGAGCAATTAGGCTTAAGAAATCATTTAGTTGGTGATACAAGCATTAAAATTGCCATGAGCCTAATTGCTCCACTAAGGTGGTGGCCATCTTGAAAAATGGCCACCATCTTGAAATTTCAAGTAGCTGTGGGTGGCTTATTGTCTAGTGACCATCAGAGACTGCTCATGCCAATTTTCATGCTTGTATCACCAAATAAACCACTATATCACTTAACTGCTCCACTAAGGTGTCGGCCATCTTGAAAAATGAATAATCTTGAAATTTCAAGTGGCTCGGACAATTTTCTTGTCAAGTGACCCATGGAGACTGCTCATGCCAATTTTCACGCTTGTATCATAAACTGAACGATGATATCACTTAGCCGCTCCACTATTAGATAATGTTTCATAACATATACATTTGGTTCACTTAGCATTCACTCTGTCAATTTTTAAGACTAAAGATTCAAAATAAAACCTACTTTTGTGACTGAACTTACAGATCATTCAAAACAATCCGGTGTGCCTGGCTAAATGTGCTCATTGTGCTTACATATGATGGTATTTTTACCAGCTGAGAACTTGTGAAGAGCTTATGAAATGTGCGAAGGGGTCAAAACGGCAGCAGGAATCCCTCTGTTGCACACAACTGAAGATCTGCTGCAAGGAGACAGCATTTCTGATGCCTTTACCGTACTGTGATGGGCAACATTGCCACGATATAAAAAAAAAACAGGTATGCTTGAGTATTTTGTCCTTTTTAGGGTCGCATCACGTTGTTTTTAGTTTGTTAGAGTCATATTTCAGTCGAACTGCACCAGCGTTTGTTTGAATGTTGCGCACCATGGTTCAGATGGCAGCATTCACACTTATTTAATTGAACCACACTAACAGAGCAATCGCACAAGTGTGAACACACCCTTTCCACTGGTCTCACAGACAAGGCATAAGCCTTGCCCCAGACTAACATGCAACTTGCAAGTTGCACTGACATTTCTTAAAATATGTCAGTTTTGTCTCAATGTTTTTCTAAGGCACACTTATAAAAGCTACTTAAATGACCTAATTGAACTAAGGCCTGATCCTGGCTTAATCTAAGCCCTGTTTTTGAAACCAGGCCTTATTATACATGCAATGTGCTAGAAGCTATATAGTTTTTTTTTGCAGTATTAGTCTGCCAAGAGTATCAAACAAACAGCCTCTTGGCACAAGATACTGAGAGTACATTTGAGATGGTATATTAAATCACAAAAACGTTGCAATGTTTTGAAAGCCATTAGTTTGACAAAAATGACTGTTTGCATGTTGTAAATGGAGACAGAATAGATGGTTTTCATAGCATTGGAAAGTCAACTTTCTGTCTGTGGCATGTGAGCAGCCTCAGGCTGAAACTAAATGTGCGTATGTCCACAAGTCTAAACGTACACAATTAGAAAAGTCCAGAATGCTCAGAGAATTCTTCCTGAGCATTGTTTCACAGCAGAGGTTTACCTTTGGACCCTAGTAATCTATTGTGTCTGCTAACATCTAGGTAACTTGGGTCACACTGTTATAGTATCCATAAAAGTTTATGGAGCAGAGTTAAGGGGCTTGTTAATGCAGTTAGAAAGAACTTTAGAGGAATATACTGAAACAGACATGGACTGAAAGACATTTTTGCACCATGGTTTCAAACTCGCTTTATTTTTATGTAAATTAGGCTCATAATAGATTGTGACTTAGAAAAAAAGTCAGCAATATTTGCCTGCTGTAATTAACGTCATGCTATTATCGGTGGAAAGCAGATGATGAACAGAACTTTATTAAAGAGATGTTTTTGTGCATTTTCTATTGATAATGGGTGCAGTAATTCATCAAACGATGATAAAATGATGGAGAAGAGTGTTGCAATATAGTTGCACTATGCAAATTACTGTCAGCACAGGATGTTTTTGCTCCATTTCCTGATTTTAGTTTCTGTGGAGAATGTGGCAGATGCAGACACAACTCATTCTTCATTAATTGTCTCCTGAGGGTTTTTCATAAATTTCACGCCATTAAGGCTAAGCCAACTTTTAAATGGCATATAACATGTATTTCATGCATTTAATGTGATAAAACCCATTCATTAATTTATTCAAGAATACATTAATCGGGAGATACTGTACTCCAGGGGTGCCCAATCCTGCTCCTGCCGATCGACTGTCCTGCACAGTTCATCTCCAACCCTAATCAAACACACCTGTAGCAATCAATTAAGGTCTTCAGGTTCACTTGAAAATTAAAGGCAGGTGTGTTTGATTAGGGTTGGAGATGAACTGTGCAGGACAGTCGATCGGCAGGAGCAGGATTGGGCACCCCTGCTGTACTCTTTCAGAAGATGTGTCATAACGCCCCCTAGCGTATAACAGTGAAAACACAATAAAAAGCCATAAAAACTCGTCAATCGTCGCTTTTACTCACAAACAAACTCATCAATGGTGGGGAAAGAGTTAAGAGCATATGCACGGATCCAATATATTGTTACAACACATGCGTTTTCCCTCAACTATTTACGTTCCAAAACTGGCTATGTTTACCTGAATACTCTGCAAGACGGACATTTTGACATCATTTTGTATGAATTTGACCTTTTAAAAACAATGAGGCACAAAAAGATGCTCAAACAGCAACATTACACACTAAAGAAAGTTGAAAATGTAAAAAAAAAAAAGCATAATAGGTCCTCTTTAAGATGATTAAGATGTTATTACTTTTTACTTGATGGTTACACACCACATGAGTAATAAAGTTGAAAAATGTCATATCAAAGTTTTTCAAAGCAACTGTAATCTTGTTGAATCTGTACAGTTCACAGCACTGGTCACAGGGAGATCTTCATGTGGTATTTTCAGCAAGAGAAGTAATCACTCAGTAATTGCTTTCAGCAATTAGAAGTATTTTTGTGTTTGTTTATAAGAAGCATTATGCGGTGTACATGGAATGTTGTCCCGGTGATGTGGTAGTGCTGGAACAATAAGCCACACAAGTTGCGTCTCATCCCAATTGAAATATTCAGGAAAAATAACAGTTTCATGAAAGGATATATGGATTCCAAAGTCTCTTATGAATCCGTTGCTGTATTTTCTCAGTCAGTGTGTCCTGCAGTTGGTCCAGGTGCTGAGCACCATTTAGTATGTTACAAACAAATGACTTAACAACTAAGACACGTCCCTCGGGGGAAAGTATGATATAAGGTGGTAAACTGTGTCTGGAGGACCACAGTGCCATGACACTTTTAGACTTTTGCTATGCAACCATTTGGGGGGCTAAAAAATGTCTTTTGTGCCATCAATGAGGAAACGGACCAAGAGCAGAGGCTATAAATTTTAGAAGAGAAAGAGCAGCCATTCTGAATGATGTTTAGATCTGCACTTCTTTAGGCGCTGATGTGCCACATTCGTTTCTTTCTGAGTTGTGGTGTGTTATTTATGTGAGCTAACTGTGAGATAAGCTGTATGTCTCTTATACTGTTTCCTGTTTAGTTGTCTTTGTTTTTTTCTTCCTGCTCTCACGGTAAGCGGCCCTGACTGTGTTCTAGTGTTTTTGCTCCCAGTCCAACACAATCTCATGAAAGTGCGTATCTACTGTATAGCACGAATGATATTTCTCGTATCATTTATATGCCAAAAAGAGTTTTTGCGTTCAAATGATACGCACTGTAAAGTTAAACCCCTTGGGTAGGATTAGGGGTGAGGAGGGCGTGCGTATTACACGCCATAAAGTGCGTATCATAGCATGCGAAAACTGCGTATCATATGTACGCAAAAACTTGTTTTGGCATATAAATGATACGAGAAATATCATTCTTCGTGCTATAGATACGCACTTTCATGAGATCGGGCTCCCCAGTCCAGTCGGGCCACTCAAATTTCAATTCCGTTTGACACCACAGAAATGACACACTTCACCTTTTAAGATATGCGTCGCAAACATAATGATTAAACTTATGAAAAGTTCAGTGAGTTTGAAGTGACTTAGGAAAATTTACCAGCCATGAATATTTTTCATTTTTTTAAATCTTTAATATTATGTGCAAGAAGACGTGAAACAGAGCTCATTTTAGTATTTGCATGCAGTCTGAGACCTGGCTTTCTGGTCGCGCGCTTCGGATTTCCCACACAGTTCCCAGTCCCAAGTGAATATTTAAATTGTCAAGGCTTAAACTTTCGTGACGATGCAGCATTGCACCGTCAATGTCCCGAGCGTCTTTCACGTTTTTTACATTAACGTTATCTCAACATTGCAGTATTAGAATTCATAAAAATGTTACTGGCCAACTGGTGATTGACACCGTTTCATATACTTGCCAAAGCTGATTTTTACTCGCATTTGGCGCTTGGCGAGTGTTAATTTTAGGCCCTGTATGGAAGGCTCTCACACAAATAGTCTTTGTTCTTTAGTTTTGTGTTTTCTGCTCACATTTTTATATCCCTATGGTGCTTTGGTTGCCATGGAGAAATCAGGCTGTTGTGTTGGTTACCCTGGGGACTGTCTTCCATAGTGTGCCCCAGGCATTCAAGCAAGAGCATTTAAATGTTGTGAAGGCCTACTGATATTTGAGCTCATAGCATCTGCAAACATACCAGATAGACTGATTATACGTGCCATTTATTGTGCAATTTGTTTTTTCACACTCATTGTGGCTAAAGTTTAGGCCTACACCATATTCTTTAGGACAGCTGTTTGGTTAAATTAACCAATAATACACTCAGGGTTATGCTAAATATAGTATAGTAAGTAGAGTATAGGCATAGAGTATAGATAAAGGTTGCTGTCAGGCAGATCATTGACCATTGATCAGAGTCATGTCACGTCAGGTGTAATGCACACAGTGGCTATACTGTAGTTATTATGGAACAATTGAATTGTTGTTGTTTTCTAGGCCAGAGGCTCCTAACCTCACCTTTGTCAGCTTGAACCACTGACGCCTAAATTATTGACTTGAAGAACCCCCTGAGACTTTAATGTCCGTGTGAAATCAGAATATTGTCTTCATATTTGTCTTCAACCACTTCCCTTTAACCACCTGGCTCTATTCTGTCATATAATAATTATATTATATTTATAATTTATCCCACAAAGATGGCAATATCTGAAATCCTTGTCCTTGTGGGGAAAGTTTTTTAGTCTCCATGAGGAAAACAACTTATAAATCATACTATATCATGTTTATGAAAATGTGAAAATGCAGAAAGTTTTCTGTGAGGGTTGTGTTTAGGTTGTCGTAGATTTTTCCCTAAACCTAACTAAGTCCTATCTCATCTGACCTAAGTCTACCGGGGGCCGTCTCCAATCGACGATCCTTAACATCTCCAATCGACGCTTAATAAATACCTGGGCCATCTCCAATCGACGATCCCCCTGGGCCATCTCCAATCGACGATACCTAACGTCTCCAATCGACGCTTAATATATAGTCTACCTAACTAACTTGCTTCCCTAACTAGCTTTCTTCCTGCGCAGGAATAATCGACAAACAGACCTTAGCAAATGTCCTTTAAATGCTTTAATCATGGCCGGAGGATCTCTCGAGCAGTTCTCAGAGAATCTCCCCCAAGAAGAAGCAAGGCCGGAGGATCTCTGACAAATTCCATTGAGAATCCCACCATCTAAAAGAATACAACAGTTTTTATAGAATAAGGAGGTAGGGCAAAAATGGCATACTGCATTACATCATTTCCCCACAATTTGATTGGTTTTCATAGACAAACCCTTCTGTTACCAGGTAAAGCAAGCTTTGTTTTAATGATTACTTCATTGTTAATCACAAGGTTCAAATTTAGTCATCTGTCTAGTTTCAATTCCCAAATGTGTTATTTTTACACTCACACTACCAAAGTAAAAGGGGTATGGCAACACAACATACAACATTCAAAAATACAGGACAGAACATTTTAGTTCATTGTGTTTCAAAGTGTTATGTTAGGCCTGAAAAGAGAAGTAACGTTAAATGTTAGAAACATGGTTAGTTTAATATATAGTTTGCTATTTTATCTATTAAAAATCCACCGCAAGGGTTAAGGTTAGGGGGAAACTCAGTGTGTGTGTGTGTGTGTGTGTGTGTGTGTGTGTGTGTGTGTGTGTGTGTGTGTGTGTGTGTGTGTGTGTGTGTGTGTAATCCAATAGAAAGCTTTTATTATTAATAAAATAGGCCTATAAAAAAAAAAAGATAATTTATGAAAATTATATATTCTTTAAATTTGCCATTTGCATTTGTGTTACACAAATCTCTTGTTTCATGATGAAAATGCTGTCATTAGATATGCAGTAAACTGATGCTGTAACAAATGTCTGACTATCATTTTTTTCAAACAAAAGCCTTGACAAAAGCCCAAAAGCCCAAATTCTTGACATTCCCTTGTGAATGTGTACCTGTTTCTAATTTGTCTTTCAACATCCATAAAGAAAGTGTTTGCCTGACATCTGATACCTGATATAATCTCACTTTAGGATGGCTTAAACATTTGGCTGATTGACACACATAGCAAAAACACAAGTTTCTTTGGGGTTATTCCCACTGATGTTTTCTATGTAACCAACATGAGTAAAAACATCTCTTATGGAATGTGTTTCTGTCATAACTCGCTCTTGGGAATAATAATGGTTGCATCATCGCTCAAGCCACAGATTGGGACAACATTCTCAAAGTGCTGTTGATGTCTCCTGTGAGTTTCTCACACTTGTTTTGGATGAGAAACTAAGAGGAACAAAGTATAATTGGTAGCTTTAGATAAATGGTACAAATAGTTGTGATTTTTGCAGAGTATTCAATATTCACAAGATATACAGTAGGATAATACACCTACGTTTAGGTCTGAAACATACTCAGTGCAAGTATGTGTATGTTAAGGGGTCAAGGCTAGTCTGGTTAGCATGGCCCTGTTAGCCTCTGCTGATAGATGCTATAACTACATCTGATGAAAAAAGCATATTTCTCCATTGATAGCCATTCACAAGTGTCTGTTTATTTTGACTAAATATTTTTTCAGTAAATATTGCTTAAATAGTAAATTATTATTATTATTAATTATTGATTATATGAATGTTATCTATTATATTATTATTTACTATTTTTGTATTATTTAGTGTATTTGTATTATTTGGCTGATCTTTAAAGTGGCCATATTATGTCCTTTTACAAAGTCTTGATATTGTTCAAAAAAAATTATTTTTCACATATATTGTTGCAGCACCTCTCTTCCCAGTCTGTCTGTAACGCTCTGTTTAGTTCCTGTCTCTATGAAGCCTCTCCTCCCAAAAAACACAAAGTGCTCTGATTGGTTGTCTGGACCAGTGTTGTCATTGGTCAACCACTTCGAGCATGTTTGGGAAATGTCACGCCCCTTACCATAACACAAGTTTCAACACACTAATGCAACTCAACCAGGCATCACCCCTTTTTTTGCGTATGCCTTGGGTGGGAATTATTTAAATGAGGAATATTGTGACATGTTTATTCTCGTAATAAAACTCAAGACTACAATTGAGGCATTTCAGGGAGTTTAGAAACAGTGCGCACTGATATAGAGAATAACTCCCTTTGGAGTGGATATCTTTTGCTTTGTAACTTTGCAAACATTTTTCATGCTCAAACAGCAACACTTCGCATTAAAGAAAGTTGAAAATGTAAAAAACAAAAAAACAAAAAACAAACATAATAGGTCCTCTTTAATGTCACAAGATCAGTACAAATTTGGGACTGTGCATGTTCTTATGGCATCTGCTAGTCAGTGCATGAGAAATCATAAGCAAAGATATCAGAATTCGGTAATATTAAATGGGCAAATATTAGATATCTATTTTTTTTATTTTTTTTAAAACATTGAATAAAGAGATGACACAATACTGAAAAACGGCAAATCCTATAATTCCTCAGTAGCACACATTGTATCAGCATGGATCGAACTTGAATCTTGCTGAGCATGTTAATTAAAGTTTTGACATGTTAAATCTTTTAATGTGTTTATAGCTAGCTACCTAAATTTATCCAGTTTAATTGCACAGATATTTGCAGGTAACTCTGTTGCCTCATTGAGTACTGAGGTTTAGTGCTGGTGTATGTGGCCTTATTGTGTCCAGGATCAACAGCTTTTCAGGTGCCTCCTTCCCATTACTGTTGTGAACAGGTTTGTGTGCTGGAATCCTGTTTGTCCTGAAAGCAAACTCTCTTATCTCTCCCTTCTGTTTGGTCTTTTTTTTTTATATAAAAGGAGGGACTTGACCTGGAAGTATCACTCAACTGTGTAAGTCTTAAACACGCTCACGATCACACACACTGTTAAACGCTTCTCTGCTCCCAAGACATGCAGGGCAATAAGATCAGGTATCCAAGGCTGTGATCTAATCTTCTTTGAGCTGAAGATAGTCCCGTTACACGGCTCAGAGTGTTTAGCACTTATTTACACCAATCAGCGTTCCTGTCTTAGGAACAATCCGGCTGGGCCAGGAGGTCTGGGATGAGAGCAGATCTGACAGCCAGTGTGTCTGTGACATGATGGGTTCATTTGTGCCTGGAGTCTCATAAAGAACAGGATCAGGGCTCGTGCTTGTGGAGTGGAAGGCAGTTTGGCACGTCCGCTTAGATCATCGTTGAAGCATTGAGCTCTCCATGTTTCCACATTCTGATTTTGGTGACTTATGCAATTCATAGGGTGAAAGCAACACAGAGCAGTAGTAGTATCATCAGTATTATAAAATGTACTACCACTAATAATAATAATTGTTAAAATGGCAAGAATTAATTTTGTATTAAGTCAATGTTATGTTAATGAAACATTAAGTGATTTCTGAGAAATGCCGTTGAAAATTTAAATCAACACCTAAACAAACAATTTGTGGATGTTTTCTAGATGTCTGTTCTGTGTGTGTGCGCTGGCTGTGTAAATAGGAGAAAAACAAAGTGGATCGGATCGATCCACCAAGTACCACAATGCTCTTGTTGCCAATCATCATATCCGCTATGATGGGGGAGAAGAGAGAGTGAGCAAGCAGGACATTTGTAGAAAGTCTAATAGAGAGATGGCTGAGATATTACCAAAGAGGAAATATCGGAGGAATATAAGAACAGGAAGCCTTTGAAAACAGATGCCGAGGTTGCTTTGTTTCTGCCGATACGCTGTTTTTTTTTGTTGCTGTTTCGCAGAACCAATATATGCTGTTGTTGTTGTTGTCTAGGGCTGTCAATTTACGTTCGAAAATCGATTGCACAATCGATCGGACCAAACAACACAAGTTTCGAAAACGAAAATAGGGAATCGATTTTAACGGCCTTCTCTCGGAGCGCATCCAGCCCGTCACGATACGGCCGCAGCGAACGCGCGTCACACAAGCAACTGCAGGCTCTGACAAACACACATAACAGCAAATTATCCTTCTGGATAATGTGTCTCTTTTTACTACAAAAATGTGAATTCTGCCGGCATTTAGTCTGTCTCATGCATAGAGATACAGATTCGGGCTACGGTCTACAATCGCCTACGTAGGTGAAATTTGTTTGACATTTCTAATCGTAAACACAGCCATGTTGAAGCCTGCAGTAGTGTTTTTCATTGATGTTATGGCAATCCACTGCTTATTGTTTTTCGAGATTGTTGCACTCCTGTTTGTCATTGTGCACGGAGCTTCACGCCAATAAATCATCAGAAATATTGCTGACTTGTGCGCGTCTCAAGTGCGGCGCGCCTCTTTACGTTCGTCCTAATGCCTGTTAGTTGTCAGAAAATTTAAAATATGAAAATTAGAAAACATGGAAAATTGATTTTACAATCGATTCAATGAACACTTATGTCTCAAAAACCGAACAGGATTTTTTCACAAAAGTGACAGCCCTATTGTTGTCTGATGCGCCAGTCATTGCATGTTATTTTGTTATTTTGGGGCTGGAGCAGTGAAGCAAGAGGTGTGTTTGTTTGGGTGACGATTTCAAATATCAACAGCATTTCTCAGAAATCGCTTACTGCACCTTTAAGACCAGATATATTGTTTTCTATTTAGCTATCAATTTATTGAAACAGAATTTTATCAGTTATTGTTACATTATTATAATCTGTTTAGGTTTGTCACCTAAATATATTATAACATGAACTGAATTGATAGTTATTCCAAATATTTTATTTTTTGTTTTGGCAAGAATTGTCATTTAATTGTTTTGTGCTGAAATACCGCTATTGTGTTGCTACTATCAAATTTGCCTCACAAGGTTTGTTCTCTTTAGAAGGCCCTGTGTATCTGCCAAGAACATAGAGAGGTTATTTTGTTGATTGACATATTCATGGCAATGGAGAGCTGAGGACATTGTTTTGTAATTGAATTTCCCACGTAAGTCGTGCACTGTGCAGTGCAGTTAGCCAGTACTAATAAGCCAAATGTCAGCTTTGATAAGTGTGTTATATAAATACTTCAGCAACACAAGCACTTACGCAACCCCTCAGATAAACAGATCAAAAACACTTTCATTCAGCTGAGTAGCGTTTGTTTTCATAAGTCTACAAATTATTCTTCTATTGTGCGGTGGTCTTGGATCTAAATGGAATATTTGCGTTATCATTCTTCCAGAAAGTCTGAATCAAGTGTTGACTTTGATCGCTGGGAATGCTGGGAAGGGCAGGTTCATGCAGGCAGAATGGGGAGGAGTTTTACTGGCAGATGTGTGTTTATGACAAAGCAGCGTCCTGCCGTCCTCATACCTCATGCACTTTCACTGGAATTCACAACAAATATATCAAGTACAAATTCAAACAGTGTGTCGATGCATTTTTACTTTTTTGATTAATTGCATGTTGGTATGTCCATGCCTCAAGAAACGTCTAACGTCACACCTTTTTTACATTTAAAGTAAAAAATTAAATAAAAATGATTTAAAAGATTTGAAAAGGTTTGAGAAATAGCGTATTGTTATAGCCTTAAAAATGATTTCCACCTTAATTAAAAAAGTATATGCTTTTTTTTTTTTTTATGTTTAATTATTATATTAACTATTACGTTTTGGCCTCGATCAGCCTTTTAATGTTCATAATATACA
The DNA here is from genome assembly GCF_949319135.1 of Squalius cephalus. Taxonomy (NCBI): domain Eukaryota; kingdom Metazoa; phylum Chordata; class Actinopteri; order Cypriniformes; family Leuciscidae; genus Squalius; species Squalius cephalus. The sequence goes on along the minus strand of NC_137140.1, from coordinate 7,512,660 downwards.
TTTTTTGGATACATGATGTATAATTAATATTCAGTAGAAGTTTGCATGTCACACCATTTGACAAATCAGTACCATTGTTAATAAGAGTTGTGAGATAAAATGTAGCAATTACTTTTTATTTTTTATTGTGTAGCGGAAACAACCTTCCATAGTGTTGAAGTGTTTTTGTGTTATCAGTAATACTTCAGTAATGTTCTTAATTTATGTCTTCATTAAAGGGATAGTTCCCCCAAAAATGAAAATTCGGTCATGATTTACTCACCCTCATGTCGTGCCAAACATGTAAGAGTTTCATTCATCTTCGGAACACAAATGAAGATTTTTTGGAGGAAATCTGAGAGATTTCTTTCCCTCAACTGACAGCTACGCAACGACCACTTTGACGCTTCAAAAGTCCATAAAGAGCACGTTTGAGCTTCATCAAGAGGTGTTCTTGTGTGTCAAGCAGGTTCGGTTGAGCTTCTGTTTATGTTTGCTGATCAATGTTTATATGTGAATAAAAGCCTAAATTCTGTTCATCATATAAAGCAATCGTGTCTTCGAGATTTGACTAAACCGCTCAATTCACATGGACTAGTTTTACAATCTCTTTATGAACTTTTTGAAGCGTCAAAAAGTGGTAGTTGTGTGAACGGTCAATGAAGGGAAGCACTCAGATTTCATAAAAAGATCTTCATTTGTGTTCTGAAGATGAACAAAAGTCATACTGGTTTGGAACAACATGAGGGTGAGTAATAAATGACATTATTTTAATGTTAGGGTAAACTATCCCTTTAAAGTCGCCTAATGATGGGAAATGATTATGCCTTGTTTCCGGTTGACAGTTATGTTTGACAGTCGCAAGGTTAGCCTAGAAAGAAACTTGCCAAAAATGACCAGATGCTTTAAAGTGTTAAAAAGTGTGCAATATAACTTTAGTTGTCGTGTCTAATCTGCTTTCCCATAAATCTTCATGCTTCAGTGTGAGCCGGCCAGGCCTCAGAGGTGTGGCCATAATAAGCAGATTAGATTGTTGATAGTGAAAGCCAAAGGGATGAAGCGTCTGTGGTTGATGTGACCTCAGGGGACAGAGGTGCGTCCTGGAGTTGAGCCTACATGTACGGTCATATGAGTTCATGTCTAGAAGGCACATTACATACCAGACACACCTCCAGTGAGGTCAGGTGATTGTTTGCTTTGCTTTTAATAATCTGTTTGATCCTTCTCAAAATGAAAAAAAGCCCTGTGGAGTATGTGTGGCCTTACCATATCTCAGACAGGATTACTGTATCATGTGTGTGTGTATGTGTGGTTCTGTTAAACTCTACGTTATGTAATCCTTGTCCTTGTGGGGACATTTTTTTTGTAACGGCTTATAAATCATACTAAGTTATGTTTTCTGTGATGGATATGTTTGGGGGTAGGATTATGGTTAGGGGATATAATATATAGTTTTTACAGTATACAAATTATTATGTCTATGGAAAGTCCCCATAAAACATAAAAACCCAATGTGTGTGTTTTTCTAAGGACACTTTTATGGATAACAGATGTCCCCCCCCCCCCCCCCCATCGTAAGCAGTGTACACAGTGACATCATCAACAACATTATAAATGCTCAATTATTGCTGTCACCGCTGATGTCAGAGGTTACTGTACATCATGAGGTCACGTGTTAAGCCTGAACCGAGGACCTCAGTATCACAACATCATTGTTGAAACTCAAACATGGTGTCACATTTCTTCTTCTTTCAGAATAGTCTATTGTACAGTGAAAGAGGGCTGGTCGACAATAAAGCCATTATTTTTTTTTCACAATTATTTACACTACCTGTCAAAAGCTCTCCAATGCTGTATTCATTTGATCAAAGATACCGTAAAAATGTTTTTATTGTGAAATATTATTACAGTTTAAAATAACTGTTTTCTATTTTTATATATATTTTAAAAATGAAATTTATTCCTGCATCAATTTTTCAGCATCATTACTCCAGTCTTCAGAGTCACATGATCCTTATATATATATATATATATCTTATGTAAGTTGTAGCACAGACTATTTGAGTAAATCTTAGAGATTATGGAATAATGTTACTGTATCACCCAGAACACTTTAAGAGACAAAAGATAGGAGACGGCTCATTTAATAAAATGAAAGAAAATCATATGATGGCTGTTCTGCTTTACAGCTCAAAGTAGAATTTTTTTTTTTTTTTTTTTTTTTTGCAGATGATTGGAAGTCCTTTACATTTAAATAAGCATGTTTACTCTTGAATACTAACCCACAATAGTTGGACCTGTCTGAAAAATACAGTTTGATAGCGTGACTAGCACAATTTACAATACTGTTTTTGTCTGATTTTATTCCTGATTTGAAATGGGATGAATGTAAAACATATCAACAAACTGTTTTCATTCCTCCCCCATTTTAAGTTGTTAGCAGCTGTGCTTGCATGACTTGAAAAGGGACTTTGTCCGAACAACACAAGCATGAGAACTCAATCCTCACTTCCTTCAATGCACAACAACAATAATCAGTGCAATGCAAGATATTCATCAGACATTTCTCTACACATGCACACACACACAGAAATGTATCTACTGTGACTGACAGCAAAATCAAATGAAAATGAAATGCCTGGAAAACCAGAACCAGCAAAATTATAGTCACCATGAAATCAAAATGGGCAATTCTTATTTTTTTTATGGAATATTGCTGTATTTATTTTAAATCAATGCGTTCTTGTAATCTTTAACCAAAACAACTTCCCCTCCCTCTTGCAGCGACATCTCTTCTGTTCTCTGATGATGTGTTTACAGGTGTGAGGGTGGGACAATCTGTCGCTCACATGATATTGACCAATAGCAAACCACAACCATCCAACCAATTCCAAATTGACTAAATCAAGTCCCGCCCTACATTTTTTCCTTGAATGAGAAGCCGTTTTACTCTGATATGACACAAACAACTATAACAACTTCTGCTTTATGGTGACTTTATATTTAATGTCAACAATGGCAAAAAAATAATAATTAAAAATATAATATATGGTTCCATGATTACATTTTCAACTGGTTCCATGATTACATTTTCAACAATTTGGTTACCCTTTTTTGAGCATGTTAAATCTCTGCCGCTGGATGCAGTCTCAATTGTCTGACTGACCGCCCAACCCTGCACTTTCAGTGGTTTTTCAGTTTTCAACTGGTATTATTGTTAGCAGCACACATTATTTTCAAAGTTTTGAGGTTACTCAACTTTACTTGCTGGACCTAGTTAAGGCTGACCTTGTCCTATTTCTGTATTATGACATAAAGCTCTGTTATATATTATATACTATACCAAACCTGTTAGTACTGTGAGGGATTTTGTGTTGGTGTTTTTGTATTAATGTTTTTTTTTTTTTTTTATGTCTGTTTTTTTAATTAATTTTTGTTTTTATATTGATTGTTTGTCTTTGGTGTTGTAAAAAATTCAATAAATAAATCATATATATAAAAAATATATATAATATATTCAAGTTATTATTCAAACTAACTTGTTTAATACCAAAAGTGCAATATTTCTTTATGCAGATTTTATTAAACCACATCTTTCATGGTACTCTAATGTCTAAATTTGGCTAGTCATGAGATACAAGCCTAAAAATGATGCAGTGCTGTAATAAGTCACTGTAAATTGATGAATGCACGTAAATGGGGTAATGTGAAGATGGGCAATTTGTATGACATATGATTCTCCTCAGCGCCAGCCAGTGGAATCAAATTCTCCCCCCATTTAGTCTAATATGATTATATATGATGTGTCATGTCATTTTCTGATATCCTGCTTAGATTTGAGCGGCTTCAGATACATTCTGCAGTCCTGTTGTTGTTTAATGTTGTAGAATTTCTTGCTCAATACAAATGCCAGGTATTATTAATACAACAAAATTCAAGTCATTTTCGAAGCATGGGAACTGACGCTCCTGCCAAACTCCCTGTGGCTGTTTAACATACTGTTGATTCTTTCTGTATTACACACCTCGTTTACACAAACACTATGGCTTTGTTTCAAACCATAACTGTCTAAGGCAGCTAACCTTCTAGGTAGGGTTATATTACCAAAATTTCACAATTCCCCATACCAGTTTCTACCGCTGCGTAAACAAACGTTATTGTACCCAGTCCTTTAATTAAAAAGCTAAATATATGATTAGGAAAAATGAAGTGGGACGTACGCTTCAAGTATTTATTAAGTATGTAAAAAATAAATAAATTAATAAATATAAAAAATTTCAATTGGAATGTACCCAACTTAAAAAAAGTGTTCTAAAACGTCTTGCTAACATTCTCATTAAGTAATGAAAATATTATTTCTGAATTTTCTCTGAACATTCAAAACATATATATTTTTTAAATGTTTTATCTTGGTTATACGGACATTAAGGAAACATTCCATTTGATGAATTTGCAAACATTATGCCAACGTTACTTTTGAAGGTTCTCCAAACATTCTGAAACAACATTCTTAACATTTAAGAAAACGTTGAACATCCAAAACTAAAACGTTTCAGAAAAAAAATGTAAAAAAAATGAACAATGTATAGCTAATGTTATTACATTGTAATAACAATGTATGAACAATGTATAAATAATATTTTTGTGCTGATGTTTTAACAACATTATTAAAGACCAGATAACTTTGAACTAATGTTCTGTTAACATTACTGGAATAATGTTTTGTTCATAATTTTGAGAGAACCTTGCCAGAACACTAGCCAAAGTTCTGAGAATGTTCCCTCTTAGCTGGGTAGTCTTCACATATTTGTTAATTGAGTAATGCCATTTCTTTTGCTTTGTTTGTCATTTTGGATTGACTTTTTCACTTCATCTTATTCGACGCATTACAGAAATTTGGACAAAAGAAGGTACCTTAGGCTACATAATCTATCTTTTGAAAAAGCCTTTGAAACTATGACACCTTTAAATACTGTCTAGGTCACAGCAAATGTCAAAGATTTACTATTAGTGAGACAGTTTGGTCAGTTTCATTTTAATTTAGTCAGTCAATCTGGTAAATTCTCAGTTTGAATCAACTTGTCTTCCAACATGCAAGTCTTGGCTAGTTTTAATGCGTGCCCGCTATTTTTTTATTCAGTTATTTCGTTTTACTTTCATATTGTTCTGGAATGTGATGTAACTTTCAATTCACACAATAACATAATCCACTAATGCTGCCACCTGTGGACTAAACTGCTTACTACAGGTAATGTTTCTACCTACAGTTTGTTTACACTAGTGATTGATGTTAAGCCTAAGCTCAGATATTTGTAGTGAGAAGGTGTGGAGTGTGTAATTAAACAGATCAAAGATTTCTGATAGCTGTGATAAAAAGAGTCTCTGTGTTCCCAGAGGACTGTGGGAGATAGTGAACTGCCAAGACAGATAGTGGAAACATGTTTAGTCATGCAGATGAACTTTCATTTTTGCTTATCAGTAGCTTTTCTATCAAAGTATTAGGGCATGTTGTCATGCAGTTACCTTGTCAAAACAAATTACGCAATTAACGGCTTTGCTTGTCACTTGATGAATCCATCTAAGACCTGTTGCTTGTTGTAATGTTTCTTGATCTCAGCTCAAATCTACCTGGGATCTTTTGATTTTTGTTTGAGTTTTTAGTTTTTCTTAAAGGGTTAGTTCACCCAAAAATGAAAATTCTGTCAGTAATTACTCACCCTCATGTTCTTCCAACCCCGTAAGACCTTCGTTCATCTTCGGAACATAAATTAAGATATTTTTGATTAAATCTGAGAGCTGGATCACTCCTCCATAGGCTGCTAGGTGACCGAAACTTGCTGGCCCAGAAAAGTTATTAAAGAGATCGTTAATATAGTCCAAGTGACTCCAGTGGCTTAATCTTAAGTATATCAAGCGACGAGAATACTTTTTGTGCGCAAAAACAAACAAAAATAACGACTTTATTCCACTATACATTTCCTTCTCTCTGGGCCTCTAGTTGGTTCACGTAGTGTTTTTGCGTAGCGCGTCTGTGTTACACGTCACCACGTAGGCTCACAATTGGCCGAAGCTGGTCATGTGTGTGATGCGTGTTGACGTGCAACACAGACGCGCTGCGCAAAAACACTACGAGGCCCAGAGAGAAGGAAATGAATAGTGGAATAAAGTCGTTATTTTTGTTTGTTTTTGCGCACAAAAAGTATTCTCATCGCTTGATATACTTAAGATTAAGCCACTGTAGTCACTTGGACTATATTAACGATCTCTTTAATAACTTTTCTGGGCCAGCAAGTTTGGGCCACCTAGCAGCCTATGGAGGAGTGATCCAGCTCTCAGATTTAATCAAAAATATCTTAATTTGTGTTTCGAAGATGAACGAAGGTCTTACGCGGTTGGAACAACATGAGGGTAAGTAATTACTGACAAAATTTTCATTTTTGGGTGAACTAACCCTTTAAGTAAGACCAAAAGGCCTGACGTTCACCTCTGGATAATGCAGGCTGCTATGTGACATTCCATATAGAAATATGTGGAATTTGTTTGACATGTGAGCAGTTTCCCAGTGCTTCTCTTGTCTTAGAGACGCTTATGCCGAGTTCAAACTGAATGATTTTAGGCCCGATTTTCGCTCGCCAACAGGTTTTGTGAGATCGCTGACAAATGCCCGAAATCATAGGCAAATCGGTGCTCGTTCACGTGAATGGCAATCACGCAGTGTGAAGATGCGATCTGAGAGAATCTCCAACGCCCGTGAGATATTTGGCATACTAAATATCTGGACCTGTCGGCGATTCAAAATCCTGCTGTGTGAATGTGTTCTGACTGAAAACTACATCGGCGATGACCGACAGCCAATGAGAGAGCCAGATACAGGACAGCGGGATGTTCGGGGAGGAGTTATAGACCAGAATATCAGTATTTTAATAGATATATTTACAATTATATCCAACAGAAACAAAGCACAAACATTTGCTTGACCAGCAGCAACAGCAGCACATTGCAAAATTATTTTATTTACCCCCAACTCTCTTTGCAGAACTTTTTTTTTTTGGATCGCAAATCTTCTTGCTGGATATCATTTTTAATAACAATTTCAGTCTCGTGCGAGAACTCCGGTCTCACACGCGTGATCTTGCGTTATTTCCTTATCACTTCTCGCGTGTTTGGCTGTGAAACGTAGTTTGCGGACCAGCCAGAAGTTGTCGGCGATTCTTTCTTTTGTAAAGTCATGCAGTGTTAAACCTCCTGTCGCCGATCCATCGTGCAGTGTGAACACCGCAGCAACTGAACGTTACCCCAGATAGTCGTGCAGTGTGAAAAGAACAGTGACCCGACTACTTTGAAAATCGTGCAGTGTGAACTCGGCATTAGATGTTGGGTAAACCTTTGAGCTCTCAGCATAATGTTGCTCTAGTTCAAGGTTTTCCAACATGATAAGAGGTGTGTGCTCAACAATCAACACCAATCACTCGGTCCACAAACTGGAGGAGAGTGAACCTGTAGGAAAGACAAATCACACATGAAATCCATTTTAAATCTTAATTTATGCATGGTTTTTTCCAGGTGTTTCTCCTCTAGAGTTCAACAATGTCTCAAACGCTTTGATTTACCAATTTTTGAGTTCTCATTATGAACTCAAACATTTCTCATCAAGTTCTTGAAAGACCTACTATCCACATCCATCTTAAAGTTGTCACGGAATCAAAATTCATGCTATTTACTTTGTTAGCGCACATTATTTGTCTTATGGTGAACAATGAATCGGTGTAAGTTAATACACAGAAAAAACATTTGTTTGTCGTGGCAATCTTAATCAAAATCTGAACATTTGCTTCCGGTCTGGAATGGCGTTCCTACTCTGATGACGTCAGTTTGACGACATTCCCCTCAAACCGTTAATCTGCTATGAGCGAGGGATGAGAGGAGGTGCGCTAAAGTAAAACCCGCCCTCTTTTCAATATTCCATTTCACTTTGAAATACGTCACAACACTGAAGAAAAAGTCGGTTGCAACTTTCGTTTCACTGGGACCTTAAAGCTCTTAATCATTCTTTTTAGCTTAAAGTCGTCATGAAATCAAAATTGACACTATTTACTTTGTTAGCGCATATTACTAGTCTTTTGGTGAACAATCAATACTTGCAAGTTAATACACAGAAAAAAAATGTTTGTCGTGGTAATCTTTAATCAAAATCTGAAAAGTTACTTCCGGTCTGGAATGGCGTTCCTACTCTGATGACATCAGTTTGACACTTGGGTTGAAAACGCTTAATCACTACCCTCAAACCGCTGGTCTGCTATGAGCAAGGGATGGAGAGGAGGTGCGCTAAAGTAAAACCCTGTCCTCTATTCAATATTCTGTTTCACTTGGAGTCACTGGAGAAAAGTCGTTTGCAACTTCCAGTTCACAGGGACTTTAAAGGGTTAGTTCATCTAAAAATGGTAATTATATATATAAGCAATATCACACGAGTAGCCATGCGATATGGCTCTATATCAGCACAGCTGTGATTCAGCCGTAGGCACAAAAAAAAAAAAAAAAAAAAAACGTGTGTGTGGCAAGTGGTGTTTTTTTGTTGTCTCACTAATTGTACCATTGGGTCCTGCACTCCTATTGGTTTTTGATTTGACCATCGATGCCTGTGCCTCAAAACTTCTGACATTGCCAGAATTTTGTAGGAGGTAAAATTTGTTCGCAATGGTCATTAATCGGCTGTTGACAAACATGTCAAACTAGCGATCAAAGACTTCAGATTTTGGCCTAGGATCAGAGGAATCTTTTTAGCCTGGTTAAAACCAGAACATTCTCAGTAGTAACTGAGTTATGGTCTGGCAAAGCTCCATAGACAAATCATTTCCAAAGGGGCGTTACCAACGGACGTCGCTCAATCAGAGCGACCGTCATCATGTAAAGCCATATGCTGTGTCCCAATTCGCCTAAGTTACACTACGCCATAAAAGTATGTACTCTTTTTGTGAAGAAAAGGTATTTACTTTTGAATGTGTAGCAAAAAAGTAGGCAAGCTTTGGGACATACTACTTCGTCATATCGGACGGATCTGTCGCGTGCATCCTGTCACTTAAACTGCCCTGTCAATCATCGTGTCACAGTTAAAATCCTCTATTAAATCTAATTTAATTTCCTACCGTTTCGGAGAGAAATGTAGTGGCACGTTCATCTGCCAGTGGGTCTTTCATGGAGACTGTCCTCATGTGTTTGCAATTTGAATATAATAATGCATTTCAAAGTTGAACAGACGTCGCTCAAATGCCTCTGGGCGGAGTGGGCGCAATTGGATAGACCTAAAACCAATCAGAGCGATCGTCATCGTGTAAAGCCCGCCTCAACGTTTCTGATTGGTGCCGCGATTTCTCGGCCATGGAAATGGGTTTGAATGAGCTCTTTGCAAGACTACTTCTCGAGCAAATCTGAATTTGCCGGAAGTTGTCTGGGTTTTCCCAGGCTAGAATCTTTTAGGAGGATTCTCAAAATTTGTCTCAGATGGCCAAATCGTGGGCAAAATCGAGAGTGTGAACAAAATAAGAGTGTGAACCTGGCTTAAACCACATCAGTGTGTAGTTTATGATTAAAATATGATTAAAATTGGATCTTTTGGAAATGTGTTTTAATCTGAGTGGTCCGATCTGATTATTATTACCAAACAAATTGTATCATTCTGTGTAATGACTGAAACGTCATACACAAAGTGCAGTAAGAGGCATTGCGGTTATGTTAAACCACGAGCCTTATGAATTCATCTCAGTCACCTCTCTCTTCTCTCTCTACACTACTTTAATATTTCTCTTGGCATCATGTTGACTTGTTAATGTGATAACAGATGTAAATATACATTGCCAGATATTGACTACACTGTCTGAACAAATAAATCAGGTTTCATTGCTTGTAAAATTACAGTGAAGTGACAGTACTAAAGACTTTGAATTAAGTTTGAACAAAGCCTTAATACTGTCCTGTCAATTGTTTGTGTGCTCAAGTGTTTTGCTGTGTTTGTTTGCACGGTCAGTCAAGTACTTTCACACTGTACGCAGAAAAACTGTAATAACTGGAAAAATCTGATATCTTTTAGCAAAAGAGCTGCTTCAGTAATTTGTTCGAGAGCTGCTTTCAATGATTTGCTAGTTTTAATAAACCGTGTCACTGATCTGGCAGGTGATTTCACAAGAGGATTGCATGCATCAGGATAAAAAACGCTGTTCACTAGAAAGCAGTTTCATATTATTTCAGTGCAAATAGGTTCAAAGAGATGTGAAGTATACAAACACAATTATACTACAACAAATGAAGTCCAAAAAAGGTGAATTGTAACTTATTTGCTGGGAGATATATACTATAATTTAAGTATATAAGCAGCCAGAATACGAATACTAAATATCTTTAAAAAAATTTAGTTCGGTTAACTTGCAATAGCTCTAAACACTTCAAGTTCCCTGCATTTTGTTGGATGCATTCCGTTGTGCTCTGTCTAGCTTGAATGCAAGAGCACGTCATGTGTGAGTGACTTGGAATGTTCTGGATTCAAGCTCTGTGCACATCTTTGATTACCGCAGAAAATTATTTTCATTTGTTCGTTTGTTTACACTAATGCACTTAGATTAGAAGTCTATAGTGCAAGTGTTTCTGAGATTTTAAAGCAGATTTTTTTTCCCTACAATGCTAGTAACAGTTTGTACTAAATTTGCTATTTGACCTCTAAAGTATAAATACTACTTTTATCTATGGGCATTCAGATTAACTTAAATTAAAAGTTACATGTTTGAATAACATTATCTAGTCAAATTATATTTTCTGAGTTGAATAAAAGCAGTTTTAAGATTTTACCAGTTGAAACACTTTTTTTGGTGACATAACAAAACATTTATATACCATGTAGTCTCACTTATGGTTATAGGGATGCACTGATATTAAAATTCTTGCTGGCACCGATACTAATTCTGTTATAGCCAATAATGTCCCATATTAGAATTCTATGCTATTGTTGCCTAAATAAACTAAAATTAGCCTTTTTATGTGCAAGTGAATTTAAGCATCACAGCATTGTAATGTACAGTGTGAAAAATGTATATTCATTTTGAGATTTTCTGTTACATTTAACAGTGTGTTAAATTATTTTTTCAAAATGAAGTGTGTTAGATGATTCCAAAGGTGATCTAAATGTAAAAATAAAAAAGACCATGCACAACTAAATATCCAAAATACTGCTAAATTAAAACATCTCTAATATTAATAATTGTACCATGCTCTGTCCCAACAAATTGAAATTATTGTTTGTGGTAATTGTTAGAATGTCACATACTGTCAATAGTGTGTAACCTATATTAAACATTGAACATTCCTTTTAGTATATACTATCTTATCTCTAATTACCTGTTTATTATGCTTGCAACAATCATTTTATCATAATATGCACATAATGGAAACTCGTGTCTTGTAGGAACAGTGAAAGAGGAGGATGGGTTCAGTAAGTCTCAGTTTTGTCACCTTTTGTTAGGTATGACACTGTGCTCCTGTTGCCAGATTGAATTAAGGGTGAGAAACTGCACTACTAGTGGAGTCGTTTCGTTTGTTACTGAGACTTCTTAGGTTTGGTGGATGATTATTTGCCTTCTTTTCTGGTGTATAATTAATCGTTTAGGAAGTAATTTAAAGTCACAATGAAATCAAAATTGACAGTTCTTCTTTATGGAATTTTTGCAGTATTTATTTTAAGTGATTTATCCATACACACATTTTGTTTTTAATTCTTGTGCCCTCGTAATCTTTAGTAAAATAACTCCCCCTCTTGCAGCGACATCTCTTCTCTGATGACGTGTTTACTGGCGCGAATGCAGGACAACCTGTCACTCACATGAGAGCCACCAATAGCAAACCACAATGATCCAATCCATTCCCAATGGACAAAGTAAAGTCCTGCCCAACTTTTGTTCTTGTTCAAGAAGCCATTTCACTCGGATATACAATAGGGAAGAAAAGACAATCGCAACTTCCATTTCATGAAAACTTTAAAGGGGTCCTTGATTATGATTTCACTTTTTTACTTTAGTTAATGTTGCTGTTTGAGCATAAACAACATCTGCAAAGTTACGACGCTCAAAGTTCAATGCAAAGGGAGATATTTTATTTTACAGAAATCACTTTTTAAGGACTACAACAAACGGCTGGTAGGGACTACGACAAGCTTCTTCCTGAGTTTGTGACATCACAAACCCTACAATTTACATAAACCCCGCCCTTGAAAACACGCAACAAAGGGGGTGAGGCCCTTTTGGACTGCTTTAGAGAAGAGGAAGAGTTGTTGTCGCTGTTTTTTTCAATCCCCCCTTAGGTGAATCTTATGGGGGGGAATTTTTAATTTGAGGGGGGAGTTTAGAATAATTTTTTTTTTAATTACATCTCGCCTTGAAATGTATGCTCACTCATTGCATTTTTACAATGGGGTAATTTTGTTCTTAAGAATTTACACAACACAAGGAAGCTTGATTTCAATCTTTGAATTAAATTGAAAAAAGTAGCACAAATAAATACAATAGAATAAAGATACCAATAAAGAGAAATAAAGAGAAAAGTTTTTGCTTAGGTCTAACACTAGTATTCAGAAATACTACAGAGACTGAATAAAGTAATCAAATGTAAAATAACACTGGGTAGTATTTTAGTCCTGACTAAATTAAATACATAATTAATCCTGATTCCTTAAAATGAAAACTATGTTTTGTTGTTTTGACAACCAAATTAATGACAGACACATATGGCTGCTGTGCTGTCCCTTTAAGAGCTAGTGCACGGATCCTGTTTTCATTATACGGTCACGTGCGATTTATGCTTATTTAAGACATAACCAACCGACTGTGTTTAGAGGATACTCACCAAGACTGAAAATTGACATAATTCTCGCATATTTTTGACTGTTAAAGCGATATAATCCACGAAAAATAACTTTTGTTACCCGCGAGCTGTTTGTGAGGCGGCTTTACTCTATGTATGTGTCCAGAAAAACAATCTCTCAGACAGCTCGCAAGTACCGAATAGTTTAAAATCGCGTGAATGTTTAAACTGGTAAAACTTAAAAAGACGTGCAAGTGGTAAACTTTAGTTACTCATGATGCAATGCTGGCCCGATTATGCAAGTGACAATTCCGTCTAGGCATGCTCATTTCGATTAATTTTCCCGACGGACAACCGCCGCTCGTTAATCGATTAATAACCGTTAACTGATAAGATTATAATATTGAATTGGCATTAAATACAAATAAAATTGACGCGTATCTGTGACCCTTTAAAAAATACAAACAATTATCAAAGGGTTTATTTTAACGTGCAAAGTGCAAACAGCAGCATACAGAACAGATCAACAACAGAACCTGGATTCAGTTTAAATTTTCACGCACCTGCAGCATTTCTGACAGTGAGAGAAAAAAAGAATAAAATAATACAAATAAAAAACAAAATTGGCCTACACTAAATATTTTTTTAAAACTTAAATAATTAACAAATTAAGATGACAAAAAGAAAACACTGAATCCGTTTGAACAAAGCTTTCAAAAACCGGCAATTTTTTTTCCGTTAGACTAAGACTTTTCATTAAATAAAAATAGCAGCCCTACCTCAGTTTAAATTTTCACGCACCTGCAGCATTTCTGACAGCGAGAGAAAAACAGAATAAAATGGTACTGCATCATACTTGTACTACTGCTGTATTTTAATACGGCGCCGCATAATTTACAGGTAACTTCGTCACCCTTTCTCTTAAAATGATCCCACACAGTGCTTCTTTTCGCTCGCTTCATTTTGCTTGCCTTGCTCGGAAAAAATGTCTGCAGGCACGTGTCACTTGTGTGGTTGCGCGTGTCGGCCTATTTTTTTACAGTCTATGGTGTCGACGCGCTCCGTGAGTTAATAAATATAAGCTATAGTATTTTATTTTTAAACCATGCAGCAAACAAAACAAAAAAGAAGCTTAAAAAAAACGTCTTAAACCGTTTAACTGATAGTATTAATCGGTCAAATTTTTTACTTTCGGTTAACGGTTAAACGGTCAATATGAGCATCCCTAATTCTGTCTATCCCGACTCCCGAAACGCGAGAGTGTATTATCGCCTCACTTAACGATTGCCTTGTGCAACCCATTTTGAGAGACGAGAGATAGAAGACGCAGCACCGCTGAATCACTCACGCTGTTTGTGAAATTGCGTCTCGCAGACAGTTTTAAAATGACTGAATTGATTTTATAATCTGTGTGGATTAATTTACCAATACAACCTACATGCTAAAGTGAATCAATGTTTGCGGTAATTTCCCGCATTATAAGTGTATTGAAGTATTGTTTAGCCTTTGTAAGCTCTTGCTTTTGTAATCAAATATGATTCAGTGGTGGATAACATCATATCTAAACATACCACTCTGAAACGTCCTGTGAAATCTGAAAGGTCTGTGCTTGAAATCCGTTCTGCATGATCGTTAGCATTGTCAGGGTCTGAATCGGGCTCGAAATGGTTTGAGATTGACGTCATCCGCATTTCCCGAACACACACTAAGCGCTGCCAATCACAACAAACTGGGCCAGCTAACCAATTACAGCACATTTTGTATTTCGGAAGGAGGGGCTTCATTGAAAACAATACGCTGTCAACCAGACTTGGGAGAGAGGAACTGTAATAATGTCAAATATTTGAAAAATAATGCATTTCCTGAACAATCAAGCATGAAAACATATTCTAGTTTTACATACACCCCAAAAACAAAATCGAGACTTCGTAAAAGGGCATAATAGGACCCCTTTAAGGCCTGAAGTGTACAGTTTTCCTTTTCTATATATGATGGAATATTGTACATACATATCAAACAATCAATGACAGAAATATGTTTTTTTAATTCAATATCATAGTGCCAAATATAATGAAGACACATACATTTGATTTTAATAGAAGGATCTCTACATAGCTGTGATGTTTATATAAAGGGGTGGTATTGTTTATGTCATAACATTCAATTTCCAGCAGAGGACAGACTAGAGAGGCTTTTCTTTGATATACGTGTTTTCATTTTATATCATAATGGACATACAGCTACATAAACACTCAGCACTCTGAAATGGTTTATATTCATGGAGATGGGGACCACAAACCAGAAAGAGAAGACAGTTGCTGTAGCTCTCCGTTACAAACTCACTCATAAAGAATGCATCCATTGTTATAGGTTCAGATCACATTTGTGGTGTTCTTGAATAGTAAATGGTGCTGCACTCAGAGGAGAGACAGCGATGAGTAGGTAATTGTTCAGCATTATTCAAATGGTGACTGTTTTTATAATCGCACCAGCATTTTGACAGCCTAAGTGATGTCTAAGCAAAATGTTGTGCAATATAAACAGCCCACATTATACTTTCTCTACATCTCCATCCTTTTAACTTCTTATCACATGCTGTGCAACTGGAAAATTGGATCACATGATGCTTAGCAGCTTCCATGCTGGTTCCTCTCTGGAGGTTGAGTAAGCTGTGCAGTTTATTGTTCTCTGGCCAGAGGCGTCGCACAGACACTCCAGATAACGTTCCCTTCCTTCATTCACTGCTGGTGTAATAGAGCACAACAGTATGGAGTCTGACAGTAAAAATCACTATCATTGTTTCTATTGAGGAATCTATTTTTACCTTGAGCTCAGAGGTTGTTAACCAATAATAGATGCTTCTAGAAGCCACAAGTCAATGTGATCTTCAACATCTCTTTAAATATAATCGATAATTGCCTAATTTCCTTTGATGAACTACACTACTTATTGTCCTGAGGAGAGAATCAGAGAATTTGCTGGGTTTTTTTTTGTGTGTGTGTGTGTAATATACTTTATTTTAAATTAAACGAACTCATAATTGATCATGATGACTTAATCAGTAATCAGTGGCTGTCAGTCAATAGTTTTACTTTAGGGATGCACAATATATCGGTTATCGGCAGGGTTATTATAGTTTACTAAAGCAAAAAAAAAAAAAAAAAAAAAAAACTTTTGTTACTCCAAATAAAATAAACTTAAAATAACATAAAATATAAAAAAAACTTCAGCTAGCAACATTTCTAGGTAAAACTGAAAGTAATAAAAACTATATAGTAGATAAAAAAAAGACAAAAACACAAAAAAATGTAACTTAACTTCTAAATCTAAAAATAAAACGAATTGAAAATATTAATTCTCTAATATTATAAACTCTAATATCTCAATTATGCTTATCGGCCAATATTAGTTTTACTAACAATTTTTTTAGCATCTGTAGAATAAAATTTATATCTAATATTTAATATTATTTTTTCACATTTCAAATGTATGTGTTTTAAAGCATAGAATTTAAATCTGATCTAATTTGAAAACTTTTATTAATATTTTATTATCAATATTTAACTGATAATATTTATTATTAAATTATTTACATTAAATGTAAAGGTGTAAATTGTAATTTATACAAAATATAAAGTTTTCGTAATGTACATTATAATGTTGTGATGCCTAAATTTACATGTAGCATTTACTGTACAATTGAAGATCTACATTTTTAGATTTTTATTTTTAATTTATTTTATGTTGGTTTATCAACCAAAACGTCAAAATAATTATTGAAATTGAAATATTATTGCATCACTAGCCATGTTTCCATTACCCTTCAAATTAATGCTTGGAAAACACACATACATCTCCTTTGATTAATAATTATGGCCAGTGCAGTGGCTGGGATATAGTACATAAACCTACCAACGTCCATTGCCATGGTTTTTGGAATGACTTTACTTATCGCGAGAGGAAAAAAAAAAGTTTTAGGCGCATAACATCGGTTAATGGAAACGCCGTCATTTCGCAATAGTTTTTTGTCGACATTTAGAAAAAAACGCAAAAGTTTTGTGCAAATCTGTAATGGAAACGCGCCTACTATCTTTTATAATAATGGGATTTTATTATTATGCTACATCATGACATACAACTCTTTATTGAGGATTCGTTTGAAATACTTAATGTATTTCGACAAAATGAAAGAGACTTGCATTACCAAGGCCGGTGTAAAGGTGTATGTTGCACTCTTTTGTTACTTCTTTGCGAGAAGCATTGCCACATAATGGAGATCATCTACTACTGACCAGTAACCTGATCCCGCTAGGTTTTGGCTGTCAACTCTTCTTATACTGGCATTTCACTAATGGCCAAGCTCAGAGACAGCGGGGGTGCAATTTCTATCAGCAGGCGTTAATCAACTATTAATTAACCATTTCTTCCAGCCTGTGTTCAGTTCACCCCTCTTATTTGGATGGGGGTTTCTCCATGGCAATTGCTTCATCTTTGCGCTCCTTCTCCACCGCCCTCTTTCTCCACTCCCCTCTCTCTCTCTCTCTCTCTCTCTCTCTCTCTCTCTCTCTCTCTCTCTCTCTCTCTCTCTCTCTCTCTCTCTCTCTCTCTCTCTCTCTCTCCCTCCCTCTCGATGTTTGGCTGCTAGGGAAGAGCGAGAGTCTCCATCAGCACCATTCACTCTGTGAGAGGAGCACCAGTGAATCAGTATACCCAACTGTGTTGGTCAGGGAGAAGTGGGCAGCTGGGTCAGAAGAACCAGCCCACGGATCTCTCTACCCACTTCAATAAAAGCTCCAGTGGTTTCTCCTCCCCCGTCTCCCTCACAGTGACCTGTGGCGCGTGTAGGAACTGGCACCAACCAAAACACCCAAGTGCTGTTTGGACTGAGTTGTTTGAGTGCGTGTTGACAATCAAGAACAAGAGGGCACCAGGTATTAGAGCGGCTTGCTTCTCATGGACTCTTCTGTAGTTCACTCAGTGCTCTCTCAATGTTGGATTAAATGAAAGGATCTTTTGTACAAGATGAGCGAAGACGCTAAGGAAAAAGGGACCGGCAAGCAAGCGCTACGCAAGAAAAAGAGCAAAAAGGTAACAAGAAAACTGCTTTAACAGCTATTTCTTTTTCAGGAAAATGCTCAAGGCTTGTTTAAATCCTCCTTTTATTGCATTTGAAAGTGTTAATGGTGGTTGTCTGTGTTTGAAAGCATTAGGCTGAGGTCTGGAGGAAGCTTCTCTTTTGTTCTAGAGCGACTGAAGGGGTGTGTTCAGTGTGGCATGGTTTTGTTTTGAAGGGATTTGACAGTACACTTTTAGGGGGAAAACAACATAGACGCTGACTCTGAAACAGGTTCTTCTCTTTGTTTGGAGTTTTCCACAGGTGTTAGTTTTGATTATTGGAAAAATATTAATAAAAAGTCTTACATATATCAGATCAGATTATCTATATGTGCCACTTAATATATATATTTTTTAAATATATTATGTTTTTAATATTTTAAAAACTTAAACCTTTGTAATTGTTGATCAGACCTTTTAAAATGTTTTTTTTTTTGTAACCTGATGTCATTATGTTGATTTTGTCATATTAAATCATTTTTGGTTTTATTATTTTAGATAAAACATTTTATAAAACAGGGTACATATTTAAAATGTATTTGCATTTATACATTTTTCAATTAACTTACTTTTATAATGACTAAGAAATGAAGATCGTATGATACACATTTCATTTCAGACCTGTTTCTTTGTATACATCCTCTGGACAGATGTTTTCTATGTCTGTCTCTCTCTCTCTTGTTCTCTTTCTTTCCCTCCGCCCACTCCGTCTATTCTCTGCACAAGCTGTATAATCTACTTAATTGCAGCCATTCAGATGCATTGGCAGAAGCTGTATATCTGAGTCAGCGCTGGGTGGTACTAGCTACGGGTCAGCTCTTTTGGCTTTACAAATGTTTGCTTCAAATGATTCTGAGAATTTGAGGAATTCCCTCTCATTCTGTGTAACTGGTGCAATTGTTTTATGTTGTGAAAGGCAGCATTTAATAAATTCAAAGATATCATCATTCTAATCAGAAATGAAATATGTGCGCGTGCGTTTGCCAAACGCTCTGACGGCTCCGTCTCTCTCTGTCCCAACCTGTTGCTATGCACACTGGGAATGTGTAGCAGCAACAAGGGAAAATAAGAGAAATTATGAAACCTATTGTGTATTTTTATTTTTATTTTTTTATCTGAACATGTTTATTAGAGTTTTATACCATAATGCTTGTTGATAGTGGGCAATATGAGTAAAAACTTGTAGAAATTTTGGTAACGCTATTCTAACATGACGTATTTAGATGTTATGTGTAGTCACTATAGTAATAACAGTAAATCATGCATAAGTACAAGCAACTAAGCCTAAACCAAACCCTAACCCTATAGTAAGTACATAGTTAGTTAATATTGCAAAATACTTATTAGTGTAATTACACTGTAACAATGCTTCTTTAAAATATGTTATCTCCCTTTTACAATAAGTTCTTTCTCAGTTTGACTTTTTTGGGACCGTTCCTGCTGTGCATTTTCATATTACTCCATGTTTTCTTAAACCTTACATGTAACTTATATAATGCAACCTGGCCATTGAAAGCTGCATATGTATATACATTATATATGCACTGTAAACTACATTATAAACAATATAGCAAAAGTTTTCATTTTCTTGCCCTCATGTCATTACAAACCTGTTTGGCTTTTCAGTGTTTTTTTGTGTATACAAAATAAAAGTCAACAGGGTCCATTTTTTTAAAACTCCGTTGACTTTCATTGTATGAGAGTGACATTAAATATTCCATTTTAATGTTCCCTGAAACTTGGGACTTCACCAAAATTATAATATAATATTAATACTTTAATTTTTAATCAGCCTAGTCGATGTGGTTACCTAGAACCCTCAGCAAGAGCATATGGGGGTTGAATGGGCCCTTTTAAGGATTAATTGGTGTTCATGGCGACACAGAGGACATGAACCTTTGCAGGGGTTTGTCTTTGTGCGCTGGTTTGTATTGTTAGAGCTCAATAGAGCAGGAAATCAGACTGCATGCAGGTTTGTCATAGCTCATTTTCTGGTTAGACCCGTCCCTGTCGATGACTATTATTCTTTACCACTGATTTGGAGAAACAAAAGATGGAAAAACAGAGACTTTTTGTCATGACAAATACCTAGATAGAAAACAAACAAAGCAGCGTTGGATGGATATTTTTCTGGGTAATGAGTTGAACCTAATCAGGAGAAAATAAAAACACATGTATACATCTGATATTGTTGGCAACTTTAATTCATCGATGGCTGTTTGACAATGTAAATGTATTGAATATAGACTGAACAGAGCATGACAGTGTGGACAAATGGTCCACAAATTTGATGTGCAATGTGAACAAAGCCTCTTTCACTATCTTTCTCTGTCTATCAGTAACTGTAATTCAAATGTAGCAATATCATTTTTATTTCAGACAGTTAACATGGCTGGTCTCCCCTCCCCTCATGTTAGTGGAGAGAAAATGGCCGTGCGGTACTGATCCAGATCATAATCAGAGGAACAGAGAAAGCCGGAGACGGGCTAAAAGAGTGTGTTAGATGAGTTGCTAGCGCAGGCTTATCCACAAGAGATGCTTTCTTTGGTGGCTGTCGGATTGAGACTTTCAACACAAAGCTATTAACACATGTCATTTCCCTTTCACTGCTCCCAAGTCAAGGAGACCCCGACAGTAAACCATGGGGGGAGTTTTCGGGTCAGTGCCTGTGAATAAGCATGCGTCTTAGAGAGAGATAGAGATGGAGAGAGAGAGAGAGCTGTCTGGGCACTAGGGAACCTGAAACATTGGCAGGTGTGTGTAATGGGTGTCGCCATGGCAACCAAAGGCCTACTGAGGAACGGAGGAAGCTGTCGTTTAGATGACTGAGCCGGGAATTCCTGCTGATAGCGCAAAGAACGTCTGTTTTTAGGCTATATTTAGCATTTCCAATGCAAATGTTTGTAGCAGCATCACTGCTGTTGCTTTGTTGTATTTATTGTCTAAACCACCCCTTTCAATCCAATCAAAATGTATTTCGGAATGAGCTCAATTGGATTGACCAAATGGATTATTTGGGTGCAAGCAAACAGCTGGGCGGCACAGTGGCTCAGTGGGTAGCACTGTTGCTTCATAGCAAGAGGGTCCCTTGTTCGACTCCTGGCTGGAGTCCTTTCTGGGTGCTCCGGTTTCCCCCACAATCCAAAAAAACCCCCAAAAAACACATGCAGTATAGGTAAATTGAAGACGCTAAATTGTCTGTAGATGTGAATGCCTATGTGTGTGTGTGTGTGTGAGTCAACAGCCATGTAATGGGGAGGGTTGGGGAAAGACCTGGCAACCTACCCCGGAAAAAATCATTGCCAAGAAAATTCATGGTCAGTTTCTCGCGTATGGCTAGAGATTGTCATAGAATTACCAAGAGTCGGATACGACTGAAATGGTTGAGAGAGAGAGAGAGAGAGAGAGAGACAAAAATAGCTAGTGTACAAACAGTGTCTCAAACAAAGTTTACAAGAGTCTCGACTCACAATTGATTTCAGAGATTAGCATTAGCATTTTGCAATACAATACTCTAATAAGCATAAAAATACAAATAAGATACATTTAAAAAAAAGTACATTTTGAATAATATTTTGAAATATTTTGCTTTTAAAATAATTAATATAATATATTTGAACATTAAATTAATAGTTTATTTTCAATCCACTTTTTTTCGCTTCATTCGTCATCTTGGATTTGTTTTATTGAGTTCATTGCAATGTATTAGGGGATTGCCTTTTCTGCGAAGGATATATTCTACTCTACCTTAGAATTAGGCCAAAAGAAGGAGTCGTAGAAGGTAGCATATTAGCCTGTGCATTAGAAGTGTGCTTTTGATGCCTTAATATCCCACCCTCTTAGGGAGCTCACTAGGTCTTGGAACAGAGCCAATATGTCTTCTTTTGGTATGCTTCCACTTCGCATAATTTGCTGAGATCATCACAGCTTTCAAAATATGGCTGAAGGCACCTCTTCCACAAGCACTTAACCAATGCATAACCATAAATCTAGTTTTCTTTCTTTCCTCTTCTATTCTGCAGTTTGATTTCTGCTCTGGCTGTGTACTATTCGTATCAATTGTTCCGTCTGTCCATAAGGCATATCAACTTTTTCAAAACTTTTGAAACAGCTTTTTCAAGCCAACATTCAAATACATTTTTTTCTTGAAAGAACATTCCTTTTAATTATGTTTTCTTCAAATTACAATTCTGCATCCTGTTTGCACCTCAATTCAAATTCGGAAATTGAAAAGGCATTCTCCCATTCAATTCTGAATGACGCACAACCCGTCAATGGTGCATGCAACATTCTGTAAAATGCCACTGGAATATGATAAGTCCTTGACCTCAACTCATGTTACGCGTTCACAGTTATGGCAGCATAGTGCAAATCAACACTCTCATCCAGAACAGCAGAACAAGCTGACAGCTGGGTTCATTCAGGATTTGAACCCAGGACCTCTCACACTCAGTCAACCAGAATCATACCTTTACCTAGACCAATGAGCCAACAGTACCTTATTTGATCAAAATACAGTTAAACAGCTAAATTGTTCCTGTGATGGCAAAGCTGATTTTTTTTAAGCTATTACTCCAGTCTTCAGTGTCACATGATCCTTAAGAAATCATTCTAATATGCTGATTTGATTCCATATAGGAATCAAACAGAAGAGGTTCTTCAATGTCAGTGTCACATTGATTTGATACACTGTTTTCAACATGCTGTTTGTAACTAAAGCCTGAGTCACTATTTTGAAATAAGATTGTCATTGCTGTGAAATGATCTTCATGTCTAGAATGTGCTATAGGGCTACTGTAAACAAGATTGAAAAGAAACCCTTGCTGATAGAAGCTGGGGTTAAATGACTCATACTTCCTGTGAACCTCAGCATGACCCCATGCAAGGTTGACATTTACGGTGTAGTTGAAAGCTAATCTGGATCTGCCACTCTAATTGGAGAATCATTCAGGAAGTGAGCCTTGGCAAGTCCCAGCCGACGATGTGGAAAGTACAGGAAGTTCTGGGCTGCCACAGATGCCACACATACTGTCCAGTCAAAGACACTTGCAAAGAGTCTCACAACCCAAATTTGTTTGGAACAACAGAATTAATCAATAGTAACATATCATAACCTATTTTCTTATTGACCAATCTCAAAGAATTGCATACTTAATCAAATTCAAGCTTGAGACATGATGGCAAATGCAGCGTTATCCCAGCAGTCAAAGGAAAATTAGACTCTTTATCTTTATGTTGTCAAATGGTACTCTGGAGCATCTCTTGCTTTTTACAGAGGATGAATCATATTTCAACACCTTGGAAATTGGTTTCTATTCTGTAATGGCAGATTCTCTGTTGCTACTGTTTTCTTATATCACCATTACTGTGGAGCTTCACTTTTGAACACATTTAATGCTTTTAGTCCTATGTCAAGCTTGGCTAGTTAATATTAACATAAAATAAGCTGAAAAGGGTACCAATTAGAATCAAAAGTTTTGCTTTGAAAATAAGGTTGACTTTGCAACAGGACGTAATTCCTGTTTTGATGAAGCTTCTCTCATGTCTGACTTTGAGACTCAAAACAAGCAGAATGGACAGTGGCAATAAATATGTATTCAATCATCATTGCAACCTTGGAGAGTAATTGCTTGAGAATTTTTTGGTAATCATGCAATTGCAGGCACTAGTCAGCAATTGTATCGGTTTTCAAATAAAAATAGAGTTTACAAGAATGAACTGGCCTAAAATTACTGTATAAGCCTAAAACAAGAAAATAAAACATTTAAATCCTAAATTCACAGCATCCAGTTGGGTAAACTGGTAAAACCCACCATTATAATGTCAATGACAGCTGCACTTCATAACTTCATACATTTTTGGGTTTTGTCATGTCCCCCACTACTAGTACTATGTTGCATACCCTTACGAAAAATAAGTTTATTCAAGTGTGCTATTAGTAAACTTCTTCTAAACTAAAAATAAGCATATTTTCAGTCTACTTTTTATGTACCTTTTCAGAAATATACTTTATGTACTTCTCAGAAATATACCTAAAATATATTTAAATATAAAATATGTGGCGCTATTACACATCTTCTGAAATTGTACAGAATCTCCAGATCAAAACGCAGGTGAAGAAGCAGAATCAAGTGATAGAAGTTTGTAAAATGCAAATGTAAAATAACGCGATTATCAAACATTAAAGCAGGGCTCAGTAGTTTCGGGATTTCTTCACTGTATTCTCGCTTTTTGCTCGCAGGTATCTCTCTAGAGCTCCCCCCACAGCTTCGGGAATAGATATTTGACAACACTGTTGTAAAAACTCGTTGGCAATTCTCAGACACCAGAGGCTAGTAGATCAACGACATCAAAGCAGATGGGACATTCTTTAAAACGTTTTCTTCATTCGGGTTCGAACAGCGTGAGGGAGCGCAATATTGACAGCATTTTAGCAGATTTCTTTTGGCCGTAAAGCAATTGCTTGATACTTCCTGACGCGGCGGCCGGCGGCCCGCCGGCTCAAAGTTGCAAGTGCGGATTTTCCGCTCACGGGCACCAGGGGGGTGCGAAACGACCACCATTCAACCCGAAATAAGTAATATAACCATTCCAATGACTCCGAAGCTGTTCAGTTAAGTTAAAAAAGTTACTTAGTTCACCTTTAAACGGCATGTATGTAAGTTCAAAACTGCCTAACAATTCTGAATGAAATGTCGACCCTGGAAGGGTTACGACTGGGAAGCTTTGGGGTTTTGATGGACTCGATCTACTCCATCTATGTTTTGATCATTGTTCTGAATCTCATCTGGATGTAGTCTTTGACAAAAATGTGATTTTCTCTGCTTTTTGTTTAAAATGTTGCTTTTTTAATAAAATGTACCCACATTGATAAAAAAGAATGCATGAAGCTAGAATAAAATGGTTTTTAAAATGGAAAGAGTTAAAGTAAGTATATTTCAAGTGTAAAAAATGTATACCTAAATAGGAACACAGTAGTATACTTAAAGTGTAAAAATAGTATATAAATAGTAAACTATAAGTAAGATGTTATGTTCACTTAAAGTAAACTTACAAGTATACGTGCAGTATGTTCAATTCAATTAAAATAATCTTTGCATTTCTTGTAAAATATCTTGTTGAAACTTCTTAGATGACTTAAGAAACATGAGGATTGATTTTGGAGTTGAGTCCTTTTTCATGCAAAGCCCATGCTAAGGTCTTTAGACAGGATATTGCACTGGAAATTGAACAAACAGTCATTTGTATGTCTTTCAACCTGATATAGACAAAATAATTCTTGATATTTATCAAAGGCATATGACATTAATACGATTCAGAAGTGAATCATCTAATGCATTCTCAGACATCACTACCAGATAGCTGATCAATACCTGTCATTCAGGGCGTTCTTTCAGACTCTGTGACAATGGAGGGTTCAGCTCCAAAGCATAATATAGGCTACAGTGTGCCTTGCTGGGGGAAGTACGGCCAGCCTCTCACTGTGGAGTAGATCATAGGCGTCTTTGTCTAGAGCCATGGCTTTCTTAGGAATTATGTTACAAGCAGAATGGCGGAAAAAGATGTTGTGCCTTGAAAACCTGGTGGTTGTTGGCCCTCATTTCCAGCATTTCTGCAACTTCCAGCCAATATTTTGCTCTCTTTTGTTGGGGTAACTATAAAACATCCCCAGCAAACTGTGGCTTTCCAGATTTTGATCCTGTAATCCTAGTTGGAATGTCCAGCGGAAGGCACGACAGAACTTGGCCTCAAGCATTCTGTTTCCCAGGCTCTCTGATATCTGTGGAACCTGATACTTTCATCACAGTTGAGAGACCAACGAGAATCTGGAGGAATACTTGATAGTTTTAATGCACTCTGGGTTTCCCAGGCTTCAGGAAATGCTGTTTTAATAGCAAAGGTAACAGAAGACCTGTGGAAAACCACCTGAGACCTTAAATAGTGGCAATCCAGCCAACCCAAACCATGTGCCTGTTTTATTATCTTGCAGTACAGCAAATTGTTTTATATTTGCTTTCTTCCAGTTTTTTTTCTCCATTTTTCTTCTTCTCTATATTCCAAATAATGCTTTGACCTAAATGGGAACTGATTAGTTTGAATGAAATATTTTTTTCTAATTGAGGGAATGCTGGAGTAAACCTAAAGTGATAATATAATCTCTTTAAGCCATAACTTGAGGTTTGAGAGTAGCAACATCTTTAAATACCTGGTGCAATAAAGTTATTGCATGAGTTATAGTCAGATTGCTCATTTTGTCAAACCATATTGAGTTCTGCTGAGGCCAACAGTGTTCCTAATGCTGAATTTGGCTAAGGATCATGAGGACAGAATGAAGCTGCAGTGCTTCTCTGGCCTGATCACTGAGTTAAATCAGCAGGTCCAAATTTCATAACAAATTTCTGCTATAACAGCAGACTTCACTGCCAAAAGACATTGTTCCACGGATGTTACTCAAATATCTAGAAAGTGCAGGACTTATTTTATTTTATTTTTTTACAGTATTAATACTTTTTTTAACCTACAAGATTGAAAATAAATACAAAGCTTTTAATAGTGCTTCAGTGTTCTGGGTGGTTGAAGGAACTTTGTTGCTGTTGTCTGTAGCGTCTTTGGTTGGTTGATAGGTGGTTGGTAGGGTGTTCTGGGTGGTTGTCAGGCCTTTAGATGATTGCTCACTGTACCTGAAATACCTTTTTTTGGTAATTTAGGGATGTTTACCTCAACTGTAAAGAAACTAAGTCATTTGTAGAAGTGTTATTGACATTATGCTAGAGCTAGGGGTATGTGGGGTAAATGAAACCGTGCGTCTGGGCCACTCATTCACACAGAGACACGCAGAACATGCAGGATTCGTATTTAAATAGCCTTACTCTCGTGCCCAGATGCGTTCTCAGGTACCGATATTTGGCACCGACTGATTTAATGTGAATCGGTACTCAATATACTGACGTAATTCGGTCAGTGCGATTAAAAATACAGAGTTCGGTACCCAACCCTACTAGGCAGTTGCTTGAGTGTTCTGGATGGTTGCTTGGACTTTGCTAGATGGCTGTTCAGTGGTTGCCAGGGCATTGCTTGGCAGTTACTAGAGTAGAGTGTTCTGAATTGTTGATAGGTGGTTTGTAGGGTGTTCTGGGTGGTTGCTCGCTGGTTGATAGGGTATTGCTAAGCAGGTGCTAGCTGGTTGCTAGAGAATTCTGGGTGGTTGTTACAGCTTTTTTAGGTGATTCCTTCAGCCTTTTGGTTTTCGTTGATAGGTGTTTGGTATGGTGTTCTAGATTTCCCGGGTTTTTTTGATGATTGCTTGCTGATGCAAAGGTGTTGTTAGGCAGTTGCTGGGGGTGTTCTGGGGGACTGCTTGGGCATGTCTAAGCATTTGCTACTGTGTTCTAACTTGATAGGTTTATAGGATGTTCTGGGTGGTTCCTATGCAATTGCTAAGTTTTCCTGGGTGGTTAAGGCATTACTAAGTAGTTACTGGCCCAAGTCAGTTCACACCCAACTCAATCACATTCTGCTTTATTTATGACTTGGGTCCCTCTTTCAGTGTAAGTCTGTGAGAGGCCAGGATTTTTTTTTAATCTGATCTCTTATAGGTTGGCCCACACTAAAAGATTTTTAAAATCTCAGACCACAAACATGACGATATAAAAATCATAGATTTAACAGTTTTGTTCCAATAGTGTGTGGAGTGCCGCGATGTGACTGCAAGACAACACACTAACAGATTCCATTCACAAACAACCAGATTCTCGGCTGGGAACACAGGAAATCTTGCAAAATCTCTTACGGTCAAATCAATTGTAACTTTAGAATAAACAAAGATGGCAGACGACAGGCAAGAAGAAATGGCGAAAATAGTGTTTGAACTGCTTCCATCTTCCTATAGCTCGCTTTCTGATTTGGTATAGTTTTGTTCAATGTGAAAATCTCCAGACTGCGTGCGCGTTTGTCCTCGGGGTTCCCCCCACACGGCAGGATTTCTGATATTGTTGAATATTTACGCTTTGAGATCGGTGCGGCCCCGACGTTCTTCAGAGCAGATTCATACACTCTTAACAAATCTCACACCACAGGAAAATCTGATAAGAGAATCAGTAGAACCATCAAGATAATCAGGACTTTACCTAGGATTGTCGGAAGGGGAGAATTGGGCCCAAAATCTGCCCGATTATCTTCTAGTGTATGGATCCCTTTAGTCTTAACATGACTCAACATGAGGTATCATTCATGTCTGTAGCACAAACAAGACAAGTGTCAGAGGTTAATACTAAGCATTAGGGGTTTGTTCAAATGGCTAACCCTAAATATGAACAATAATGATGATAGCGCGGCTTGCCTTAACAAACACCACTAACCATGGAGGACAGCCTGATTTTTACCCTGCTTGTTCCTGCTTGGTCTAGCATCTGGGTTTGTGCCGCTGTAAATGTCAGGGGTTGGATGGCTGGCCTTCTCTTCTCCTCCTCTCTTCTGGAAAGATAAGACCATACAACCAAGTGCCATTTTGAAGAAACTCTCTTGAGAATGCTAACAGAGACTGGCACAGCTCTCTTTATCTGCACATATGTGTGAGTGTGTGTCTGAATGTGAGGACCAGACATGTCTGTCAGACTGCACTGCTTTCACCACAGGTCTCACTGAGAAGTTGTTATGTCTGCTCTCTCTGGCAGAAAATTAGAGGTTTTATTTAGCACAGAAATAAAGGCAGTAACTGTTTACTGTATATAGTAGTTAATGCCAATAGACCATTTTTTTGCAAGTAGGCTCAAGAGCATTGTTAGGGTGCTGACTAGCAGAACATAATTGCAAATGTAAATCTGATTGTTGGCACTTCCTTCTGCCTTGATGTTTTACACTGTGTTTAATTGGAAATCGTACTCTATTGGTCTACCAAACTATTGGTATCACCAACACGTAACCTCAATTCACTGTCAGTGTGAAGCATGTATATTTATCTTAGCATTAGCGTAGCTTGAAGTAGCCTATCTATTACAGAAAGAAGCACACACACTCAATACTTACTCCCTTACTTTCAGTCTTAATACACAACATCCTTCAAGACACTGAAGCTCCAGTGCACCTAACAAAATTAGAAGCCTCTCCATGCTAGTTAAGTGCTGTGTCTGTATCTGTGCGTAGCCTTTCAAATCAAGGTAATGCTAACTGACTAAGCATTAGTTCAGTGTGCTTGATGTGCAGAATGAGCCCTACACTGTGTCCACACTGTAAGGGAACGACAAAACTAGAATTCTTCCAATATGGTTGACACAATACAAATATATCAGTCAATACTAATGCCAGTGAAATTTCGAAATTCTCAATACCACAGCAGTAACTATAAGTACAAATTTAGAAATTAAAAAACAAAAACAATTGGAATGTCATGTAAAATAAAAGTATTTTACTTGCTATTAAATATTATATAAAACTATTCTTATTTAAATTGTAATTATTGGCCTTGTCTTCAATTCATGATATAGCCTAATACAATAAAACTGATTCAGTATTGTCAGAGTTTGACTGAGAATCCTGTAATTAAAATGATCTCTCTTTTGTTACTTTAGGTCTAAATTTCTGTGCATGTTTGATAGTCGAGGACTTTTTAAAACTAACTTAAAACTAGCTACTAAACTATCAATTCATGTGAGTAGTTGATTAATATTAATGACAGACAACAACAGTTCTGCTGAGCTGCATTTACATTAAAGGGTCTAATGCATGCATTTTTTGACCCACTTGTTTACATTCACTTAAGACAACCCGACAGTGGCTACATTAATATCTCATTTTCACCAAGAAGTGCATCAGTAGCTATGTTTGCTGAGACGCCTTTTGTATCAATCAGAATAAATTCACTCTGATTGAAGAATCTGAACGTAGTTTACATGAATGCTAAATAAAGTGATCGGGTTGATGTTCGCGTTTATATGTCACAAGCTACTTTTACACTGTTACCCACACCCCGATTTTTATCCCTGAAATGCGGGGAACCCCCTCGGAACACGATTGGCCTAGTTTTGACCGTGATTGGGCTGGTTTTGAATAGCAATTGGGATGGAATTGTTACACAAACCTGCCAACTCT
Organism: Squalius cephalus; assembly: GCF_949319135.1. Taxonomy (NCBI): domain Eukaryota; kingdom Metazoa; phylum Chordata; class Actinopteri; order Cypriniformes; family Leuciscidae; genus Squalius; species Squalius cephalus. The sequence goes on along the minus strand of NC_137140.1, from coordinate 7,482,636 downwards.
GAAGTGCATTAACACAAGGATGTGCACAGATACGCATGAGAGTGCTTGAAAGTAGCTGTCTGTTACTACTGATACTATAGGAAACTGTTATCATTACTTTTTTAAATTGTGGTATCGACTTGTTAACAAACTATCCTAATATAATCAATGAAGTTGTCATGCTCTGGCAGTGTTAACAGACTCATTGATTGTACAGAATTAATTTTAGTTTGCTGTGTGGCACATCTTTGCTCTCAGTCAAGCAAGGTGTCAGGACATCACTTGTGTTCACTGATTTAACAAAATGTTTAGTCAGTCCCTCATTTGTTTGTTTTGTTTAAATGTAGGAACACTAGGGCTCTGGGTTATGTAGATATGGACAGAAAGAGGTTTGCACAGAGCCGAAATGAAGGTGATGTAATAGTGAAGAGGAATGCTAGTGAGTCAGAATATGGAAAGTGATCTGAATTATAGTCACAGTAGAAACAGTATGGTTTTATTGTATTTATCTAGTCAAAAAAGAACAGTTCACCCATATTGTCATTCATAAATAATTCATCTTCATGTTCCAAACCTGTATAAAAACCTATTACTTTTCTTACAATATGTAAAACTCAAAAGTAGATATTTAGCAGAATGTTCATGCTGCTCTTTTCCATAAAGTTACAGTGAACATGGGCTATTATTTGCAAAAAGGACAAAAAGCACCATGAACATATCATAAAAAGTAGTCTATATAAAACCCATGAGCTAATCTTAAAGTTTTCTGAAGTTATATGATGGTTTTGTATGAGGAAAACTGAAAAAAACAAACAAACTTAAAGCACATGTATCTATAAGAGGTTTTTGTTTGGTGCATTTATGTTTTGTGCCAGCTGAGACCGGTATCTCCCATGGTGAGTGGGCCGAACCATCATGTCTCTGAGACATATTTGGTAAAATAGCCCTTCTGCCTGCTGGAGGTGCCCCGTCTGTCCCGGGCACAGCACTCCTCCTGAGCGTCTCCGTCACACACCTGCGGGGGTCGCATTCCACGCCAAGCACACAGATCTGGTTCTTTAGTGAAGCAACTTCTTGGATGTTTCTGAAGGGTTGTGTTGAAATGAGTTTAATATTTAGAGGTTTGTTCAAAGGTAGTGCATCTGAAGTGGCGTTTAGGTATATTTACACAGACTGTTTGATGCAGCACAGAGGTGGCATGAATATGAATGAAAAATGAGATGATACTCTAAATATGAAACAATAACCACCAGAGGTTGGTGGCAAGTCACTCTTGTAACGAGTGAGTCATTCAGCCATTCATTCAACCGATTCATTCATTTGGGGCTGATTCATTCCGGAACAAAGAAAGTGACCGTCTTTATGAATGGTTCACTGAATCATTGGCTCACTCATTCAGTAATGAAACGCCACTGTGTGTTGCCTGGAGACAATGTTTGGAACTATTTTCATTGACGAAATTGAGCAAAAACAGCCAATATTGAGAATATTGTCTAAAATGTAACACAATATTAAATTTATATCATATGATGTAGTTAAGCAACATCAGAAGGAGCTGTTTTTCCCAAATATCTGCAAATGTGATATTGATTTTATACAACAGTTCAATAAACAAGAAATTTATATTGTGAGTTACCTACATTTTATACATATTGTCAGTATTATCTGTTTTTTTTTAAATATTTTGCCAACAAAAATAGTTGCAAACAAAGCCGCAATAGAACCGTTGGGTTTATTGTTAGTTCATGTTCAGGTCCATTAAATAATATTAACAGATACAACTTTTAATTTAAATAATGTATTAGTAAATTTTTAAATTAGGATGAACTTAGGTTAATAAATGCTTTAGAAGTATTTTTCTTTGTTAAATAATGCAGTTAACTAATGTTAACAAATGGAACCTCATAGTAAAGTGGTACTGAAAAAGAAATGATGTGAACGTTCTGTTAAACATCTCTGTTTGTGTTCTATAGAAGAAGGAAAATATTATGGATTTGGATCACCCATTAAAAATCACTGTAACTTTAGTTTTTATTTTGATTATGTAAATTACTCAAAGGTTGGTTTGGACGCTGTAGCAGGGCCTCACGCTAGTAAATTCATCCAATAATCCACAGTTAACTTCCTCCAGGCTTTATATTTTAGTCACAGTTACAGTTATATGTGGGTGTGAGCAGCTCCTTATCTGAGAGCAGTATTAATGTGGGCGATTACATGCAATGTCTAACAAATCCGTATCGTTGTCTGCGTGTCACACTACAGCAATGTATGGACATGCATTTAAACTTCATTATGCTTTATTTAGGAAATTTGAGCATCAGTTACAGTATAAGGATTAGTCCTGGGATTAGTCCCAGTGTCTGGAGAGCATGCTGAGAGTCTGGAAGATGAAGCGTTAATGCTGTGTTTTCAACGTCCCATTTCCCAGATCTGAGATAATGAAAGAGTCTGGATGGGGCCTGTAAATGTTGGCTGCTAGAACATCTCTGACTCGACAGCTATTTCCTCCACTGCTCCCCATTCGCCACTCACACACATACATCCGAGTTTTTACATGGAGTGAGGGGAGGGTGTGTGAGAGTAGAGACCCAGACATTAGCCCATTTCACACTGTAATCACAGTAAATTACCGTAAAATTACCAGAATAACTTTACCGGCAAATGCAAAAATATGCCGTTCACACAAGCAATGGCATTCTGGCTTTTTACCATTAAGAGACCATTCACACATCAGCAGCAAAATACCGGTAAATTCTGTTATGTCAGTCATCGGGAAATGATCTTTAAACGCTGCACCGTAGTCTTCATTCGCCAGTGTGAGGAGAAACTCTTTCTGTCGTTTTCTATCTGTTCAATTTGACCAAAAAAATATGACTTCTGATGGACAGGCGTAAGGATATTATCACACAGAACGCGTTTTTGATCTTAAAGAGACGAGACGCGCATATTACTATCCAACTACAGAGCCACAGTGCTGATGAATGAAAAAAAGGCAGGGTTCTCAAGCACGAACACACGTGGCGCATCTGTCAAAGATATCCATCTAGTGCATATTTACATAGAAACCTATTTAAAAGCAGCAGAGCTTACTGTAAACAGCGCGGAGTAATCATGTCATCTCCAGAAATCTTTATGATTGCCCAAAACAGACTTTAAGTCAGCGCATCCTATTTACTGGTATTTTTTAAAAGGTCCTTTTCACACATGATCTCTTAACAGTAATTTACCGGTAATTTATCAATAAAGACTGTATGTGTGAAAGGGGCTATTAATTATGTTTTTTAAGTAGACCCAGACGTTGATTACATATTTTAATGCATTAAAATTAGTGTTCACCACTAAGGCCCATTGTATGAATTGTTACATGTATAAAACAATGACAATCTAAATAAAGAATAAAATAGATAAAACATATAAATAGAAAATAGAAAAAACATTTGAATATTTATTATGTGAAAATGATGTGTCATTTCCACTTTGACCAACAATTTTGTCCATAATAAAGATGAACAAAAATAAATGTACTTAACCAAGTACGTGTGATGTGTGGAAGAAATGGAGAAATCAGAGTAAATATCACTTGTGAACAGATAATTTTTATTGATCATCATTTCCAATCAAGCTGCAATTTTCTCAAATTTTACATAAAGTACAGTATTACGTAATTGTGTCCACATAACCAAAAACAGCTCCTGTAGGTATAGAAACATCCAAACTTTCCTAAACAAACAAACAAGCAAACAAAAGCTATTATTGAATTATTATTCCATTTTTCTACAATGGGTCTCTGAGGGTTAACTAAAGAAGCATCAAAAACGAGATCTGTGTTTGTGTTGATGGGCATGCTTAAAAGAATTAGAGTGTGAGAGTATGGTGTGAGAAATGGGTCAAATCCATGTTCACCTCCTCTCCATACCCTCTCATCATCATCATCTCTCTCTCTCTTCTGGCTCTATAACTCAGTTATGAACATCTGCCTCTCTCCTCCCTGAAGCTGCCACATGTCGTGTTACCATGACAGCAGAGGTGTCATTGGTGTAATTTGTAGCAGTCTTGAGGCTGGATCCACAGGCTGTGATGTTCGTGTGAACATGTGGCGTGTTGTTTTGTAGAGGCCTTAGCACAGCTCAGTGGAAGTTAGGCATCTTTAACAAACAATAAGCCATGTGATTTTACCAAGATTAAGGGTTGTTGATTAGACATAAAGCAACAACAGCAATATGGCAGTGTTCTATAATTCGTAAAATCACATTACACAACAGTTATTTTCAGCGTTCTTAGTGTGCTGAACCATCTGTATCACTCTACTTGTTAAGTTACTCTTTCTGCAAGTTGCATCTTTACACCAGTAGGTGGTGACAAATGACTCTTTATGAGAGAGTCATTGAATCATTCAGCAGAGGCTTAATTCAAAATAGCATACTACTTTTACCATTTATTTCATATACATATACATTTTTTTTAAATAGTATGCCTATGCTTTTCCAAATTCAGCACAATTTAGGCATAAACAAAACAAATCTTTATGAGTGAGACACTGAATCATTCATTCATCTGATTTGTTCATAAACACTAATTCATTTAGGACCAAAGCAAATTACTGCCATGTCCGAAATCGCATACTATCTGAGTCGGTAGGCCTACTTATTTTGAATAAGTAATAACTTTGTGACCATTAAACAAATATTTTCTATGAATGCGTGTAGGTTCAATGTAATCAGGACTCACTGCATTTATTATGTTGTCACTGTCATGTGACCTACAAGCTTCAGTTGCATCACTTCACTGCCATTCATAAATCCTCTTCTGTGGCCTCATGGGATGGTAAAGTGTTCATTGGATGTGCACTTCAGAATCTCTCGGAAAATAGTAGGCTATCTGGGCTCTTTTTGCCTACTGTTTAATGAGTACAGTTGAACATGCTATTCTTTTTTTACCTGCTGTTTTTCACACATAGTAGGGAAGTAGGCATGTTCAGATGCAGCCACCGATTTGAGTAAGTCACTAAATCATTCACTTAACTGATTTGTTTTAACACATTCATTCTGGAATGCCATTATTGTGTTGCTCAGAGACACTGCAGTTTAGCCTCTGCTTTTGGCTTTGTTTGGGACTGCGTTAATTTGTGGAGCAAAAATAAGCGAAATATTTTGTCTAAAATGTAAGTTACCCAAAATGAACGTCTTGTTTATTGAACTTTTGTGTTTGATGCCAATCCTAAATGTATGTTTTTGCCATCCAAAAAGTAATGGCGCACCTCAAGCTTTATGATTTGACAAACACAAACATTGTGGGATTAGTTATGTCATAGTTTACTTAGGGTTACGAAAACTATATTACGCTAATATACACAGAACAATAACGTTGTTAACAATAACGCGGACTGCAGTAATGTCTTTTGCCATTTTACATGTCGATTTTATAGTTAATTTTTTTGGTGTAAACTTCTCTATTCTCATTTAATTAGAATGATTATTAAAGCTTTATAGTTTGTCTTTGGTTAGTTTAGTACCAAGAACGATAACTACAATGCTAACTATATTAGCATCCATTCCAACAATATAAGTTATTCCAACAATATTCTCTGTGTCATTCTAGTTATATCTGTGGTGCAAATTCCTAATTTCACTGGGAATGATTATAAAACCTTTATAGATTTAGTTCACTATCGTCCTTTGTGTGAACAGCCTTTAGGGGTTTGTATCCTTAATTATGAGTCGTAGTGATGCTACCCCTAGCAAATAACGCAAATTGCCGACAGTAGCATTACATTATAAAACAATCTTGGATTTTTAGCCTTATATATTGCATGGATGGCAGTGATTATAAAAGGCGCTATGTTTTTGTGTGTATGCAGCGTTGCCTGTGGAGAGGTTCACGGTTTGAGTCTGTGTGTGTGTCTGTGTGTGTGTGTGTGTGTGCTGTTCTATTTGTAGCTGCTGTGTGCTCATGTCAGTTGCCTAGGAGATCCTTGGCGGAGTCCCAGCAGGGTAGTGGATCTGACCTCGCCCATGGAGCAGAGATACTGAGAGAGCCGGGCATATCCGTCTAGTTTACGTGTTCTTCCGCAACATCCGTCCCCCTCCTGGGAGTTCCTGTTCTGTGACACACACACCCAGACACCTGCTCTCCTTGGTGACACGAGAGCGAAGCGCCCCCTGAGCTTGCGTTTACAGGCTAATGCCTACTTAACTCCATGTTAAGTTGTTTATCTCCTTACGGTGTGTCCTGGTACCATGATCACTCTATGTTTATAAGTGAGCTGTGTCCTGTATGTACACACCCCTATGTACTATACACCAACCTACACACCTCACTCACCCCAGATGTGTTACAGTGCTTCAAAGCAAACTCAGTCATGTAAGGGCTTGTGATGAGAGATGGTAAGTCATTTCAAATGGGTTAAATATTAGTAGAGATGTTTGCTGGCTGCGTTTGTGGTTGAGATGTAGGCTAATTTATTTATGTTTCAGTGAGAAAACTTTTAGGCTAATATGGGATATAGAGCAATTGTTAACTAATAGATGCTTGTAGTAGAGACTTGCTTCATGATGCAAGAATAAAATGGTCAGCTGATTGAGATGCAAATATTTATAATGCATTTAATGAGATGTAAATAAGATGTGCATTCATTTTGATGAATGAACACTACTTTCACAGTACGTTTATGCAAAATTTAGTACAAAAGAGTAGTTTATCTATTGAAGAGTCATCAGTAGATTTTAGAAAGGACATCTACTGTTAATCATTAATAGACTGATCATCTCATAACAGTTAAATATCACCTAATGTTTTAGCCTGAGTGATATATCAGTCTATTACTACTTATATGCTAAGGATTGTGTATGTACAAGGTTGCAACATTTGGCTTATCCACACTGACTTTCCGGAAAAGTCAAAACTCACCTTTGAACCACCATTGGTCCATTGCGAATACGCTGTAGGTTGGCTCTGTGGCTCCGCCTTCTTTGACTTGGTCATCCGCATACAAAACATGAACACATGCTTTATACAGTGCTTTACAGTTGAAAATAAAGTGGTTATTCTAATTAAAAGAGACACTGACACTGTTTTGTCATGTTTAATACTATAAATCTATTGTATAAAGTGTGCTATATAAATAAAAGTGACGTGACTTGACTTGACTGGAGATCCGAATTGCAGATCTTGTGCAAACACATCCACGTCGCTGTGATCATATGCTTTCTTAACTGCTATTTTCTCACCGCTGTCATATTTGCTGTTTATTTTGCTATTGAGAGGAAAGCACACAGCACATATTTACATATTCACCAAAAGCAGCTGTCAGCAGCGTCCAGATGTTTGCGAACAATATACCTCTGGTCACATATTTAGAACTTCTTTTTACCCCTAAGCAAAGAACGAAAAAGAACTTCGCCATGAGTATATCAGGCTTTTTAAGGGTGGGCCACACTAGAAAAAACGCTTAGCAATGCCCTAGCGACAACCCACTACATTCTGGCATTGAGGAAGTGAGTTTTGCACTGGCAAGCACCATTCACGGTTTCTTCAGAACAAGTACAAATTTAATTTATTTTTGCTATTATGTTTGGTGCAGCTAGGGTGTGTAAATTGCTTACAGCAGCTCTAAGGTATTCTTCTTAACTGCAGATACAGATCATTCAGTATAGTAGTTGCATATGTAATTAATAAGCAAAAGAAGAATATTTTGCTCGATTTTCAAGAGAACATTTCAGAAAGTTCTCAGGCTGACACAGCACATGCTTTATTTCTTCAGTGCACATTATGTTCTCAAACTGTAAAGAACAGAACACCGTTATGACATTCATTCTTTTCAGAGCGGTGCTGTAGATTAGTTATGGATCATATATCTGTTAACCATTCACTCTAATGTTATGTTGAGAGTTTTCTGTCTTTAAGTCCCAGAGACTTATTTCACTTTGAAATTCTTTTAAAACACATTTGACAGTATTATGAAGCTTTTATCACATAGACATTCACTTTTCAGTGATCCATAGTAACGTTGGGAATGAGGGAGTGAGTGAGGTATAGTAAGCACTTATTTCTGTTATAGCTGCCAAATGCCTTTCGACTGAAAGCAGAAATCATAAGAGCAGCTTCTGATATTGCTGTTGGGTTCGGTGAGGTGTGACAGGAGGGCATGTTACTGTACCTGTGCTGAAGTCTCCAGAGTGGACATGAACACACAAGCACTTCTGCACTGCTGTTTCACTGACTATCACATATCTGAGTGTGTGAGTTTTAGTGTTTCATTTTTAATATCTCATTCATTTCTCATTTTTGACTCCAAGGCTCCCAATATTTGAAGGCTCTTCTATCTATAGGCTGATATGTCCTTCTACTGTTGTTAAAAAAAAAAAAATATATATATATATATATATATATATATTTTTTAATATATATATAATTTATATATAAAATAAAAAAATGTGTGTGTATATATATATATATATATATATATATATATATATATATATATATATATATATATATGTGTCAGTTTATTATTGTAAATTTTTTGCATTTTATTTAAGATTTTTTTCTTCATTTTATTGAATTTCTTTCAGTTGTCTATTTTTATTTCTCAAAAGGAATTTAAAAGAAACATCTGAGAGAAAGTTGATCAATAAAATGAAATAAAGCTCATAATTGTTTCTGAGCTATGAAAGAGCAACATCTGAGACAAAGGTGATCAAAAAATGAAATAAAACTCATTAAGGGTCCTGAGCTGTGAAATAGCAATTTCTCTGTGAAAAATAAATTATAATATAATATAATATAAAATAATATAATATAATATAATATAATATAATATAATATAATATAATATAATATAATATAATAAAGTGTTATAAGACATTATATTATAATGGCATCTTAAAATGTGAAAAGACAAGAAGACTAGAGAACATCAGATTAAAATTAAATGTTTTACTTTAAAATGGTCTTTTTCCTTTGATAGGGTTTTAATCATTTAAGTTGCACTTTTGGAAATACTTGATGCAACACAATTGCATTGTGAAATATGATCCTGGCAGGTGATATTTTGGCACTATAGGACTTTGGCTTGTCTGTAATAGATGCATGGGAAAAGTCTGGAGAGAAAGAAGGGGTCACGTGTGTGTTAAAGGCTGCCTGGGTGTTGACATGAACAGAGATGCGAGGCTATGATGGGGTGTTTGATACGTTATGTGAACGGACATGACAGCAGAGAGTGAGGGTGACGGCTAACTGCTAACACACACACACACATGCTCCTCTGTCCATGTGACAGTCAAGCTCCCTCAACAGAGGGACTCAAGTGACACCAGTTATTCAGTAGTACCTTAGTAATACCATGGTACTACCATCTGATACCATCATTAAACATATCCCTCAGGCTTCAGGAAGCTTATTCACAACACAACACAGTTCTGAGGTCCAGTGCGCCTACATCAGCGGATTAGCCGAGTGTTTCATTCATTTGGCTTTTTAGCTAATCTAGCTGTATTGGGTGTTAGCTCAGCACCAATGTTGGATCACATTCCCTTTTAGCCAGCAATATAAATCTTTGCTTGATAGATATACTTTGTTACACTGCCTTTGTTAGTGATGGCACACATTTCAACTAGTGTTTTGGAAAGCTGCCACACTAGAGCCTGACAGCAAAGCAGCTTTATGTGCTATGGAAGCTTGTTTCCGCCACAGAATAGAACATTTTAAAAGATAATTGCGACTTTTTATCTCACAATTGCGAGTTTACATCACACAATTCTGACTTTATTTCTCAGAATTGCGAGATATAAAGTCAGAATTGCGTGAAATAAAGTCGCAATTGCGAGAAAAAAGTCAGAATTCTGACTTTATAAGGCGCAATTGCGACTTTATTTCACGCAATTCTGACTTTATAACACATAATTGCGAGTTTATATCTCACAATTCTGAGATATAAAGTCCAATTCTAAGGAAAAAATACTTTTTTTTTTTTTACCTCAGAATAGTTTATATCTCACAATTCTGACTTTATAACACGCAATTACAACTTTATATCATGCAATTCTGACTTTATACCTCAGTATAAAGTTGCGTATTATAAAGTCAGAATTGCGAGAAACATGCAATTCTGAGAAAAAAAGTCAGAATTCCAATTGCGAGTTTATATATCATAATTCTGACTTTATAACACGCAATTGCGACTTAATAACACACAATTGCGACTTTAAATCACGCAATTCTGACTTTATAACCTGCAATTGCGACTTTATATCACATAATTCTGAGATAAAAAGTCAGAATTGTGAGATGTAAACTCGCAATTGTGAGAAAAAAAGTCAGAATTGTGAGGTTAAAAAGTCGCAATTACCTTTTTTATTTTTCACTCTGTGGCGGAAACAAGCTTCCATAATGTGCTGCAGTTTAATGTCTATAGATACACATACAGTATATACATACATACATACATACATACATACATAAAGTGCTGTGCTGATGTATGGAGGACAGTGATTCTGTTATGTTTTATGGGTATCTTAACTTGTATTCTTGAGTTCCTGGGCAACCAACATAGCAACAGAACTACCGGTACTCAGAACAAGCATTTACTGAACATACCATTTACTGAAGAAGCAAAGCTGTGTGAACTGTTATCGGCAAATAGCTTTTCTTATTTTGTGCTAAAACCTCATTTTGTTAGATTTAAAATTTTAATCTTAATTCAATATATATTCTCTGAACTTTGAATATTTTTATGTGAAAACAAGAAATACTGATTAAGAAGTGCATTTGCAGTAACCACAGAGCAACACCTAATACAGCAAATACACAACAAATATTCTAATGTTGTTTTATGCTTAAACCTCATTTTGCTTGCTATGTTTAAAACAAACAAATTTAAAATAATCTAAATTCTAGATATTCTCTGAATTAATTTCAGTAAAAAATTTTTTTAGTTATTTTTGTTAAATTATTATTATACATTATATTAAACATTAAATATAGTAGCTGACACTGAAACTCTGTAAACTTGAATGTTTTCTCACACAGAAATGTTCATTTTGGGTGAACTATACACAATACATATTTTCACTATCCACGATACATATTGATGCATTTTTGTATTGCAATTGCAACACGATATATTGTTACACCCTAATTGCCTTGGCCATATACAGTAGCTGAAATAAAATCACAGTGATAATATGTCAAATTCCCTTGATTATTTGCTCAGCTGCCAGTATTGATAACTGTTTAGTACCCTTCCGGCATAATTCAGTACTTTTGACTAATAACAGTCAGGCCCGTCTGTGCGTGACTGATAGCAGTTTGGATCTTGTTTCACACGAAACAGGGTCACTGATGGAGACACATTGCCGCATGACAGTACCTCGAAGGTCCAGTCGTGTTCCCTCAGCCTTTGTTTCTTTGTCATCGGTACCTCTGTTTGTGCTGATAAAGGAATATCGGAGATGACAAGCCCCGTCTGAAAAAGGGAACATTCACAAACTTTGCAGACATGTGAAATGACAGGGGTTTTCTCCTTGAACACAGCTGAAGGAGGCTGCAGTGGCCGGCAGTCAAATATCTGCCCAATAGAGTGCTATATGGGTTCCAGAAGTAAAAATACATTTGCTGCGTCCCAATTTGCCTACTTTATACTATGCTCTAAAAGTATGTACTGTATTTGTGAAGAAAAAGTACATACTCTTGAGTGTGTAGCAGAATAGTAGGCAAGCTTTTGGGACTGCTACTTCTTAGTCATAATTGCATCTTTAATGGACCGTTCGTTCTCTGAGGTACATGCATCCTGTCACTTTTTAAACTGCCCGGACATTCAGCTCGTCACAATTAAAATCCTCCAATTCAATTCTGCTGTTCCAGTGCTTTCGGTAATGATCAGATCCACTAAAGATCGTGGAAACTTGGCCGATGTTCAAATTTCCTCTTACTCTTGAGTGGCATCTTAAGCTAAGGCATGCAACCAAAAGGCTCTTTAATTTCATGCTACAAGACAGTTCAACTAAGCTTCCGTTTAAACAAAGGTCACTGGTTGTGAGAAAAGACAGTTTAGACAGCTACTGTAGGTTAAGACTGTAACCATCAGCTCTTGTTTGATTTCTTTTGATTTATATCTTCTGGCAAGCAGAATTTCAGTTCAGAGTCGACATGAAATGAAAACCGACCCTACTGAGAATATTTAAAGAGGCCATATTTTATGCCTTTTTACAAAGTCTTGGTTTTGTTTTGGGGTCTACTAGAATAGGTTTTCATGCTTGAATGTTCAGAAAACACATATTTTACATTGTTGCAGCTCCTCTCTTCCCAGTCTGTCAGTAACTCTGTTTAGTTCCGGTCTCTATGAAGACCTTCCTTCTGAAAAGCGCGGTGTGCTCTGATTGGTCGGCTGTCATTGGTCAACATCTTTGGGAAATGCAAACATACTATAACGCAACGAATTATTTAAATGAGGAATATTGTGACGTTATATGTGTAGGTTTCCGCAAAAAAAAACTATAGGACGATAACTATAAAGATAACAATAAAGATATAGTTCTAAAAATCGTTCTCAATATTAAAGAAGCAGAGTCCACACCACAGCCATAAGAATAACGACACAGAGAAACTATATATTTGGAATCACTTTCAGAACAATTTTATCCAGCTGATAAATGATAAAAATCAATATCATAGCCAATCAGAATCCATCCTGCTCTAATGAGCTCAAGGATTTGAAGCGGCAGACAAGCACGCGCTTAGAATAAACAGAAATATATCGTCCGCTGGTGTGGATGCTAATATAGTTACATTTATAGTTAACTTCATAGTTATCGTTCTGGGTGTGAACTCTCTTTGTAGTGGACTTTGTGCTTTGCCAATTTGCAGATCTTTTTCACGCTCAAACAGCAACATTAGGCACACTAGAAAATAAAAAAAGCATAGGTCCTCTTTAATACACACTCTCCTTGGTCTTATTGTGCACATTTAATCATAAACAAAGTGTTTCTTCATAATCTTGAAGCAAAATGTGTTTGTTCCGTCTCTAAAATGACTTTTTCATGAGACGCCACCAAGGCTGCTTAAGTTTCAACGAGCGTGTTTCAGGAGGCGAGCCATCTTTTTCAATCACATTTATGTCTGCCTCTATTCCGCAAGAGAAGCTGATTTTTTACAAACCACTCCATTTTTGATGGATCCGTCCTACTTTTTTTTAATATTTTCGGAAATGCACCACATTATGAAAGTAAAATGGGTTGCAAATGCCTTTTCGTGTTGACTCTAAACTTGACAGGACTTCAAAGACTAACACACATCTAGAGCTTACAGAGAGTTCACACACATACTCTCTCAAACCAATTGGGTTAATGGGCCGGAAGATCTGTGCAGACTCTCTGCATGCTGCCATTGAGGGTTTTTTCTTTGCCGGCCATGTCCTGGAGCTTTGCTTCCTATGCTTTTGTCCCAGATTGAAAACAAATGGATAACTCTATTATGGCAGTTCATTTTTCCTCATTATTCATAGTAACAGCTTTTGTAAGCTTAATGACTTTTTGTAATTCATGAAGTTTGGAGATTCCTCCTTTTTTTTTCTCACACATTGCTGTGGGATGATGTGGGATGCACCATACTAAGCCTTCTAACAGAAGTAAAGTCTATCGTCCTTTGTTTTGCATATTACACATATAGAAATATAACCTCATGTAGATACTGTAAGTCTCTCTCTGGAGCTGCTGTAGTATTTAAATGAGGAAACAACTTTGGTTTCATGCTGACTTTAAATCTCTGAAACATGTCCTTTACCTTGGTTTGGTTAAAGTTTGCAGGTTCCTTTTCAACAGGTCATTACTGTACTGTACTGTAAAGGTCGATTGTCCCTGGATGTGGATGGGAATTGTAAAGATTGTAATGATTTCAATTCCTAATCAATATTTTGGTACTTTTGAAGTAATCATTCCTAACTTTATGCTAAAGAAAAAAAAAAATACTGTTTTTGGTAACATTAAAAGCCAGTATTTGGTGCAGGAAGCTGGGTATTTTAGTACAGTGTTCTTTCCACAACAACACAGGAATACAGATTGTCAGCAACTGTAAACGTCATGGAAAAATTATTAAGTGTCCTTTTTTTATAATGTAGGCGAATGTGTAAGAACTGGTTCTCGATTCCCAATCCTGTAAATTGCTTTCATTAAAGAGCTTGCTTACGCATTTTTGGATTTTAGATATGTGATCTGCAGAATTGAATGCATTAGCCTGACTGTAGGATGTATGGGTATAATGAAACCTGGTGAACGTGCAATTTAACTTACAGTATGCTTTTTGCTGATGAAGTATCGCAGAGTAAAAGTGCTTACTCGTTTGGAAAGCGGGTCTAGTGCTGATTGATGCTCCTCGTCCTCACTGAGGTGTCTGACTGTCGTCAAAGTAGATAATTTGACTTATGTTGACTTAATCTGTTTAGATTTGAAACACCAGACATCAAATGGCTGTCAGAATCCTCCACAGGATCATTAATCAAGCCCTGATTTCCATTGCTCACTTGCTGTCTGTAAGAAAACAGACATTCGCTTGTGATCTCGTCACCTGATACTGCTGGACTGGACAATACATGTGTCTCTTTTTCATTCTATTTTTATCGATTTTTGTTTGTATCTATCTATTTTTCAGTTATTTTGTTCAATGTATTATCAAGCACTTGCTTTTGTATGAAAAGAAAATCGCTCCTATTGGCTTTTCCCCGGTTATTGCTTCCCCCTAGTGGATAAACCGTGGTAGTGCAATGAGTAGAACGTGTCATAATTGTTATAACATAATTGAAAACAAATGTCTCTAGTTAAAATTCACAAATTCTAAACACATCTGGAGTTGAATGACATAAATCTGCCAATTAAGTTGAAAAAATAAATAAAAATAAATAAAGATGACAAATGAAGATTGTTGTTCCAAAGCTGTTTTTGTGTCAAAAAAACTCCTTTAATGAGTCAGTTTATTAGTTTATATTTTATTAATAACTCCCCTAAAATAATTATTAATCAATTAAACATGATGAAGCAGAGATGTTTCATGTGTATTGCTTATAGTATGCATTTAGTGAAAAACAAATAAAATGTAATAGATGCAGACATTTTTTGTAAAGAGAAAACAACATATGCACATATTCTATGGAATATACATACTACATACATATTGTACAACATAATATCAACTGAAACATGTTCAATTGAGGGCAACATTTATTGCTGATGAGTCACTCATGCTTGTTACATCAACACTGTTTTGTGTTATAATTGTTACATAAGCAGTTTCAGTTACATGTTTGGCACATTTGCTGACAAAACACCCTTTCTAAATGAAATGATGTAGGCACTTCTTTTGTTGTTATTGTTCGCCATGTACTTCTCTTGTCGTCCAGTAGAGGGAGCCCGAGACACAGATGAGTTATTGGATGTCTTTGTCTCTGCTCTGGATCGCTCTCACTTTTAAACACTGAAGATTATGGAATATATAGTGGGTAGTGCTAATACTGCTTTATGGGTTATTTTAGTAATGACAAATTATATACAGCAGCAGTGAGAATGGTCAGAAAAATACAGTATAATTCAAACCATTTGATTACATCACTCACAGATGGGTGGAGTTTATCATGTTATGATGATGTCATTGCATTCAGTGGGACCTGGCTTTAGTAACCACAGCATGCTTTGTCATACTATTAAAATAGATTGTTGGGAGGAATATTTGAAGATCTTGTTTGGTCCTGGGACGGGTTGATTTATTTCCAAAGAAGCTTGAATACCAGGCCACTATCTGATTTAATCAAAGATATCATAAAAATATAATTGTCTGAGGGTTTTATAAAGATGATGTACTGATGAGCGTCACTGAATGCTGGTCTAGTCTCTCTGCAGACCTGTGCGGTGTTGTGCAGAAATACCCTGGACATTTTCTATTCAGAGTCTTTCTCAGTCTGACCTACTTTTAATGCAGCTTCAGTAGAATTTGCTGAGATGGAGATCAGCTGGATTGATGCTTCTGCAGTCTTTAGGTGTTCATCTGTAAATGTCTTTCTGTAGCAATATTTACTTCAAATTGCTATGTGTATAATTATTGTGCTTCTGGAGTGAATATGTAATGAACTTTTTTGGGGTGTTGTTTAAAATTTAAAGAAGGCATAGCACGGTTCACTGGATTGTTCCAGATTTTTGTTCAGATGATGTCGGATGCACTGTAAAATGTTAGTTGTCTTCACAAACACAACACAACTACAGTGTGTAGACTGTTTGTGTCATTGTATGAGTTGTGTGAGTGTTGACATCATGATGATCAGTGTTCTTTCACAGTAGCAGGTGTTGGGTGGTAACTCATGAACTGTGTAGTCATACAGTACATGTTCCAGCATTCTGGTCTTCTGGAGCTAATGGTCAATATTTCATCATGAATTATTGAATCTCTTCAAGTAAACTCTAAAAGACCTTCTACTACTGTATATCTAATAATTCAGCCGAGGCTTATTGGAAAAACGTGCCTCTAGCTACAGTTATGCAAAACTCCAAGAACGTAGGCTACCTATTATACAATTCACTGTAGGTTCCTTTCGAGGGAGCTCGAACTGCGTCGAATGACACTTTGGGGGAACGCCCCTCAGTGTAGCACCTCTGAGGCATAAATGAAACTAAGCCAATCTTGATTTGTGTTGTGTCATCATGACGTAACATGTGACGGAATATGCGGAAGCTACAAAGGGACGCCGGCACACAACAGAGTTAGCTTTCTGTTCTTCAGCAAGCGCTCTCTGTCGTGTGTGTCTTATTTGGTATTGTTTGTAAGTTCACAAAGCACAAAATACAATATTATGGCAAGTGCAAGTTACAGGCGGTGTGTGCATCCCTGCCCTCGTTACATCACGGGTGGGGACACGCACCAAATGTGAATCTTGTGAATCTTTACAGAATCTTTATGTGTGCTGCGCTCCCGCCTGGCTATTTTCAATAAGGATGGCCAGGCCCGCAAGCCCCGTGGTGTGGGACCCGGCAGCGCTGCAACGCTCTTCATGGGGCTCGTAGATGGATCTGACAGAGGATCTCGAGACTGCCGAGGCACGTTCTCGGGATTCCTCTGCCAGTTCTGACGTTCTCCCTCCTTGCGCGGAAGCCCGCCCTGCGACTTCTTCTGCACAAGTGGAGAATCTGATGCTCGAGCTGTCTGCTTCCGAGGAAGTGGACGTGCTCAGCATCGAAGGCGGGGATTTGGGGGATGACTCGCCACCCCATGTCCCCGCATATGAGGAGCTGGTGGAGGTTGTCTCTCGTGCAGTGGCCCGTTTAAACATCAGTTAGCCACATGAGAGGCAGGAAGCGCTCATAAAAAGCAAGTTAGACAAGCGCTTTCTGCAGCACAGAGAGCAACCTCACCACCGGGGTTTGCCGTTCTTTGGAACAGACCATATTTGTCTCACGTGTCAAGTCAAGTCAAGTCAAGTATATTTGTATAGCGCTTTTCACAATACAGATTGAATCAAAGCAGCTTCACAGTATTAAATTAAAATAATACAACAAGGTTTGTTTCTAGTGGAATTTATTGATTGATAAAATTAAATTAAATATCCCCAAAATATCCCCAACTGGGCAAGCCAAAGGCAACAGTGGCAAGGAACCGAAAAACTCCATCAAGTGACCTAATGGTGACCTAAAACTCCATCAGGTGACCTAATGGAGAAAAAAAACCTTGGGAGAACCCAGGCTCAGTCGGGGCCAGTTCTCCTCTGGCGTTTATGAACTAGAGGCCGGATTTAACTGTAAGATAAAAATTTTTAGATGAATGCCTGGCTGAAGAGATGCGTCTTTAATCTAGTTTTAAACTGGGAGAGCGAGTCTGAGCAATGAACAGTAGGGCTGGGTATTGACACAAATTTCACAATTCGATTCGATTTCGATTCACAAGCTTTCAATTCGATTCGATTTCGATTACGATTCGATTCGATTCAATATCGATTATTTTGGATATCAGGTACAATACATTGCAAATTTTCTCAAGGAAAACAAATCTCTTAACTATTATTGTAACTGGGAGTCAGTTGTAGCCTATAGGCTTCATTAGCCTACTATAATATTGAAGGTAAAAATTAACTGATTTGTATACAAACACTTAAAATACACTTATTTATTTTTGTAATAATAAAGTTATATGAAATTATCTAAAAATTTAAATGGTGGCTGTCATAAAAAACTTTCCAGATTTATTCAAACATGCATTAAATATTGAAGAACATTAAACATTATAATGAATATGTAATATGGTGCATATATTTAACAAAATGCTCCTCTCTAGAGTAAATTTTTCTAGCTGACTAACGAGTTTATGGTCACTGGATATATGGTTTTTCTGAGGTAAATGTGACATTACATGACATTGTTTACTAACGTCTTTTCACGGTTGAAACAGTGATTGAGCGATTCCATGTGACATGATACGGACTTCGATAAGTTGTACTCTATCTTTTAACACACTTTCAGATGCTCATTCATGTTTATTTCGCACTGTAACTTGTATTTATTAAGGCGGAAGAAGATCACGTATGCTCCGCGCTGCTGCTTCTCTTGAGCTGAGCTGCGCCAGAGCGATCTCACGCCACAGCGCCAAAATGGTAATTATGTTTTTGAATTTCGTAAGAAAATGGACGTAATTTGAAATCTGAGACTTTGTTTCATATCAAAAATAACAAAGCACAAAGATGATTGCGATTTATTGGATTGGATGCGCGCAACAATGTTCCATTCATTCATCAACTGAAAACAGGATGACTAATCGATTCTTGGGATTTAAGAATCAATATCGTTTCGTAAAAATGAGAATCGATTAAAATCGAGAAATCGATATTTTTTGCCCAGCCCTAACGAACAGTATCAGGAAGGCTATTCCAGAGTTTTGGAGCTAAATGTGAAAATGCTCTCCCTCCTTTGGTGGATCTGGATATCCTAGGTATGACCAAAAGCCTCGAATTTAGTGATCTTAAAGAGCGCGATGGATTGTAGGGCGATAGAAGATCCGTTAAATAGACTGGAGCTAAGCCGTTTAGGGCTTTATAAGTCAGTAGCAATACTTTGTAATTAATACGGGACTTTATAGGTAACCAATGTAGTGATGTTAAAATCGGTGTTATATGATCATATTTTCTTGATCTAGTAAGAACTCTAGCGGCTGCATTTTGGACTAACTGTAGCTTGTTTATTGAGGATGCAGGACAACCAGCTAATAAAGCATTACAGTAATCGAGTCTCGAGGTCATGAACGCATGAACTAACTTTTCTGCATCAGAAACTGATAGCATATTACGTAGCTTAGCAATGTTTCTAAGGTGGAAAAAGGCTGTTTTTGTAACATATGAAATATGATTTTCAAAAGACAGGTTGCAATCTAGTATAACACCCAGGTCTTTTACTGTAGAGGATAAAGTAACAGGACATCCTACTATGTTAAAGTTGTATTGTGAGAGGTCCAACGTGTCCAACTACCCTGTATTAAATTATACAGTAGTAATATTCTGGGGGCGCGAGAGAACGGTTATGGGATGATGCCTCGGGTGGAACAGCCACTTGCCACCTATTTATCCCCCGAAGCTGCATCATCCCTGAAAACCCCGGTGCTGCCCACTAAACCCTGCAGAGATACATCCTCTTTAGTGGGCAGGGCTTATATTGCTGCAGGTCGACCTTCTTAAGGACATTGATGAGGGCGAGGGTCCAACTCCGGAAGTTGAACTTGTCTCTCCGAGTCACCAAAGAAACGGCCCGTGCTATAAGCCATTCCATGGCGGCTATGTTGGTCTCGGAGAGACACTTATGGTTAAATCTATCGGGCATCAAGGAGAAAGACAGGGCTTTCGCCCTCTGGCCTGTTCGGCGACGCCGTAAACACCGTCGTCGACAGGTTTCAGGAGACAAAGAAACAGTCTCTGCCTATAGACAGGCGCAAAAAGAGAGTGTCGTGTCTAGAGCCCCCCCTCAAGGAGCTTGGGGGCATAGACGGCGCTCTCAGACGAAGCCTCAGCAGAAGCAGGGCGACCTGAGGGCCGTCTTGCAGGCGAAGAAGGCTTTGTCAAAGAGATCCTAGCCAGTCTGTGGTAGAGCGATCGGGGTTGCCTGCTCCTCCACAGAGCCCGGAGGAAATCAATGTCGACTTCCCGCCGTCAAGTGCGCTTCGGGACGCATCGATTTCCAGCGAACGCATGCTGCACTGTGCGCCCCACAGGCAGCAATCACGTCCGCCCATCGAGAATAGTTTTTGGTCGAACCCTGCTGGAGATCTGCTTCAGGGGGTCAAGAACGAATCTCGAGAGGCTGGTTCCTTTGGTAAAATATTTAGATGCATGGATAAATCTCAAGAATATTTATCCTTGGGCCCTGTGCACCATTTAAAAGGGGTACAGACTGCAGTTCGGTTTCCGCCCACCAAAGTTCAACGGGGTGGTCTGGACTGTAGTCGACCCAGAGCAGGATCGGGTATTGGAACAAGAAGTAAACTCCCTGCTGGTAAAGGAGGCTATACAATGTATTCCTCCACCAGACAGAGAGTCCGGGTTTTACAGCCGCTACTTCATAGTTCCCAGGAAGGATGGGGGGTTGCGTCCAATAATAGATCTCAGGCACTTGAATTGGTCTCTGAGGAGGTTCAGGTTCAAGATGCTCACTATTCCCATCATCGTGAACCAAATTCAATCCGAGGATTGGTTTGTCATGATAGATCTGAAGGACGCATACTTCCACATTTCCATCCTTACATCTCACAGGAAGTTCCTGAGGTTCGCTTTAGGGGGCGAAGCTTACCAATATCATGTTCTTCCGATCGGCCTAGCTCTCTCCCCTCGCACATTTACCAAATGCATGGATGCAGCTCTAGCGCCGCTGAGGCTTCAGGGTATCAGGGTGCTCAACTATATTGACGACTTGCTGATTTTGGCCCAGTCACAAGAGCTGTCAGTTCGGCATCGAGATTGTCGTCCTTGCCTGGGGTTGAGACTCAACATGAAGAAAAGCGTGTTGGCACCAGCCCAGAGAACCACGTTCCTGGGAGTGGTGTGGGACTCGGTCACGATGCGGGCACAATTTTCTCCTGCACAGATCAAGTCCATCCTGGCCACGGTGACCAGGATAAAGCTAGGCCAAGCCATCACTGTAAAACATTATCAGAGAGTGTTAGGGCTACTGGCAGCAGTGTCCAACATCATTCCATTTGGCCTGCTGCACATGAGGGCCCTGCAGTGGTGGTTGAAAACCAAGGGGTTCTCCCCTCACGGGCTGGGGCACGGTGATGGACGGCCGCTTTATGAGAGGCCTATGGCAGGACAATCATTCTTCCTGGCACATAAATTGCCTGGAAATGTTGGCGGTGTCCCGAGCTCTGAGGAGATTCCTGCCGGACCTCAAAGGTCATCATGCCCCGGAACTATGGAAACTGTGGGACTGGCCCCTGAGGGGGCACAGTACTGAGAGGCTGGCCTGTCAGCAGGAGTAGTAGAGACCATACTCAGCTCTAGAGCTCCCTCCACGAGGAAATTGTACAGCCTAAAATGGAATGTTTTCACCGTATGATGTAGAGAGCGTGAGGTGGACCCAGTTAACTGCCCGGTAGCTTCAGTGCTGGAGTTCCTCCAAGATCGCTTCTCGGCTGGTCTTACCCCGTCCACACTCAAGGTGTACGTGGCTGCCATTGCGGCTTTCCATGCTCCTCTGGGTGATGGGCCTCTGGGGAGACAGCAGTTTGTCAGGTTTCCTCCGTGGGGCTTGGAGGATGAGACCTGCGGCTCGTACCAGGGTTCCCACATGGGACCTTGCAGTGGTTCTCGAAGGGTTGGTCTAGGCCCCCTTCGAACCTCTGGAGTCGGCTGAGGCCAAGAACCTTTTCCTAAAGGTGGCTTTTTTGTTGGCCATTACTTCTCTGAGGAGGGTAGGAGATCTTCAGGCACTCTGTATATCCCATGGGTGCCTGGAGTTTGCTCCAGGCGACATTAAAGCTATCCTACATTGCTGGCCGGGCTATTTGCCCACGGTGCCATCTAATGTGGCACGGCCTACGGTTCTGCAGGCTTTTCATCCTCCACCTCACGTGATGACGGATGAGGAGAGACTTCATCTGCTCTGCCCTGTCAGAGCTCTCAAATTATACATTCAGAGGTCCTCTTCATTGCGGAAGTCAGACCAGTTGCTAGTGTGTTTGGGGTCACCCAAGAAGGGGCTTCCCGCCTCCAAGCAGACCATTAGCAACTGGATAGTTCAAGCTTTCGCAGTTTGCCTTCACCTTTGGCCGTGAGGGCTTATTCAACCAGAGGCATGGGCTCCTCTAGAGCCCTCCTTTCAGAGGCCCCGATCCAGGAAGTGTGCGATGCAGCAGGATGGGCCACCCCTCACACTTTCATCAGACTTTATAGCCTGGACATTCCATCTACACCTGGCACCTTTGTGCTCTCGTCCTAAGTGTGCCTGTGCGCAGCTTCACACTGGGACAGGCAGGGCTCGTTGTGGCATAGTGGGTACTCGTTCCCCCAAAGTGTCATTCAACGCAGTTCGAGTTTCCTCGAAAGGGAACGTCTCGGTGACGACTGTAACCCTTGTTCCCTGAGAAAGGGAATGAGAACTGCGTCCCTTCGCCATGCCTTCCCCTGCCTGGGAGCGGCTTGCTTCATCACGGAAGCGAACTCTGTTGTGTGCCGGCATCCCTTTGTAGCTTCCGCATATGCCGTCACACGTTATGTCATGACGCAACACCAATCAAGATTGGCTTAGTTTCATTCATGCTTCAGATACGATATGCTGAGGGGCGTTACCCCAAAGTGTCATTCGACGCAGTTCTCGTTCCCTTTCTCAGGGGACAAGGGTTACAGTCGTAACCTGAGACGTTTCCACTAGTGGCAACACCAACAACTTTTATTCCTTTTCACACAAATTAGGATTACGGGGAAGATTATTAATGGGAAAAAAAAAGTTTCCACTTTCAAGCAACCAGTAGCATTTTTTATCTTTTTTAGTACAGTTCCATGGCCCCCAGAATATTTTGTTGTATGAATATCTGAACATGCAATATATCAAAAGAAAGAACTGCTTTTAAACAAACAAACACGTTTTATTCTAGCTTCATGCATTCCTTTTTTTATTAACACTTGAATATGGGTAAGTTTCATAAAAAAGCAACATTTTGAGCAAAACGCTGAGAAAATCATGTTTTTGTCAAAGACTACATTCAGATCAGATTCAGAATGATGACAAAACATAGATGGAGTAGATTGAGTCCATCAACACCCCCAAAGCTTCACAGTCCTATAGCTCATCTTGCGCTGACATTTCATTCAGTAACATTGGACAGTTTTGATTTATATGCTGTTTAATGTTGACGATCACATTATTTTACCTAATATGCATCTGCTTACATATGATATCGCTTGTTTCTGCATCTTTTTCACCTGTGTTTTCAACAGGAGATTCTGTACTCTTTCAGAGGATGTGTCATAGCGCCCCCTAACGTATGAAAGTGAAAACACGGAAAGACGGAAATTTCCGTTAATTGCAGGGAAGCTTTGTCTCACGAATGATGGAAAAGTTTTTTTTGTTTTTTTTTGCACAGTTCTTTACAAATTACTTGGTTATGACCTCAAAACATTTACTCTAGTGCTTGATTTGTAAGGTAACATATGGATGGCTTTTTTAATATAGTCAATTTGCTTAGTAGCAAATTTGCATTGTGGAGTGCTAAAAACACGAGTCACGATAAAAGAGCTTAAAGCCATGTAGAAGCGAGCTAAAATGGCATGATTGCTTCAGCAAATGCATTTTTATCTCATATTGCTTTTGTTAACACTATCGGTTAGAATTAGGTAGGGTTTAGTGTAGGGGGTATGCTATTTTTAAGCCTTTTAGCGCTCCTCACTAGACATTTCCGAACTGCCTACACAGTACAACCAAATAAAATGTTGCCAGATTCATATTCATCTGTTTTGGATAAAACTTGGAGAAATCTTGCCCTGCACTGCTCTCAAATCTCATTTGCATTTCCACAAATTCAGACTTGCATGTTTGAATGTGCAAAGATTAATTAGACTTAAGAACTCCTACGAGGGCAAGACTTTCATTTAATTGTGAAAATGACATTTTTGTGAGTTATGTCTATATCTAGAAAAGTTTACTTTTTTGGCTAAAATTAGCCAAGTGGACCAGACGTTATGCTTATAGTCAAAAGTCTAGGATAATAAAGACAGAATTAAGCAGCGAAATCTTTCCCTCACAGATATTTTTCTCTCTTATTTATCATATTAAAAGCCTAACAAGGAGTCTTTCTGTTGAATCTTGTTAATGTGCTGAATATGTAATCAGGGATTTAATTATTTAAAACACATTTACATTCAAGCTACATTTAATCTCTCAATTTTATCTGTTCACAAACGTTCTAAATCCCTCTTTTTAAGAAACAGATGGAGGAAATTGCGACGGAGATGACATTTGCCCAGCAACACATTGGAATTATGCTCTTAAATGCTGGTCTGGCTGAGATACACAGTTAATGTGCTTTCACTTGGCGTTGGCTGCTATGTTTCCGCTCTCTTCCGCTGTTCTCCTCAGCCAGTGGCTGCACAGCTCTTTCTCATTCATCCAATCCAGAAGAATGTCTCCCGCCCCTTGACACTTCATTAATATTCAGCGACTGCAGTCCCCATCATGGGCTCAGGTGGTGCACAGAACAGAGCGGGAACATGTGAACAGTGTGAATACATAACACATGCTGCTCGCATTTATAAAATGACACTATCAACAGCAGTAAGGCTTCAATCTCGATTCAGATTGTTTTCTTTGCCTTAAAATGAGGTGAAAAGCAACACTGAGTCTTGTTGTAGAATGAGTTTCAGTTTCATCTCTGTTGTGAGGGTAAATCTGTTCTGCCAAATCTTCTCTGAGCTTTCACTGCAAAGGATTGTATTGTTTTGCCCACAAAATCCAGCTCCACATAGCTGTATATTAAATATCAAATATGTTTTTTGACTGGTTGTGGCTATGTGACTATGTTTCATATAATTTTCACGTTCACTGTGGGACTGGAAACGTACCATATTGATTCAGGTTAGTGCATTAAACTAAAGGAACACTCCACCGTTTTTTCATATTAAACTATGTTATTCCCTTAACTAAGACGAGTTGATACATGCCTCTCTCGTCTCAGTGCGTGCGCTCAATCGCTCTGGCACGCGGCGACACTTCGATAGCACTTAGCTTAGCCCGTCGAAGTGCTCCCAAGTGCTATTCCGCCATACATTATAGTTATCCTTTTTACCCGCTTAGAAAAGCGTCACGTTTTATTTTGTGTCACCATACTTGGTCGTGTAACTACTCGTGTAACTGTATTTAAATAGGGAAAACGTCGAGGTGTTTGGTCGCTTCTAGCTTCATCTCTGTTTGGCTCCTAATGAATGAACTGGGCTAAGTTAAGAGCTATCAAAGTGTCGCCCCACGACAGAGATGAGAGAGGTATGTATCAACTCGTCTTAGTTAAGGGAATAACATAGTTTAATATGAAAAAACGGCGGAGTGTTCCTTTAAAGGGAATGTTCACCCAAAAATTTAATTTCATTAAAGGGATACTTCAGGATTTAGCATTAAGCTTTGTATTAGTAGAAAACCTGTAGTATTTTCGAATTACCGTGCTTTCCACCCTCATATCCCCCTGAGAGGAGAGATTTATGTATTTTTTGTCTGGAAAAAATCCTCAGATGACGCAAAAATCGTCATTTTGCGTCATCGGAGGATTTTCTGGCCAGAGGCTAAAGACTACAGCCAGTAGTAGGGGCTGTTCCGCATTTGTTCAACCCACCCATAGAGGGTGGGATCTCACTCACATAATGTACACACAGTCAGCCGTCTTTCTTTGGAAGCTAAGCTGAGTAGTAGGAGAAAGCTGAGTAGTAGGGGTTACATCCTCCTTTTCCCGGACTTGTCCGGCGGGCGAGATCGTTCAAAATGTCCGGGATTCAGCTTTTGCTTTCTGCGGTCGCCATTCATTGTTTACATGCACACCTCTTGTTTCAATCTAACTGAATTCATTCCGATTGGTGAATCTGAATGTAGTGTTTACATGAACGCTAAACAAGTGATCGGTTGATGTGCGTTTTAACATTGCTAAGAAAATTCCCGCACCTCCGTGAGAGATACGAGACCGGCGCATCTCAGTAATGACGCCACCGGCCTCGCGCCGTTCTCCCGCGGCCGTCAGCCTCGTCCTGCTCGCCATAGTAAACATGATGAATGGCGACTGTAGAACGCAAAAGCCGAATCCTGGACATTTTGGGCGATCTCGAAATCCCAGGCAGACTCGTCTCGGAGTCTCACTAGTAGCCTAGCCTTGTTGTTTTCAACTGCGCTCTCTAACCGGTAGGCGTGGCCTCCTAGGGCAGCGAAGCAAGTGCATTCTGGGAGTTGTTGTCTTTCATCCACATAAGCCAAAAATACATTTTCTGGCTTTTCTCAGTCTAGAAAGCTCCAAATAAAAAAATGTCTTCCCATTTCTTCTACATAAATGACCAATTTTAAATACACATTCATCTTTCCAGAGGTGAAGTATCCCTTTAATTTACTCCCCCTCATGTCCTTCCAAACCTGTGTGTTTCTTTTTGTCTTTAGACACAGAATTTAAGTCATTATTGAAAAGTTCATCATAAAAAAAAACTTGTAATATAGCAAACTAGTAATATGGACCACTTTTATGGTGTTTTGATGCCCATTTTGCTGCTTCACATTCATTGTAATTGTATGGAAAGGAGCAGCATGAACATTCTTCAAAATATCTCGTTTTGTGTTCTAATGAAAATTTGGTGAAAATTATCAAAAATGCTGGCGATGGCTGGCAATAAAAAATAAATAAATAAAAACGCTGGCGGGGAAAGAGTTAAAATAATAAAAAACTAACCTAATTCAAGATATATTCGTGAAAAACAAGCCTCAATATCTTACACAGTTTGCATCTCAAGTAAACTGATCTTGTTGTCAGGATATTTTTACTGGGGATTATAATTTCCGACACAATCTCAAACTATTTTTCGTTTTAGTGAATTGTTGGCTAATTCTCACGAACTCGTATCTCATCCATACATTTTCGTACAATGTGCTTACGCTCCAGTTAGGGTTAGGGGAGGATGTTCATGCTTACTTTTTCTAAAAATCTTACATTTTCGTACGTTTCACATCATACAAATTCATACTAAATCACCACCTTGTAAAAAAGTTACATTTTCCCATTAGACTAGGTTGTCTTTTCTGAATAAAGCAATTTGTTATGCTCTACAGGAAAGCTCAAGATGGCAATGACGGTTCAATACAGACGTCCCCCTCTTTGCGTGTGTGTGTGTGTGTGTACGTATGCATGTGAGGGCGTGTTAATCCGCACACAGAAACCATCAGCATCAACCCCCCCATTCCTCCCCTCACTTAGACACTTCCAGCTGGTGGCGAAGGATACGCGCGTAAGATTCTCCATCCCAGCTGCTGTCCTCCACCCATTCTCTTTCTCTCATCCCTCTCTCCGCTACGCTCCGTCCCGGGTGACTGCACGGTGGGGATGGGTTCAGGTAGGGCCAGAAGGACCCAGGAAAAAAAGCGCCAAGAGGAAAGCACCGTCTCCTAGAAATGCTCATCTCCTCTCACTCAAATGCAATTTCCCATCTTCAGCAATTCAGTGGCTGCTCACAGGAACACATAGAGAGTGTCTGAGAGATATTTTTTTATTGTCTTTGTGCTTTGGAAGGATACTGTTCAGTCTTTATTGACTGGGAGACACTTCACTTTATCAAAGGATATCTTACTTGAGCTTTGCATCATGGCACACGCAGCATCCCAGCTGAAGAAAAAAGCAGATTTGGATCTTACAGCCCTAGAGGAAGAAAAAGAGAAGAAGAAAAAGAGCCGAAAAAGGATCCGGGAACCAAAGAAAAAGGTACCAATAGGGTTGTTCCTTTTTTGGGTTTTTGATTGAGGTTTTTGATGCTGGCATGCAGGTTGGGGTGGGTTGTCTGGAAGCATCTTAAAGCTCTGGGATCTCACTTTCAGTTTTTTTTTTTGTTTTTTTTTTTGGTCTCACAGTTCAAGAACTGGAAATGAAAACAAAAAATTAAGAAGGCTGATTGTTTTTTAAAGTGGATGCCTGTTAGACTGCAGTGATGCTGCTATGTCCTGTGTGGATAGGACATGCTTATTTATAGGGCGAACATGTGCCTCACAAAGAAGGTGCACACCAAGAATGCCGAATACACACTTGGACGTGCGCACAGCAGTTTTTGAGGGCTGATTTTTACCTTTTTTGACTCTATATTATTAACATTTCTCTTCTTCGGTTAGATATATGTAATAAAATATAGCCATAAAATTCACATAGTTGTGTATTTAACTTTAACAGGTTTGAAACGCCACCTCTCGTTGTAATCCGTGTTTTTTTAATGCCACAAGATAAGAGGTTTTCGTAGAATAAAGTGGCGGTTGTCTTTTTTTTTCTCTTTTTTTTTTGACGCGTGTGGGTGAGTGTGTTTTTGTCTTTGATCCATGGTGGGATTCGTTCTCCACGCTGATGCGTGACTGGTGTCATTTTTATCGCAGGCTATGCATCCAGACCCCCGGGGGCTCACGAACCCTCTCCCACGGGCTTTATGAAAGATTACCCCCCCCCCCCCCCCCCCCCCGTCCCAGCCAGCTTCAATCCCATTACAAACCTACATCAACCCATCCCATTAGTCACAGTTCAGCGTTCGGCATCTCTGCTACCTATCAGCATATGTATCTGCTTCTGTCTTAGCTGCTGTTTCCTTAGAATAAACCAAAGAATGAATCATGAAAACCAAAGAATGATCAGAAACGCCTGGATATCCTTTTTTGCTTATGAATTATGGAGACATTTCTGTTACATTCTTGCTTGATATGAGAGTTTGAAAGCGTGCGACTGCAATTGAGTTGTTCATGCATATGCACCCGTGTCTTTAGTCTCATAACAGACAACGTGGCTCAAATAGCAGCAATATCATAACAAAGATGATGTATGGTTTTAATATCGAAAGATTATCAGCACTATAATACATGTATAGGTAAATCTGAGCTAAATCTGTATGAAACCTGCCAGACTACAGCAAACGCATATAGTGTTAACAAGCCAGGTCCGTTCTGTCCCTCATGGGACGTCATGTCGTGATTGAAATCCTCCCTTCACCCTTTTCAAAGACTGAGAGCTTAACTTTCAATGACCTCTGTTATTGATGTGTGTGTGGCTGAAAATCTACATGCTAGAACTTTACGCAAGCCATTGACTTAGAAGAGCCGACTCACATTCTCATTCAGTCTCATTACAAACTGTTGCAGATGTTGGTAACCTGAATAACATACATTGAAAAAGATTCTCAGTAGAATGTACCTGAAGATTTGTTGTAGTAGACTAGATGAGTTTTTCAAAGGTGACAGAAGGGTTTAAAAGCCTGAGATTACAAATAATCTGTTTGTTTTTTTCCTTTAAGATTTAGGAAAACAAAGAAATGTTTAATTTAATTTAATTGCTAAAAAAGCCCAAATGCTTCACTAGCCCGACATGGAATCTGTCCTGGCAGAAAATGTAATTAATTCAATTTAATTCAATCAGTTTAATTTAAAGGTAGGTTAGGCAATTTTCAGAGAGGCTAGCAATAGCGAGCTAGCTTTGAAAACATGAGGTGCTCAGTGACTGACATCTGTCTAACTCTGCATAGCATGAAACGCTCTGTGATGTGTATAAAAATACATACGTTGACAGTCAGGTTGGACATTGTATCGGACCGAATGCAATGATTGGACGAACAATTTATGTTCCTACGCCTTCCACAAACGATATATATACATTTAGACCACTTAAAGGAATAGTTCACTTTAAAATGAAAATTCTGTCATCATATACTCACCCTCATGTTGTTTCAAACCTGTATGAAT
Source organism: Squalius cephalus (assembly GCF_949319135.1). Lineage (NCBI taxonomy): Eukaryota > Metazoa > Chordata > Actinopteri > Cypriniformes > Leuciscidae > Squalius > Squalius cephalus. The sequence continues at coordinate 7,452,715 of NC_137140.1, read as the reverse complement.
TTCTTTCTTCTGCTGAACACAAAGGAAGATATTTAGAAGAATGTCAGTAACCAGGCAGTTTCTGGGTCCCACTGACTTCCATAGTATATTTTTTTCCTACTATGGAAGTCAATGGGAATCAACATGAGGGTGAGTATATGATGACAGAATTTTCATTTTAAAGTGAACTATTCCTTTAACTTGACACAACACATCCCGTTGACCAGAAAAAAACATCTCAGCACTTTTACTGTGTGTGCTATTGTACTCGGCTTTCATCACAGGTTTGTAAGGTTGTTTCTTAGGCTGTTTTTCCGACTCCAATTTGGGATGAACCTTTTTGTGCTTGTATAATGGGAGCTGACGGTAAACGTTCGCTCACGGTATCGATACCTGAGAATCTGAGAGAGGACTCCCAGTATAGCTGTGGTCAAGGAGAGATTCTGCTAGGTTATTGATTGTGTTAAGATGTGTGAGGCTCGTAGAGGAGAACTCAGAGCCAAAGCATTAGTTCTGGCCTTGTTTATTAGCCTAGTGGGCGTTTATGGATCTGCATCTAGAGCTCAATCTAGGATCCGACACATTGATTAGTGTAGTCACATTCTTGATTTCACTACAGTCTAGATCTTTACATTCTCTGATGAAAATGTGACAGTGAATAAAATACACTGCCATGATTTGAGTGGTCGCCAGGGTGTTGTTCTGCATGGTAGCAACTAGCAAGTCTATGATATTCTGGTCTATAAACAGTGCCGTAATTTTTTTCATGTTTTTGGAAGAAGCCGCTTATGCTCAAGAAGCGCAACTCTGCTATATGTCTGCGCGCTGCCCACGAGGCTATTGGCACCAACAATAATGTTTGTTTTCTATTCAAATATATTTTAAAATGTTCTTCATACAAGTGATGGCAAAGCTGAATTTTCAGTCTTTAGTGTCACATGGTCCTTCAGAAATCATTCTTGTATGTGGATTTGCTGCTCAAGAAACATTTCTTATTATTATCAACAGTTTATGCTGCTTAGCTTAATAATTTTGTGGACCCTCATGAACTTCAGGTTTGTACCCGTCTTGGGATGCTGACATCATGGATGGAGTGGAGTTTTTGTGCGTACACTTTTGGCAGTGTATCAGGTGTCAAGCTCAATGCACAGTCGAGGCACGCAGGCGAACCAAAAAGGAAGAAAAAATCCATACTCCAGTCTGCTGCCTCCTGGCTGTTGGCAGCACTTTGCTTTCGTCCCCGGCCTGAGCAAAATGAAAACAAACACTTAGGCATTTGGATGACCGCCCACTTGCGTGATAGTCACATTTGATTTGATTCTTTTCTTTATTGTGCATTTGAAACCCACCTTAAAGAAACAACTTGTTTTCAGACACTTCTCCCTTCAGGCAAGTAGACAGATTGTATTGTGTGCGTCTGTGTGAACAACATGAGTTTAGCTCATAATGTCCTGTGCGCTGGTTGGCAGGTGCAGAGTAAATTATGTAAATGTAATAATAATTCATGCATATATTTTACAAACGCTGTCTGCGTCTTAGCCTTTCATTGAGCCGAACAGTGTTTTATCATGTTCCGGGTTCTATACAAGTTGTGATATACTGTTGATTGCCATAGAAAATAATTTGAACTCCTCTCAGTTTATAAAAAATATTGAATGTTGTGTACGGGTGTTTTTTTTTTTGTTTGTTTTTTCCTAGTGATTGAACAACTTTCATCCTTTTATTATATGGAGAATTGCAATCCTAAAATATGATCTTCAGTATTAAAAATGCATTATATATTTTTATTAATATTTTCATCATAATAATCAATAATTTCAGTGATTTTGAAAAATGTGTGTACTTGTTTTGTGCCGTGCTCGTGGTGAAATGTGATATATGTGACGTGTGAAGAAAAAATCTAAATATTACAAAATAGAATATTTTATTTTAGAATATTTTAATTTTCCAAAAATTTCCAACCAAGCTGTAATTTTGTACAATTATGTAAAAACAATTAAATATTATTTAATTAAATGTTAGCAATATATACAGTATTTTATTTTATTTTATTTTATTTTATTTTATTTTATTTTATTTTATTTTATTTTATTTTATTTTATTTTATTTTATTTTATTTTATTTTATTTTTTAAATGTCATTTCCACACTGAATGCTCAATGTGCTCACAACTCATAATAGGAAATCTTCATTGCTTTCAGAAAAAGACAATGTCTTGCCCCATAAACTTCCCAAGTTCCCATGCAGGTTCTTTACTGTAAACACAATTTATTTTTTGTTTTGTTTTTACAAACTGAGGAGCAAATCAAAATTTGCACTTTGCAAAAATGTACTTTGTTAAGCCTCATAATGGATTGCTTCAATTTACAGATTGAGTGAGGGCTCATTTGAATCAGTAGATTTTGCCACCAGCACAGAAACATTAACCCCTAGCTGTTAATTAATTTTAGTTGGAGTGTCTTTCACCCCACACCCTCTCGTTCATTCCACCCCCCTTTCTTTACCTCTTTATCTTTTTAATGTGGGTGCTTTGAGTGCAATATCGCTTCCTGCCATGCATTACTAAATGCACATGTTTTAAAGGGGGATGGGGTTCAGACCCCAGATATACACACATGAACACATGCTGCCACCAGCAGCATCATCACCCCCACCTTTTTAGAGCAAACAAGCCAAGCTGCTTCATTAATCCCCCGTCACTTATTAAGAACCAACCTCATTTTTCACAACCTCCGGCCCTTTTTCTTGCATTGTTTGAGGAAAGAGCACCGGGCTCCCTCGGGGTCTTCGTCCCCCTCTCCTCTTTTCCCCTGGAGCTGATGGGACACAGTGTCACGAGATACTGATTCTTTTTTCTCTTTCATCCCTTAATTCAATCTGTAATTGGTGTTGAAAAGGTCATTAAATAGTTTACTCAAAAATTTAAAGGGGATATTTTGAAGAGTGTTCAAGCTGCTCTTTTCCACACAATAAAAACTATATACAGAATATACATTATCTGTTGTGAAGGTGTTGTTGTCCTCATATGCATGCTATACAATGACACAGTTAGATATTATGCCATCTCATACTCTCCCTGGTTCACTTGAGATCAGACTATTCTAGTCATAACCTGACACTTCCTTTTGTCATTATGCGCATCCTGATATTGTTTTATGTGCTTTGAACGTTAGTCCGTATCCAGAAAGACACATTCATCTTTTAGTCAGCCTTTTACAACATTTTGACTGTTACATTAGATTGCAGCAGATTCAACAAAGCATGTTGTAATAAATCATTTAGCATTTGCACAATAAATCCAGTTATTTGTGTGTTAGACTGAGTTCATCGAAGAAGGTCCCAAGCCCTTTATAGTGACGAATTACAATCCTGACCTGTAACATGACAGAGAGCAGACAGAAATTTGTTTTTACAAGCCTTCCATAAAAACAAATAAACTAGTGAAATACAATAATATAAGTAAATACAATTTATATATTGCTTCCAAAGAAAAAGCAAAATAAATATATTGCTTTTTTCTTTACTTTAAAATGGTGTAGTTACAGTATCCACCAGCAGGGGACTATGCTAACCAGCCAAACCTTGACCCCTTGATTTAAACGAGAGAAATAGAGAAGGGCAAGGGGAGAGAGAAACTGTGTTACAACGAGACAGAGAGCTGAAGGAAGTACTGTAGGAAATATAAATAGGGTTAAGCCTGAAATGGAATTGAAGAGAGAGATTATAAAACAGAGAGAGAGAGAGAGAGAGAGAGAGAGAGAGAGAGAGAGACAAGGCTCTCCCAGGTTCACATTTAAATCACAGAGGACAGAAAGCTGATACAGCGTAAAATAGAACACACAGGAAAATCAAAGAATCTCAATTAATTTCCCAGTGCTGACATACAGACTCACACACACACATACATGGACAACAGTGTTTAATGAGTCCTTGTCTACAGGAAATGAAAGCAAAAATGTGAATTTACTTGGTTGATTTGAGATGTTGATCAGGTATTACTGAGATCAGAAAGCCATTAGACACATTGCATTTCTCCATTAGTGCAGATCAGTCTGGTTTTACTGAGAGAATGAAGGCATGTTTCTCCAGCGCTCCAGAGAGCCGCCCACTTTCTGCTGAGCTCTGCAAACATCAGGGAGAGAGATTGGCCTTATTTTCTCTTCTGTTCTGCTTGCTGTTCATCAGCTGACTGGGTGACTTAGGACACACTTTCTCCTGACTGTCGTGGACTGCATGACCTCCTGAGCAAAGACCTTCATCACTTCCCTGTGACACACTGACTATACACATCATTGACAGCATTGAGCAATATCTGTGTCCTCACATTTATGCTTGACACATACTAATATTGCGAACATGCTCCATTATACTGCATATTCAACATATTCTTAAAGCTTGATGTATCCCGAAACTGAAATGTAAGTTGTTACTCACTGAAAGTCTTCATCCTTATAATAAATCTCATAAAAAAATTAAATATGGACATTAATGATATCAAACATCATTTGGTTTTGTGTCTCATGATCAAACGTCATTGACATCAAATCTAACACTTTTTTTCATATTCCAAAGCAGAATGTGTATTTTTTTTTTCTGTTGTTGTGGTTCTTTGGAATGTATTTCTGGACGTTCACTGTTTACTGTACAGCTCAGCATGGCTGCTCACCAGCATATGTAATGATTTGGATGCTGATCTCCAGGATAGGATGTTCTTGTCTCCACCAAGAGCTTACTAGCTTAACCAGCAAGACTTCTGGCTAAGACTACTGATCCACCAGTTACACCAGTATCAGACCAGCTACAAAGCACTAATTGGTTTCCCAGCTAACAGGTTCTCTTAAATTTATGAACAAACATTTTACTATAACATTAATAGCATGTTTGTTCAAAGTCGTCTGGTCTTTAAAAATGTTCTCAAAACATTAGCACAAAAACATCACTTATATATTGTTCACGGGACATTTTTCCTGAAATGTTTTAGTTGGACGTTCATCTAACATTTTTCAAACGTCGCTTGTTTCAGAATGTTCAGAGAACATTGAAAAGTAATGTTCCCATAATGTTTGCAAAATGATAAGAGGGAAGGTTCCCTTAATGTTAATATAACCAAGAAAATATATTTTTTAAAAAACATTGGACGAATTACGGCTTTACAACCTAATGGTAACGTTAGCACGTTACGTTTGCTAGCTGTGTCATTGCTACAATTTGTTACCGTATGTGTTCATCTGTTTTTCAATTAAATTTAAATTACATGTTGCAATCAACTGACAGATTATTTGCATCTGTGCATATAAACCCCTTTTCAGTTGGTAAACATGGTGACGTTTCTTTGTGGGCGGAGCTTAGGTGGTGGCAGAACGATCCCTCTGGCCGCTTCGCTAACGTTAGTGTGCAAGTTTTTTAGCTTGTTTTTTAACAATGACTGGAGAAAATCCGATTTTATCTTAATGTGCAAGGTCACTCACTGTTCAGGACCGCGATTGTTATTTGCAAAAGTTAATTTTAACGGACATCCCAGATTGGCTGACCCGTACACGCTCATTCAATGGATGGACGATCTGACAGGATTAACGTCAACGCTACCTCCGGTTGAGTGGTCTGACTTCTACACCTACCTGATAGAGAAACCGAGGGTAAAGAGAAACTGAGGGCATATACATATTTAGATGCCTATAACTGTACTAAATGGTCACAAGACTTGTGTGGTAGCCTACGATCCGCAGTTCTGCCTAGCCAGCGCCATGGCCAGAAGACGACAATGTAAAGAGTGACTGACATTACGGTGCAATTTTAATGATGTGAATATTTTCTAGAAATAAAAATTCCAGATACAGCATATTCATTTTTTAACTATGTATTTGATTACACTTTCTTACCAGGTTCTTCAAAAAGTCTAGTTAGTCACAATCAATCAAAACAATGTATACAATCATAGGTGATTCACAAATAATCACAATCATTTAGAAAACATTATGTGATAAAATTTCAAATTGGAGCCTGTACTCTGTCGATTCTTGCACCAACAACACAACAAGATGACATTTAATAACAATAATAATAATTTAAGCTCCTTATTGTGTAGCCGAATCTGTGCTGGTTTGTATTGGCCGCCTCCAGTTTTCCGTTTGTTTTGCCTCCAGCTAGTACTGTGACGTCGGCGCAAAAGGGGTCTATAAGGCAAAGACAGTTTGAAAAGAAGACTTTTTTTTCCCGAGGAACAATAAAGCTTGAGTGCTTTAAGTGGGTTTAGAACTGAAGTCAAAGACTTTTGGTCATCATGGCAAATCTGGAACTATCAAGAAATGTTAAATATAAAAAATACAATTTTAAGATATTAAGTCATTTTTTGAAGTGAATATTGCTGGATTACTTCAGTGTCACATGGTTCTTCAGAAATCATTCTAAAATGCTTGTTTGGTGCTCCAGTAACATTTCTTAATATTATCAATGTTGAAAATGGAAAAAGGAAGAAAGAAAATAATTAAAAACTACTGAATCCTTCCTTTCTAGTTATCCTGAGCAGGAAAAGTCATACGAATTCATTTGTCAAAAAATGTGTGAAACCCTTAATGTTGTGTTCTGACATTTCAGTGCTTTCACACCTGAGCGTTTGTTTCGGCACCTAGCGCGTTTTCTCCCTTGATTCGGTTTGTTTAGGTATATGTGAACACAGCAATCATGCTCGAAAACACACCAAAACAATCGCTCTGAGACAGCCTGACCGAGGTGGTCTCAGCCTGATTGCAAATGAACTCTGGGGCAGTTTGCTTGAGGTGTGAAAGCAATCGTAATCCGACCCAACGGACCAGCGAACCAAATGGTATTATAATTCATAACGTGAAATGTGCTAGCCTATATAAAAAGATGTAGTGTCTAATTCTGTGAGTGAGCACATTAGTTATCACAGTTGAAAACCAAAAGAGCACCTCTTCATCTTAAAATGTTGTGTAATTGTTCTTCTCCGTGTGAGAATGCTGTCAAATAAAGCCACAATAAGCTCATGGAGCGAACCTGTCAATCATCTTGATGGATGAACGCAGAGGAAACTCTGACCAGTAAGAGGACAGTTGTAGTGGCATGTGACTTGCATAAACACATTTTGATATGCTTTGAAAGATTGCCTTGTGAAAGCGAACCGAACCAAGAGGAAAATGCAACATTGAAAAAAACAAAAAACGATATATAGGTATGAAATGCCCTTAATTTTGAAGGACTAACCTTGTAAAATTAAAAATTTTAAAATATTGGATCAGCATCCATTCCTACTGTTTGAATCTAATCATTTCAGCAGGGGTTTCCTCCTCATGCTAAGACAGTGATCTCATCACTCCTGGTGTGGGGGAGCTCAGATTGACGTAAGACCAAGAGCTGTTGGTCTAATTAATATCCGGTGCCAGTCAGAGAGTGTGTGTGTAATGGGTGTAAGCTCCACTTTTCACTGTACAGAGAGTGCAGAAATATCTCTACCTGACTCTGATGGCCTGAGAGTGTCCAGATTCTCCTGTTAAAGCACTGCTTTGGGCATCACTGTGTCCTGATGAAAAGAAACTCCTGTACTTTTCATACTGTTTTTGTATTGTGCATCTGCTGTCTTTGTCCTTGATATACACATCAATGCAAGATCTGCCTTTCTGCAGTGATTTTTAAATCTTTTATCTATGCTGAACATTCGTTTTTCTCTTTCATTGGAACAGAAATGTTGAAATGGATATAGCCTGATGAATTGCAGGCCAGACAAGTGTGTGTGTGTGTCTCTGACCGGTGGCGTGTGAAAAATAGAGGTTGTGATTGGGTGCTGAAGGGGCAGCTGAACCGTGAGACGTCCATCTGTGAGAACACAGGCGATTTCTTTACCACACACACACAGCTTTGATTTTGACGCACAGTTTATTACACTTTTCACTCAGATGTCCTGAGGGGTTATCAGACACAAGCTCTGTTTACAGTCTCTGAAATTTCACATTTCTGGTTTAATATTGTGCTTGGTTGTCTTTGTTTTATTCTATAGATTATAGAAAATAAATCTAATGAGTTTCAGAGCTTGGTTTTGGATCAATGAGACAAAAACCGTGAACAGATCGGTGAGTCTGCAGTGTTAATTATATGCACTATTGAACCGCAACAGTTTGAATATTTAGCATGAAGTGCATTTGATTATTAGTGAAAATAGGAAGCTTCTGAAGCTTCATCATGGGTTCCCAAGAGAGTTTGGATATGTTTCAGGAACATCATGCGTCTATCTATTGTTGAGGGGGGTGTCATTGGCAGTCCTGGCGCAGATAGTGCCCATGGTGAAAAAATAATTTAGTAAAGTACCATTTTTGTTTTATTTTATCTATACATTGTTAATGAAAGAAATTTATTATACTCTTATGCTCTAATAATTCAGAACCAAGTCTGCTTATTAGAATGATTTCTGAAGGATCATGTGAAATGAAATTTCAGCTTTACTATCGAAGCAATAACTTTATTTTAAATAACTTAGCATTTTAAAATATATTCAAATAGAAAACCGATATTGAAAACCGATCACGGTTTCCACAACAAATATATGATTTGAGCAGCTAATCAGCATATTAGAATGTTTTCTGAAGACTGGAGTAATGGCTGCTGAAAATTCAGCTTTGCCATCACAGAAATAAATTACAGTTTAAAATGTGTTTGAATATTAAACTATTACATTTTAATAATTAAATTACATTTCACAATATTGCTGTTTTTACTGTATTTTCGATCAAATAAATGCATCATTGGTGAGCATAATAGTCAGATTTTATCATTTTTTTTATATTCTTTATAATATTCTTGTATATGTATATCATATATTTATATGGGGGTCTAATGGTTAGAGAGTTAGACTTATTCTGCCTTCATGTGCTATCAGAAATGTTCTACTTCTCACTTCTGAAGTTGTGATTATGAGCTCATCGCATTAAAATTTGGAGTTGGCTCATGTCCAATTTTTTAACTAGGAAACCAGTATTTGCGATAATTCCGATAGCACTTGAAGGCAGCATTATTGTCAATATCGGCAGGAAAAATGTAGGTGGGGGAGTGAATGAACCACCATCAATACCCACGACTAAGGTGCCCTTGAGCAAGGCACCTAACCCCCAATCGCTCCCCGCGAACCCCAGCGAATGGCTGCCCACTGCTCCAGGTGTATGTGCCCATGGTATGTCTTCACTTATCACTGCTCCTAATGTGTATGCACTAACTTGGATGGGTTAAATGCAGAGGACAAATGTGGAAATAATTATTTGCTTGCTTGTAGATAAGCTTAAAACTTCTACTAAGATCCTAGCACAGCAATGCAGGAAATCAGTTGCTCACATTTTAGCGTCAACCACAAATATGCCACAGTTGACCAATCAGAATCAAGCATTCCAAGAATTGTACTGTTTGCATTTAAAGCATTTACTCGCATAGACAACTGAAGACTGGCTAACATTGATAAAGCTGACCTAAGGTGTGTGAAAGAAGGCATCATGAAATGTTCAGAGCCATATGCAGTTCATGCACTCATTGTGAATAATGTAATACTTCTATATTGTTCAGACCGCTGGCTAATGTGAGCTGACTGTTGTTCATTAGTCCAGGCCGGATCTGCTGGGACGCCTGCCGTCTCTTGAGCTGGAGTTAATGAGCTTTTCTGCCTCAAATGGCGTTGTTCGCTTATACTGTGCTGCAAGCCAGTCAGGACAGGAATGTTTTAGTAATGATAATCAGTACTAATGGGCTTCAAATGAGCTAAGAGTGGCACTGTACAACAGTAAGGTGACCATGATCTTGTGATCTGCTCACGGATCAGGACACGCGTCACAAAGTCTCTGATGCCATGCCTACAGTTTGTTCTACGAGGTCTGATATTGCTGGACTGGGACGCAACTCTGGGTGCAAAGCTTTTTATCAGTTCCCTGAAGCACAAAACAGTGTTTATAAGGGACTTGGTTGATGACATGAACACTTCTAAGTCTGAGGATGAATGGCTTTGATGATAATTATCAGGTTAGTGACATCACATCTTTTGAAAACCGTAAAGTGAGTGTTTTGTTTGAGGCATTTAGTAGTAGCAAGTAAAATACTGTAGATGCAAAAGTTTGGTGTCCGTAAGTTTTTTTTTTTTTTATAAGAAAGCTGCTTTTATTTGATGAAAAATACAGTTAACAAATAATATCGTGGATTATTTACAATTTAAAAGAAGTTTTCTAATTTCTAATTTTAAAGCATGAATTTTCAGCAGCCGTTACTTTAGTCTTCGGAAATCATTCTAATATGCTGATTTGGTGCTCAAGGAACATTATTATTATCAATGTTGAAAACAGCTGTGCTGCTAAATATTTTATTTATATGTTCTGACTTTGAATACAGGAGCAGATATCCTCCTCTCTCTCTCTCTCCAAAAAGTTGGTTAACACCAAATACGTATAAGCGGGAGTAGAATCTAAGTGCTGGGTTTTTAAATGGGAACTTGGCAACTATTTCAACTTAATAAATCCGTTTAGAAACCATTTGGATGGCTAAATAACCTGTTCTGGTGAGAATGGTGACTTTCTCCGCACCCCCCAGCGGAAAACCAGCCTTGCAACATGGGGACTAACGTCCCGGTAAGTTGGAAATAGGAAGTCTCGTGAGAAGCGAGAACGAGCGAAAAACACAAACTGCTTTATGGCAATTCAACATAAACACACACACCATATGATACTGTGTATGATCTATTACCCACCTCGGTAGACATAGCTCCACACGATAAAGTTGTCCGGCTCCCATAATAACAAATGCACATGAGCAGCGGTAGAAAGGAGGAGGGTGCCGCAAGTGAGATTTTTACTACAGTGTTGTGACGGCGCACAGCTGTAGGGGGAGCTCGTTGAGAAAACACACGACAACAAAAGGGAAAATCAGCGAAGAAATGGCTAGAGTTGCCATGTTCCCCTTTAATAAAGTAACAAACAAAAATTGAAACACAAGAAACAGAAACACAAGCAGAACTGGAACCATTACAAACAACAACTGACAATGCAAAAAGAGACACAACAAGATACACAAGGGGTAGCAAGCTTAACAGGGTAACGAGTTAACGAGACACACCTGGGGGAGACAATCAAGGGGAAAAACTACAAAATGACTACAAAAAGGCACATGCGACAGAAAACAGGATGAATGACAAAAGTTTAAGACAAACAAAGAGAACAAATGACACTTTGAGTGTCATCTCTATAAAATGATATCATAAAATATACACAACGTAAACTTTTTAATATAGAATTGATACCAATTAAAAAATTTGTAATAATAAAACTAATTTCTAGAACTATTTCCTGAAGATATTTATATAGAATTTCCTGTATAGTTATTAACTGTTTCCTGTAGATAGTGAATCAAAAATTCTCTTCATCATTGTATTTATTTGAGTAATGTTCAGACTCATCCTTGGACTCTTGGCGGTGTGGTAAACAGTGGTCTTCTGGGTGTGTGTGTTTGCACGGTTGTGTGGTTCTCTGGAGATCTGTCAGAGCTTTAATCCAGATGTACACTGGATGTACGCTGATGTGTACAACACATCAGAATCATGTGTTGTACACATCTAGAAGTTCACACAGGAGCACAGAGCAACAGACGCAGCTGGACTGGCCCACAGATGCGGTGTGTGTGTGTGTGAAAAATCAAAAATATATCAGTGTTATTATTTTGAATAAAAGTGACATTGGTTCTGAGAAAATAATTATTTGTTTGCAGATGCCAGTTATTTAGAGAAAAGATGTGCAAGACGTGATTAATATGTGATTTTCAGCAAACTCGAGGCACCTTGAGTTGGTGGGTGAATCCCGCCTCAAGTAATGACGCAAAGGGACTGTGATGCGTACGATGTCCTGTACAATAAAGCCCTGTTTCTAAACATTGTCCACTGATTGTCTAAATGGAAGAAGTGTAAATGGAGAGGTCTTGGCAGGAAGTGCTTCTTTAAAGGGGCAGAGTAATATATTAATATTAGCAGATTAATGTTATGTTGATGCACACGTTCACCGCTCATGCGTTTCCAGAGTTAAACCATGAATGTTAAAATAGACAAGTTAGCTGGTGTGTCAGATCACGTCTTCTCATTCTGTGTGTTTGTGTGAAGGTAAACTCTATTTCAGGGCTCGTGTCCCCTCTGCAGTGAGGTTGGGTTGCTATGGCAACACTGCATTACTGAGACGTATAGATCCTCAACTTGCGTCCCACTATAATTGCATGTTTTTGAGGTCTGTGTTCAGTAAACAAACATGAGCATCTGTCTATGACATTCAGTGGATTATAATCGATTTGATGATTTGATACTGGTCTCTGGTTTGTGGGCTATTGACCAATAATAGCAAATCTCTCTTTATCACAAATGCCTTTTCGGATTATTTAAAGGTGAGTTGTGTATTGTTCAAATACTTCTCTTACTTGTAGAGACAACTGTATGTACACCAAGTGTCAACACTGTTGCTTTATCAAAACGTTGTTTTGTTTGTGCGAGAATCCAATCAACCTGACACAGGAACACTGACTGAGCCAATAGTGTGAGTTTGGGGCGGGACTTTCTAATTGTTTTACCAATGGCAGACGGTCAATGTTTGGGAAACATGTTTAAAAAAAAAAAAGTTATTATTTTTACTAATGACCCTTACTGTAACTTTTTAGAATGTTCAAAAAACATTATTTGGAATAAATTGAATGAATGATTTTTCCAGTACAATTGTTCAATATTATTTTTACTTGGGCTGTAATGAAGTGTTATTGCAAATTATCTTTCATTTGTCTTCAAATCATTTTTTTTATTACAAAGGGGAAATGAGGGCTGACAGATTTTTAAATATTTTTGAAAGAAGTTACTTATTACTGTAAAAATGTATTATTAATATTACAAAATAACTGTTTTTCTATTTTAATATATTTTAAAATGTAATTAATTCCTGATGACAAAGCTGAATTTTCATCATGCTGATTTGCTGCTTAAGAAACATTTCTTAATATTATATCAATTAAAACAGCTTAATGTTTTGGTGAAAACCACAAAAAGTATTTGCACATTTAATCCAAAGTTAAAACGTATAAATTTGCATTATGTAACAAAATATAAAAAATAATGCATTTGCTTTAAAGAAACATAAAAACACAAAATTAAGTTAGTTAGCCTAGGTTTCAAACTTTGAAACAATATATTGTTAAAAAATATAGACATATTGGTTGTCAAACTTGTGGGACATGTTCTTTGTTAATATATTTGTAGTATGCTCATTCTGCTGGGACACCTGTGTGAACTTGAGGGGAACGAACTAAATACATTCATAATATATGACCTTAAGACCACTTGGTTAAGAATGATTGAAAAATGTCTCAGAAAAGTGAAGTTAGTTGTAAAAAAGCTATCATTTGTTTGCAGATGTCACTTTGTTTGATATCTAATGCATTGAAATTCAGACATTTTAAGTGTCCAAAAGTATATGTCCACTGTATATCCTCTCTGGGTAAGTGACTCAGCAACAATGTTTTACAATAAAGTTGCATTTTCTAAACACACAGGTGCATTACTAGTGCACAAATGACACATTTCAACTTAAAGCAACCATTTAAAGCAACCCAAGTTGCATTGTCTTCAAAGGTATGTATCTTTTTTTACAGTATATTGTAATATCTAGTTCCTCCAGCTTTAATCATTTTCCACTTGAACTGGGAATAGATTAGGATATTTCAAAATCCACTGTGATATACTGTCAGTGGCATTGATTTAATTAATGGAATGGGCCATTGGAAGGGCACTGTTGTAGGAATGTGTGTGTGTGTGTGGCGAGGGGGGCTGGGGTTGGCTGGTGCTGGTGGTGTAATGTTGCTGATGCGGGCAGAGACTGCTGCAACCTCCCAGAGAAACACAAGCAAGAGAGAGAGAGAGAGATAAAAGACAGGGGGCAAACTAGTCCAGTCTAGTCCAGAGACACAGAGGTGCTGATTGGCAGAGCCCCGGATCAGGGCAACACCGCAACCGCTCATAATACCTGGGGAAATGCCCCCAAATCCCCCTTAAGCTGGGCTGCTGTACTCCAGCATGGCTGACTGGCTCCTAACAGTAGCGGCGGGTTGAGTTGTACTGAATCTGGCTGCCTGTGCCGGGGTATTTGTGCAGCCGAGGGGACGGGAGGGGGTGTGCGTAAAAAGAGCTGATAAGCAGGATGACAATAAGACTCGAGCAGGACAGATTCCAGTCGGGGAGGCCTGCCGCACGGAGGGGCCCGCTGCTATTTCGGTCCACCAGATCATGATTACACTCAGCCAGGAGAGAGACCACTAGTGCCTACAAATATGGTAAGTGCCGTCCCATCCGAGCAAGTATGTGAAGCTGGTTGGAGCAGAGGGTGACAGCTGGGAATGGGAGTAGGCTAACGGTGCTAATGTCCTGCATCCGTATTGATGATAAAGTGGATTTGTGTGGTGTGTGGGGTAGAGTAATGCTACTGGATTTCGGCTGGGACGCTCCGAATCGCTTTTCACATAGTATCGTAGTATCTCAAAGTTGACAAGGGCATGTGTTTTCAGCTTTAATGCACCTCCGGAGTGACCGATTCCAAACTCTAGGTCATTGATTACCGGGATCGTTCAAGACTGCAAGGTGAAAATGACAATGGAGGACAAAAAAGATGGAGAAACAGTAAGTTCCACTTTGAAACAATATAGAAATGTGGAAGCTGTTAGGTTTGACCTTGTTTGGGGTTTAGCTGATCACTGATGGTGTGGTGTTTTCGGAGGAAGGTTGGAGTGTAGTGGTGCATTGCTTGAAAGGGCTCCGGTTTCATCGGACAGTGTAACAGGAAGGCAGTGGGATCCAATTAGATATGCAAGCTTGTAATTTAGATTGATATAAATCTGAACTCTACTGTTGAGTTCATTCAGTGCACTGTGCGGCTGATTTTGAGAATTGGATTGTGCATCAGGTTCTGGAAGTGGAACTGGCGTGGTATGTTGTGGACTGACTTTTGACACCTGCCATTGGCCGGTGACTTAAGAATATTTACCAACCATAAATATTTTTTACCAGCCATGAAACTGTTTTTGCAAAAACATGTAGTTATGACACCAACATTTTAGATACCAGTGAAAATGCACAATTCTCTATTCCAGTTTCGATATCACAGCTAAAACTACTAGCCCAATCATTTTTATAATTAATATCAATTGAAAGACTAGTAACAGTAGTTTTCAGTTAGAGACATTGAATAAACTAATCAAATGTAAAATAACAGATAGTCTTTACTCTATAAACATAAATGAATCCTTATTAAAGTTACAAAAGTTATTCAGTCAAGAGCAGTGAATAATTACACAGAAATGCCACTAGGCGCATTTCCATTACATATGGATTTCTAAATATTTTTTCTAAATATCGATAAAAAACTATTGCAAAATGACGCCGTTTCCATTAACCGATGTTATGCGACTAAAACTAGGTTTATATATATCACCGCACTAGACATTATTATTATTAATGGAAGGAAACGTAGGCGTGTTATCCCAGCATTAATGGCAAGGAATGACCCTTACTGTGAGCGGCACATATGAGGTGTTTCTCACTCATTTCTGCTTCGAGGTCTTGATTGTGGCACCTCTATGAGGTTTAGAATCCAGTATTTCTGTAATTCTTTTGTCTTTTATGAATTTAATAAAGAACTCTGTCTCGTATTCTGTCCAAACACTCCGCGCCTTCTAAGTCAGGTGACAGTAAATGCGCAAAAACTGTTTCCATTGCAGTTTTGCGAAATATTCCTTTTTCGAATTGCCTGAAAAACCACCTCATGCGAGCGTAAAAACTTTTTTGCGATAAATGGGAGTTTTTACGAAATTGACGTGTTTCCATTGGGCGTATTTCCAATTCACAATTTCAATTTGCGCAATTTGAAGGGTAATGGAAACGCGGCTACCTAATATTCCTGCTGCTGCAGGGATCCAATACACTGATACTAGTACACATCTGTTTACATTCACTTACTGTAAGCCATATCCGACTATATTTACTTGTATACCCGCCGAGACGGGCATTTTTGACATATTTTTTCTGTGAATTTGTCCGTTCAAGTGCAAGAAGATGTGAAAGAGAGCGCATTTAATTCAGTATTCGCACATTGTCTCATATGCAGCTTTCTGCCCACACAAAACTTTTCCAAACAGCTCGCGAGTAACAAATGGTGTTCCCTATTGCGTTTTGCACTTGAATATTTAAATTGCCATGGCTTAAACTCTTGTGAGGATGCAGCGCTGGTCAACTGTCCTGAGCATCATACACATTTGTTTACGGTCATGTTCTCACAACAGTGCATTCTTAGAATTCATAAAAATGTTACTGGCGATTGACACTGTTTCATATATTCGCCAATGCCGTTTTTTTCCTCGCATTTGTTGCTTGGCGAGTGTTAATTTTTGTTAAATACAATCATGATATTTAATGCAGGATTTTAACCAACAAAGTTGTCTAACTTGGTGCTAACTTTGACAAAAAATTAGCTGGTCACATTTCAATTAAAATAATATTATAAAATATAATAATATTTATACAGAACTGCTTTACTACTTATTAATATTTGAAAAACGTTTGTATGCTACATCAGTCATGTGGTGCAACAAACATGCAGAAAAAAATAGAGAATTATATCATAAACCCCTTCAGAACCTCATGGCTGTGTGTCAAGGTCATTATGCCTCTTAAAATATAATTTGGCCTTTTTATGACAAAGCAAGTCTAGTTCAGGTTGAAAAATGTCATGTGGTGCAACTCCCAAAAAAATGCAATTATATTATTCATGATATTAATAAAAACAATGTATTTGAAAACTTTTTGAAAATGATAAAGAAGATGTGTACACTCAACATGTATTCAAGGTGTAAGGTCGTTACATATAAACTTTTCTTAACCATATGAAATCAACATGAATACAAAAAGTACATTTCTAAACGCTTGTAATATGTGTTTTAAAAAAGATTTTTCTTTATCATGGCAATATGTCATTGACCCTAAGTCAAATAATCTCAGAATGGACAAATATCATCAGATCTTTGTTCTGTTCTGGCCAATACATCGATCTGTCATTATTCAGTGGCATAGTGCTTTTACAGTTGTCAGTTGTTTATTTGATTTGTTGTTCTGCACTTGTCAGCGTAAACTAACTTTGTGGGCAGCTCTCCCACATTTGGCCTGCAAGAGGATTTCCTCAAAGCCTTTACAACATCTTATTGCAATGCATCTCGACAGCTGCATGAAGTGACCCACACACCTCACAAATTGTCTGAGAGGAACACCGACTAATATACACTCTTGCCCATACTAGTTGCCCCCACCCAGTCACTGGTTAAACCGGAAAAATTGTTGTGTCTTCTCTAAACATTGTTCCTTATTGTGCCAGATTTATAAGTGCACTTAATATCTTTGTTTTTTTTCTCCAAATAATAATATATTTGAAGGAAATATAACCACTGGGATAACTCAAGTACTCCTGAGGGAAAATTTGACCTTTAACCTCAAAAATGGTTGCAAGCGGTTTTTCATGATCCAATCAATTCCCATTGGTAAAAGCATTCTTGCCCTACGGTTTATCCTCTTATTGAATATACTGTTTCACTCTGAATTTGATGTTTTTAAGTCAACATTTTAAATGTACTATAAGCCAAAAAAGGAAATTTGTTTAAAAAAAAAAAAAAGAATCCTCACCAAGGCTGCATTTATTTGATGAAAAATAGTTAAAAAATATATATATTTTTAAATGTATATATTTCAAATATATATACATTTAAAATACATTTAAAGAAGATGGTCTGATTATGTTTGCATAGAGGGCTGTGAACACCTAAAAGCTTTATTTTCATTCTCCATGCTTGATGAGTTTTGCAGGTGCTAACGCTTTATCATCATGAAGCGTGACACAGGACGCCGTTTCATTCTGCAGTCCTGCTCTATCTGCACTCTACACTGAAGAGCGTCAGAAACGAGGACAGATACATCACACACTCAGCTCTCTTCATGCATGTGCTGTTATCTGAGCATGCTGCGATTGTGTGTGCGTGTGTGCAGTGTCAATTGAAAGCTTTTCTCTATGGCTTAAAACACTGCACTCACTCGCCTCCCTGCAGGCAAGTCGCATTATAAAGACAAACAACAGCGTGCGTGTGTGTAAAACAATCATTGTATGTGCTCATCCGACTCTGTTGGCTGCAAATCGAACATTCCTGACTGGATAACTGCATAATCTCCAATAATTTTGCCACATGTTTTGCTTGTCATATGGATAATGTAGGAGCTAGATACAGATCATGGCTTGTACTTGTCCTGTATCCTGATATACATGAATCCAAGGACATCTAAACATGTTTCAAAGAATATCTTTATCTATCTATCTTTCTATCTTTTTTTTGTGGCATGTTCTCAAAGATCATCATAAGCATTTGCTACTTTCATATAATCTCAATACATTTTGCATTAAGTTCTTGCTTAACTTGTGTGGACTCTCATTAATAATTAAAGACTTACATTTTCTTGAAGACAATGTGAGTTCTTGCTAGTGCATAATGCAGGGGATTCTAGGCAGTTGCATACTGGCCCAAATCAAAAGAGCATTGACATTTTGGTCCCTGAATAAATGACAAGACACTCTTTTTTTTCTTTTCTTTTTTTTCTCTTCTTTTTTTTCTCAGAAGGTGAAGCACTGCTTCTTGGGCGGAGTGATTTGCTCGCAGCACCTGAGAAGCCCCGTGGTGAGGAGCAGAGAGTTTGCTCAGAGTTGGAGTAAATCACTCCGCCCAAGTAGCAGTGCTTCGCCTTCTGAGAATATAGTTCCCAGTATGTATATGGTTAGAAGATGGCTGTGTCTCATGTGACCTTGTTATTTGTACACGCTGTGACTTATCACAACATGTAAATAGGAAAATGTTGGCGTTATTTTGTCACTTATTGGGAGCTGTATGCTAGCTAGAGCCGTTTACCTCCAGTCTTTGTGCTAAGCTAGGCTAGCGGTGGGTGTGTCAGACAGAGTTACGGCACGCTCGGAGATGAAAAGGGTATGTATGGACTTATCTAACTCTGGGGGATACGGTGAATAAGCTAAAGTCCCAAAAAGTCGGCGTGTTCCTTTAATCAAAATGTCATTACTTGATCTTCCGGTGAAAAGGCAGACTCTCAATATAAATAGTGCTGACTTAGCAAACTACTAGTTAAAATACATATAAAATACACGCACAGTAATTTGCATTCATAGCTATGGCAAATTAGCATTAGAGATCTGTATATTGGCACTTCTTACTGACTGTAACTGGCCTCATTGTGTGTGTTAGCCTGTGTGTTTCTGTAAGGCTTGTGCTGGGTTTCTGCTAATGCTGGCTGATGAACAGCCCTTGTAAAACTCATTTCCATTTGGCGCTGGGCTGCGGGATGGGACATTTCCTCAATCTGATGATATGACCTGTCTGTCAACTACAGAGTCAGTGTAACGAAGGCAAGCTAATAAGAGCTGTGCGTGTAAACCTCACTCTCCTGGCCTCAAGAGGCACACTAGCAACTGACCGTAGAGACGTCGATCTTTATTGTGTTATTTTTGTAACACATTGTGTTTGTCTTTATTTATTGTGACTTCCCTGTTATTGTGCCCGCCTCCCATGCCGCAGACGGCGGTTCAAATCTTGCTCGGAGTAGGTTGACCCGGATGGAGGGAAGGTTTAAGGGGGCGAGTGTAACAGAGGCGAGCTAGTAAGAACTGTGTGTGTAAACCTCACTCCCCTGACCTCAAGAGGTGAAGAATTTCTGTTGTCAGAAAAAGTTATGTCTCTAATAGGTCAATAATATAGCTTTAAAAATCTAAAAAAAACCCGTAAGATTTTTAATGAAATTCGACAATACTTTTACAGTATTTATTAATCCGAATATATTATTACATTTCACATTATATAAATGAACATTTGGTAATGTATTATAAATTAACATTAAAGTCAGCATGAAAGGGTTATAATTAACTAACACTAAAAAAATGTATTCTATAATTATAATATATTCTAATATATAATACTAAAAAAGTATTCTTTTTTATTTGAATTCATAAAAATGTGTGGTGATGAAAAAGGATTGATTTATTTATAAAGTGAATTATTAAAACACACAGTCTAAACTAATTCTCAGAAATGAATTAAACTTAATGGAACTTTCAGTAGCAAAAACACAATTTTTACCCCTGAAATAAAAAAATATATAAAAAATACACTTGCTTCCAAGGTGCTCTTAAGGTGCACAAGGAGGCACTATCAAACTAATGTAATGATACACTTTTAATTGCCTAATAAAAAACAAATTAAATATATAGCTGCAAGCACTAATTAATGAGGCCAAGCTCAAAAAAGGCATGATAAGTTATGCAAGCATGGCTGTGAGCATTAGAACAACTGGAACAATAAGTAATTAAATACATCTTTAGATTATTTTAGGCAAAACATATGAAAATCACTTGTAAAATGATTTAATTGCTTATGACTTTTGACCAATTGGTGGTGCTCTTACCAAATTGATGTCATGTGGTCAGTGTGAGGGCAAAATGACACATTCAAAGTTTAGTATCAATATGCCAAAGCCTTGAAGTGTTACAACCTCAGAATCTGCTTGGCATCATGCCATGAATTTCGTTGATGTGTTATTTGAAAACTGGTCTTTTTGGTCTATCAGAAATGGTTTAATAAATTTTTGCCAGCATAGTCTGAATATAGTGCTGATTACACATACCGAGATTTGTAACAATATGCTAATGAAATCATAAAATACAGCATTTTACGACAAAATGATATTACGGAAATGGCTGATGCCCAAAATGAAAATAAAATCCATTCCAGCCTGCCAGCAAGGTCTGAAGATGATCTGAGCCAATTTTGGTGAAAAAATGGACAAACCATCTAGGATGAGTTCCAAAAAGTAGTTTTCTTTGTTTTATATGTACGTGCAAATTCGGACAGTTGGTGGAGCAATAGGGAATGAGTTAACGATACCAAATTATCTGTGGTTAATGTTCAGAGTATCCTCTTTCTGTGTGCCAAATTTCATCATTTTCCTGCAAGCAGTTCTATGGGCTGCCATAGATTAAAGAGCGGAAGATGAACAAGAAAAAGGAGGAGGTGTTATAATAATAATAATAAGACATACCTTCTGTGTTTGGCCCCTAATTATTGCAGTGTTCATGGTTTCATTTAATTTTGTCTTGCCAGCAAAATTATCTTAAATATATAATAATTATTTAATTTATCTTGTACAGACCTACTTTCTAATGAAGAAAAAGACTTCATGCAGGTTTTGTTGAGGCCTTTCCAGAACATGATGTGTGGTTCCTAGTGATACAGAGAGCATGAGAGAGAGAGAGAGAGAGAGAGAGAGAGAGAGAGAGAGAGTAAGAGAGAGAGACAGACAGAGACAGACAGACATGTTCAAAGGAAACTCCCACACACTGCAGAGGTTGAGCCCACAATAGAGAGAGGATGACATTTCTACATGCTACAGTAGCTAGACAGAAGCCAGGGACTGATATTGCTAGAAAAATATTTTATAATGAACCCGAATCAAATACTTACACCCTCATTTCATTAAATTCCTCCAAAAATGTACTGTCATTGACTCATTTATTTAAAGGTGAAGTGTGTAATTTCCAACCAGATCTCATGGAAAAAACGGAACTATGTTACAAGATGGCAATTTCAAATTCGTACGATGTAAATCATACAAAAACTTACGATTATTAGAAAAAAAGGAAGCATGTAGGTCCACCTCTAACCCCACCCTAATCATACCCGTCACTGGGGCGTAAGCAGATTGTACAAAAACATACGAATAGGATTGTATGAATTCATATGAATTAGCCACATTTGCCAAAACATAAAATAGTTACAAATTGCTTTGAGGTTATTTTGGTAATTTCTGCACAAATATCACCAAACGAAATTGTAAAAATCAAGACTGTTTTTCTTAAACAACTCCCCTCACCTGCCATTGGTCAAACTAGCAGACAGTCCCGCCCCAATCTCATGCCATTGGTTGAGCCAGTGCTGCTGTTGCTATGATGTTCAAATACAAACAGCAACAGATTTGATAGAGCAACAGAGATACAAGATCCATCCAAAATCACATACTGCCTGAGTATATACTACATTTCATGAAAAACATACTTTGTGACCATAACGAAAGTATGAATGTGTAGTAGGAATGACTTCTAGGCACATACTAAATCCCCCATGTTGTGATTGTTATGTGATATAGTAGGTCATCTGGGTACTTTTCACCTACTGTTTCATGAATTCTGTGAAATCAGACATGCTTATTATTTCATATGAACATGAAGGTTTTGAAAATTGATCCCCAGTTTCAGTCATGCTTGTGTGTGAAAGGATAAGATAGTGTGTTTTCATGTGTGTGTCGGGGTGTGTCAGGACTACAGCACTGCAGCAACGGCAGACACACCCTCTCTCTCTCTCTCTCTCTCTCTCTCTCTCTCTCTCTCTCTCTGTGTGTGTGTGAATATCTGGACACTGAACTGTTAGCACAGACCACACCTTGTTCCCAGATCTTCATTTATTATATGCTCATTCACATGAACTAGCGTTTTTATGACACCTGATCTTTTTATTTTACCTCATCCATCATATTCAGAATAATAATGTTTTAGTGTTTCATGCACTGAGACCTGTTAATATAGAACTGCACAGACAGATCCAACACACTAAAGCATGTAAAGCATGTATGAGGAGTATGTCTGGCATTGCACTAGGATAGACTAGGGTGTTGTGGTTAAATGCTATTTTCATTACAGCTAACAGTGTTGGAATTAGCATGTGGTTGGATGGTCACATGGATTGTTTTGGTGATTGTTTTTTTTATGATATAGGCTACCATGCACATTAAACATCTTAATTATTATTTCATGTTTTATTATTATCTCACAAAAACTGTCAAGAAATGTCCAGGTGAAATATCACCCCAAAATCAAATAAATAGACACGAAACTGTAATTTCTTGCAGTCAAACAATCTATTTATTATTGTATTGCAAAAAAAAAGATTACATATCAATTTTTGACTTCTAAACAAACAAATAAACAAACAAAGAAAAAATTATCGTACAGTTGTTTAAGTACATGTAATATTTGCTATACTGAATTTTAGCTCAATTGCCATGAAAATAATATCACAATGGTTCTAAAAACACTCAAATAAATAAGCATATATATATATATATATATATATATATATATATATATATATATATATATTCCTGAAATGAAGTCACATCGGGTCAAAATTGCATTGTTGAGTAAAACTAAAGAATTTTACTGGTTCACCAAATGCACCTGCAAAACCAAATGAGGATGGAAAAGACCAGCACACTCTTGTAATTCCAGTTTGCATATTCAGGTTTATGAAGTCTTCACTCTTCCAGGATGAATAATGGATGAGTAATGGATTGCTCCTCATGCTATATTCACTTCCTGTATGAATGCTTCAGGAATCCCGCTCTCAGGGCAACACTGCTTCAAGCTCTGTGACATTTCCTTTCTGTTCTTTCTCAGGCCCTCTTTTACATAACTACAACCAGTTTATACACAGTTTATTTGTGTTTCTGTTATTACAAATGTCATATAGCTCATAATCAGACACAGTCGACAGCAGGAATCTTGGCAATGTCCTGCTGCACGATCAGCCATTTGTTTAGAGATCTGAGCTGCACTTCACTTCTGTTTCACAAAGCACTTGATATATGTTCATTTTTTAGAACAGTTCATTTTTTAGAGTTAGATTTACTGAAGACGATGTGAGCGGAAATCTGGGTGCTAGGGCACTGCCATGTCCATCAATATCCACATCTCTTTCTTTTGCCTTTTTGGTTTTTGCTTCAATGCAGTAAAGATGCTATAGATTGGATTTTGTTATCTGTTGTTTTTCGAGGACTTATTTCTCCCTCTTGAAAATTGGAAGTGTCAGCATATGGTGTTATTTGGTTCCTCTTGATCAGTGAGGGTTTGTGAAGAAGACGATCTGATTGTTATTTCTCTCTCTTTCAGACTGACAGTAATGCCAGTTACCTCAGAGCGGCTCGGGCCGGAAACATCGAGAAAGCCCTCGAATACTTAAAGTCAGGCGTGGACATCAACATCTGCAACCAGGTCATACATCTTCCTTTTTTGTAAAATTAACATTTGAATTTGATATTTGACATCATGAATATGATTGTACACTACAATTCAAAAGTTTGGGGTCAATAAGAAATTTGATTTCAAATAAATTAATACTTTTATTTAGCAAGGATGCTTTAAATTGATCAAAATTGACAGTAAAGACATTTATAATGTTACAGAAAAAATACTATCTCAAATAAATGGTTCTTCTTTGAACTTCTAGTCATCAAAGTATCCTGGAAAAAAAAATATTTCAAGGTTTCCACAAATATATTAAGCATTACAACTATTAAAGGAATAGTTCACTTTAAAATGAAAATTCTGTCATCAAATACTCACCCTCATGTTGTTTCAAACCTGTGTGAATTTCTTTCTCCTGCTGAACAGAAAGGAAGATATTTAGAAGAATGTCAGTAACCAGGCAGTTTCTGGGTCCCATTGACTTCCATAGTAGGAAAAAAATATACTATGGAAGTCAATGGGACCCAGAAACTGCCTGGTTACTGACATTCTTCTAAATATCTTCCTTTGTGTTCAGCAGAAGAAAGAAATTCACACAGGTTTGAAACAACATGAGGGTGAGTATATGATGACAGAATTTTCATTTTAAAGTGAACTATTCCTTTAATAATAAGAAATGTTTCTTAATCACCAAATGATCATATTAGTGTGATTTCTGAAGGATCATGTGACACTGAAGACTGGGTTTTCTTACTACAATTTTATTTTATTTTTTATGATCAAAACTAGGAGTGGAGCCCTCAAGACTTTCCAAAGTTGTGTTGCTCTTATTTAATGTCATAAACCTTTAAATGACATATTTTGTCTCTGATATACCTTATATTGATCCTAAATCATGTACATGAACAGCATACAAATATATGTTTCTCTGGATGCAGAATGGATTGAAC
This sequence comes from Squalius cephalus, assembly GCF_949319135.1. Lineage (NCBI taxonomy): Eukaryota > Metazoa > Chordata > Actinopteri > Cypriniformes > Leuciscidae > Squalius > Squalius cephalus. The sequence goes on along the minus strand of NC_137140.1, from coordinate 7,427,625 downwards.
GCTCTTCATCTAGCATCTAAAGAAGGCCACGTGGAGGTTGTGGCTGAGCTTCTTAAACTTGGTGCCACTGTGGATGCGGCAACAAAGGTAACACCCACATCACCAGATCGGATACTATGACACACAACTAAAAATGTCAGCAGTAGTGTAGAAGGCTGAGCATATGAATTAAAGATGACAAGTGTGTTACTCAGTTGACTTCATGACTTCATAGACATTACTTTGCTGCATCAGCATGTCTTCAAAGTCACTGTTGCCTGATGTTCAGGTTGACTTTGAGCTTCAACCAAGGGCTGGATCTGCTCATTCATGTAAAGGATCTTCAAGAGGAATATTTCTGTTGAGGTTTTTGAAACTCTCCCATCTTAAAAGTGTATTCTTCAAAGTGTTATTATGTACTGTAACAGAGGCAGAAATAGTGACGAAGCATTCCAAAAGACAGCTGGTGTATGAAAAAACATTGGGTTACTGTTAACACTGAGTCAACCTGCTCTGTTGTGTTCTTCTGATTCTAGAAAGGAAACACCGCTCTGCACATAGCATCACTCGCTGGACAGTTGGATGTCGTTAAGGAACTCGTGACTAATGGAGCTAATATCAACTCCCAGTCTCAGGTACAGTCAGCACTTGACATGTGATGAGTAGCCTATAAGTTTCAAACACTTGGCCAACCCATTGTAAGCTTGTGATTGCGTTACTGTGCTGTACTCTTGTGTAGCCAGACCTTCAGACTGACAGCAGAAGGTCTGGAGCTTGTATTGGTCAAGGGGCCTTCCTGAAAAAAATTAAACCTTTGAAAAGAAAACAAAAAGTAGCTAACTAGATTGAAGCTAAAGGAGGAATATCTTTTAAAATTATAACTTATTCAGATTATTTGATTTATAAGAAAAACAATGAGGAGTTTTGAATGATTGCACCAGTATAAGGGTGACAGCATTAAACCTGCAACAATAATAAAAAAGATAGCTATACACAACTACACCATGCACACAACTGATTTTGACTAACTTGTTAAGCTTGATTGTCTACAAACTGTTGCTTAGCAATAACAGTGTTTGATCTGAAGGAGAGAACAAATCATAAAAGTAATTTATGCTAATAATGTAACAATTCACTAGCAATGCGTTGTATTATGAATTTTGAGTGAAGTTCAGATACTCAAGTTCCCAGTTTGTGCTCAAATAGCTTAAAAAGAATTTTAGCAGTGCTGCATTAAGTATAACCTACTTATGTCTCCATTTTGAGGAGAAGCTGTTGGGATTTGAGAGCTGGTATGGATGATAGTTTTAGTATGTGCGTTTTTGCCTTGTCACTGAAACTACCCTTAGGGAGTCCAAAATTAAACACATGCACACGTGTGCGAGAGAGTAGAGACAGACTTTGTTTTATCTCAAGAACTTATCACAAGTGCAGCCTGGTTCTGCTTTCTCACACTGCAGTGCTTAAAATAGGGACACTTTATGAATGAGGAGGCTGATTTTGAATTGCGAAAGGTTTACACGGGGTTGCTAGAACAGTATATTTTTGCAAGGGTATTCTTTTTGTGTGCACCCCACATTTATAAGTATTCATCTTCCTTTTGTTTTATGGCTGATCGAAGATACATAAGTACATTGCCGCCACCTATCACCAAAATGGACAATTGACACGATCTATAATCACCCTTAATTCATATACCCGCCTAGAGGCTGAAGCTTCATCCGGCGATGTGTGTTCAGCTTCTCCGTTTCCACACTTAGCCCCCATGAAGGAGAACAATTTAAAAGTATTAGCAAGATACTTACCTTTTTTAGTTGACTCATTTTGGCTATGTTATGTTAATAGTGCTAATGCCCAGGCCTACACGGAATGCAAGATCACTGCAGAAAAAACAACAACAAAAAAACAAAACAGAAGATTCTGTCTGGGCCTGCTAATAAAAATGTTATATATTATATAAATTATGGTTTGCTAGATGACCAACATTTCCCAAAAATCAAACGTTTGAAAATGTAAACATTATTTATCTAGTATCATACATTGATTTAACATAGTATGTATAATAGTATTGTCTACTACTAAAGTTATTAAGCCAAGCTAAATAAGCTAACATGTTTAAAGGGATAGTTCGGCCAAAAATGATATTTAACCCAAGATTTACTCACCCTCAAGCCGTTCGAGATGCATATGTCAATCTTTTTTCAGATGAACACATTTTCAGTTATTTTAGAAAATGTCTTAGATCTTTCAGTGGTTATAATGTGAAGCTATGGGGTCCACCTCCTTCAAGTCTCAAAATGTGCATGCATCCTTCACAAAAGTAATCCATCCGGCTCCAGGGGGATAAACGAAGGCCTTCTGAGGGTAATCCGTGCGGTTTTGTCGTAAAAATATACAAATTTAAAACTTTATAAATTAAAATATCTTGCTTCCGGCAACGGTCGACGCGCGTTCACGGGAGATGGATGCAGGCGTATGACGTAGGACGTAGCGTTTGATTTAGCTATACTTCGTTCTACGTCACGACGCTTCCTACACTACGTCCTACGTCATACACCGGCATCCATCTCCCGTGAACGCGCGTCGACCGTTGCCAGAAGCAAGATATTGCCCTGAATGCCCTGGAGCCGGATGGATTACTTTTGTGAAGGATGTATGCACATTTTGGGACTTGAAGGAGGTGGACCCCATAGCTTCACATTATAACCACTGAAAGATCTAAGACATTTTCTAAAATAACTGAAAATGTGTTCGTCTGAAAAATGATTGACATATGCATCTCGAACGGCTTGAGGGTGAGTAAATCATGGGTTAAATATCATTTTTGGCCGAACTATCCCTTTAAGCTACAGATTTACTTAACTCTCATTTTATGGACCGTGCTGGAAAAAAAACCTTCATTAACTAGAATGCCTCATAATTAGAGGTCACTATTTATTTTTAGTTTAAAGTTAAAAAACAAAGTGACGGACATTTTGTTGTGTTCATTGAACTTATAAGTCAAAATTAACAATTTGTCAAAATGAATGGTAAAACATTTGTGTTTGAATTTATTTATGGTAAGACTGCATTTCCTTTCATTCCAATTCAACTGCCTACGGGTGTGGCCAATTCAATTCACATTTACACTCATAAATTGAAAAGAAGACAGTTGTTAAATTCTAAAGTTCACACAACACTGTTATCAAACTAATGACCAGACATATTGCATATTTGAGGTTTAATTTGATTTCAAAAAAGATTCTAAACTTGTTAAAAAGATCATCATCACTGCAGTACAATCCTGCAGATGAGGCAACTGTATGTGCTGTGGTCTTATCTTGTATTTGAATCATGGATAAGCGTAGACATTTCTAAGTATGCCCTTGTTCCTGCTACAGAATGGCTTCACACCACTCTACATGGCTGCCCAGGAGAACCACCTGGACGTCGTCAAATTCCTCCTGGATAACGGATCCAGTCAGAGTATTGCCACAGAGGTGAGCAAAACCTTCTGTTCCTATCGATTCATCACTTACCTCACTGCAATTCCCAGCACTGTATATGAAGCATCATACTTATAGGTCCATCTAGTGATGATACATATAAAACCTGACTCCGAATACCCAGTGACCTTTCTGTCCTTTTCAAGGCAGCAGGCAGACACTAGTTGCGCAGTGAGGGTATTGAATGCCCGGCTTGAAGTGTGTGTGTGTGGTGTGTGTGCGCCTGCATGACAGAGCAGGGTGCCAGACGTCACTGTCCTTGAGAATGTACCAGGCCCTTGTGCCTCTCAGACAGTGATTATGCATCAAAGAACATTTCCATGTTTGAAGAGCTGTTTGCATGTTAATGATCCATGTTGGTGTGAATGAAGGTCTGTCTGAAATTCAGACTTGAACCGCAAAAGGATGCATTACAGCATTTTGATGCCAAGCTGCTATTTTATTAACCTTTCTTATGTTGCTTTTATTAAACATTCTGTCATTTTCTTAAAATGTGCTTAAACAATCATATATTCATATACTGTGTATTTTTTTCTCACTATATGATTGATATGTTATATTCCTGTATGAAATATGAATATTTTCTTTTTATTTAGGTGTTTGTCGATATTTCCTACAGTTTAATTAATTTAGAAGCAGCTCATCTAAAAGCATAAACTCTGAAAATGCCATTTTTTAATAAGGGTTTCCAAACAAGAGAGATTCTGTCTGATCCCACCGATTCTGATATTGTGATACAACACAATGTATTGAATCATGTATGACAATGTGTATTGTGTTGTGTGAGGTTTTTGTCAATACTCAGGCCTATTATTTACCAAGTAAGGAATAATTGATGAAGAACTGAAGAAATATAATGCACACACAAGGAGTCTGGAGTCAGTCATTGTGTTTATACTGTACCATGACTACCGTGCAGAACAAAATTCTATTTTGTTTTGTGATTGTAATGCCATTCTATAAATTTTCAGTTTCTGTTGAATGCAACAATTTGCAAGAATGGTTGCACATGTGTATGTTCATGGATCTAAAGACATGCATGCTCGAGATTTTCATTCTTAAAACACTCTTGTATGTGGAACTACTTTACACCACCAAGTTTTAAAACTCTGCTGTTACTACTGTAGTTAAAAACATGATATGGAACTGTGATGCTGTTAATGAAGTCAAACTACCTCAGCTGTGCTAGTATATTAAATAATCAACATCAATGAACGTCTGTCCAAGGGGTAGCGAACCCTTCTCCTGGAGGGCTGCCATCTTGCTGAGTTTAGCTCTAACCCTAATCAAACACACATAATCAAGGTGTTCAGGATTAGTTGAAAATAAATGTGTTTATGAAGGGTTGTAGCTGAAGTCTGCAGGAAGGTAGCCCTCCAGGAGCAGAGTTGGCTACCCCGGTCTATCTAGTTAGAACAGGGCTGGGTAACTCTGGCCCTCTAGAGCCCTATTCGGACAGGATTAGTTTTACAAGGGTAGGTGGAGTAATGTAATTTTACCACAGGATGTCTGTAAAATGAATGGCCAATTCGTGCGGAATAAGAAATCTCAGTAAAACTAGCAGAAATGGGAGGGCTAACTTGATTTACAGACTTGTTTCACCATCTAGAACACAACTGAATGCTTTTTCAAGTGCCTCCATACTTGAAAAAATGCCGAAAACTACTTTTAAACAGGAAATGACAGAATTTTTCCGTACATATTTACAGCGGGTCTATTCACACGGGATTAGTATTACCTGAGGTAATTTTTCCGGACCTTTTTACAGAAGGTAAAAGTTGCCGTAATCTTTACTGACATTGTCCGTAATGATTACTGAGATGGCACATTCGGACTGGAATAAAATCACTGAGAAGCTCTGGTAATAATTACTTTACCCCACCTCTCCATGTTAAACTAATCCAGTCCGAATAGGGCTTAGGTACACTTTCCTGCAGAGTTTAGCTCCTCCAACCCTAATCAAACATACCTGAACAAGCTAATCAAGGTCTAAGGTCTTCATGATTATTAGACAGCTACAGGTTGGTGAGTTTGATCTATGTTGGAGCTAAGCTCTGGAGGATAGTGGACCAAGAGGACAAGAGTTGCCCTTCCCTTAGAATCAAGACATTTCAAGCTTCTGTCATTTATCCTTGAGTGCTTATAACGTCTGTGAACAAAATAATGAAAGTGCATCTACTGTGGCTGCAGATATGCTATTTTTTGCTCAGACTACATTTTTTTTGTTGGATATTCATCTTGTAGAACAGAGGTGTCCAATCCTGCTCCTGGTGGACCACCTTCCAGCAGAGTTTAGCTAAAGTCTGCAGGAAAGTGGCTTTCCTGGAGCAGGATTGGACACCTCTGTTTTAGGACTTTTTTCTTACCATCAGTGATTTTGATGTTGCTACCCCTGCCCACCCCTGTAAAAGAGCATGCTGAATCATTTCCGAGACTTCCAAGAAAATGGAAGAAACCTAGTGTACCTTTCAAGAGTTGTACCTAGTGTACCTTTTAAGATTTATATCTCTTTGGGCTACTCAAGTATTCTTGTTGTGTGTTTGTAGGATGGTTTTACTCCACTGGCCGTAGCTCTTCAGCAAGGTCATGATCAGGTGGTATCTCTGCTCCTGGAGAACGACACCAAGGGGAAGGTGCGACTACCCGCCCTGCACATCGCCGCCCGTAAAGACGACACCAAAGCAGCAGTGTTGCTTCTGCAGAATGACCACAATGCAGATGTTGAATCCAAGGTACCTCCATCAATATACAACCAAGTCTTTCCGCCAGTTTACATTTAGAACTTGATGGTGCTTTCCATTCAAACACATAGGATGATTGTCATATTTGGGAATTAACGCAATGTGAAAAAATACACGTCTAAACAGACTTTGTGGTGGCTAACGTAATTCAATGGTGCATGATGGGAGATGCTCATTGTAAATGAATTTACAATCGTCTTCAATCACAAGTCAGTTTAAGGAAAATCCCAAATAGTTAAACCGTAGACTTCTAGAGGATGCACCATCCAGTTAAGCCCTCGTGGTGTCGTGTGATGTGTGGTTTGTTGCTCTCCCTCACCATGTGGCCACCGTACAGCTTGGTGCTCCCATTGTGACTTTGTGAACACTAATCAGACCATTCTCTCTCCTCCTGCTCTGGTGGTCTCTCTAGATGATGGTGAATAGAACGACAGAGGTATACACTCACTAACGCTACACACCTCACAAAGCGCCCATATCACGCTGCTGCTGTTGCTGCCACCCCATCCCCTCCTGCCACTGCTCATTGCTTTATTGTCTCAGTAAAATGGCACTTTGATTACTAACGGGCAACAGAAAACTAGCATGGAGAGGAAACGTTCTGGTTAACTGGTCGAGGTCTGCAGCTGAGAGAACTGGTATCACAAAAAAATTATTTTCACTAAAAGGAGGGTTGTGTTTTGGGTTTTTTGACATGTGAAGTGAAGTATGTCATTTTTGTGCCACTAGTGGCACCAAACGGAATAGCTCTTTTAGAATTTGATATTTGTTGCACAGATACTCTTGCCCAAGAAGTCAACCTTCCATTGGCCTGCTTGTTTCTGGATGTTAAATTAGGATAGTTTGCCCCAGCAACAACGAAAAATCAGCTACCTGCTTAAAAGACAAGCTTAGACCAGTATGAATGTCCATACTGGTCCAGCTGGTTTATGCCGGTTTAGTTCTGGTCTTACTGATAAACTAGAAAAGTCAAGTGGTTACTTATCTAGTAAAGCTGTTGGATCAAGGTAGCCTTGGTGGTTAATGTAGTGAAGAAACCTGCACACCAGTATCCAAAACACATTTTTCTAGTGACCAGCTCGGTCTGCAGTACCTTTTTATACTAGTGTTAAAACCAGTTTGCATTGGAATATGTCTGAATATGCATTATGCTTCAATTTCTTTAAATTATAAATCTAGGTGCCCTCTTAGGTCAAAACCTAGATATCTGTTGTCCTGCAGATGAAGGGAGGGTGAAGTCAGACCCTCAGCTGCAGAGCACTCGTCCCGTCTCATGCATGACATTCCCCTCCTAACAGGTGCCAGCAGAAAGAGCTTCTCTTCTCTTCTCTTCTCTTCTCTTCTCTTCTCTTCTCTTCTCTTCTCTTCTCTTCTCTCCTCTCCTCTCCTCTCCTCTCCTCTCCTCTCCTCTCCTCTCCTCTCCTCTCCTCTCCTCTCCTCTCCTCTCCTCTCCTCTCCTCTCCTCTTCTCTTCTCTTCTCTTCTCTTCACAGTCAGCATGGCTTCCAGATATGTTCCAGCTGTCCTTCAACTTAACAGCTTTGGATTGCACTGCATGACATGTAACTTATATACTGTATTAACCACTGACAACACTGGGAATAATAGTCTGATGTTCATCTACAGCTCAAATGTACTGTCAAATGTACAGTGGCATACTATTAAAAAAGATGTGTGCTATATACACTATAACTCAATAGAATGTACAGCCAATTCTTTAAACTTAAGATATAAATAAAATAAGATATATGATATAAAAATAATTTAAACTGTATTCATGATAATAGTTAGGTAAGGAAGCACATTGTTTAATGCAGTGCACTGTATGCATGTTTGCACACTTGACGTCATGGGTCCACCTTCACAAAAGCTTTGTGTGTATGTAAATTCAACTGTTGGCTGAAGGTTGCTGTCATAGAGGTATCATGCATCTGAGGAAAGCACATCCTTTAAAATGGAAAAACCCCTTCCATCTATTGCAACTACAGCATAGTTTATAAACAGAGAGATTAAAGTAAACTTAATGTTCATCCCAAAGCAAAATAATTGATCACCTGGATTGAGTTGGTGTGAGGGAACAAGTGAAGGATGTGTCTTCCCTCAGTGTTGTGCTAAGGTCATCTGTGTAGATCTGTCAGAGATTTACTGCACCACACCTGTCCTGGTGTCGTCTTTTCATATAGAGGATGAGGTCAGGTCAGGTAACGTGAGGTCAAGGCCTTTAGAGTTCTGTATGTGACATTTTTGACCCCTGTACTTTATTCGTCTCTGTCCCTCTCCAGAGTGGCTTCACCCCTCTCCACATAGCAGCTCACTACGGTAACATCAATGTAGCGACCCTGCTCCTGAACCGTGGGGCTGCTGTAGACTTCCAGGCAAGGGTAAGGACGAATAATCCAGCTGTAGTTTTCTTTAAGAGTGGAGTGGATGGATATGAATGGTTCATGAACTGGACTAGGGTCAGAACAGGGTCATTCTCTCTTTTTTGTCCTTGAGGAAAATCATTTTATGTCATATTTAAAGCATGGACTGAAATTGCTCCCAAAAGGTATTTTGTTATATATTTACGTGATACTTAATGAAAGTTTTGAAGCATTTGTTTAAATAAATCCTCTTTTTTTTTAATGGTTAATTTTCCTAAACATTAATAGGGTCAATGATGATCTATTGATAAAAATATACATTTAAAATGGCAACAACAAATAGCAACAACAAATAGCACAACCACTTCAAAAACGATACAGGACAAAGAACTAAGGAGAACTCAGAGCTTATATACAAACAGGGTGATCAATGTAGAAACAGAACAGGTGTGGGGAACTAATTAGCCACCATAGAAACAAACCATTGAGAAAATGAGAACAAAGGAAACAGGAACTAGAATAAAGGGATGGAGGAGCAATAGTGGAGATTTCCTCGACGATGCCATGGGTACGACGGGTCGAGATGGAGCCGGTGGAGAGAGAGCCCAGAGTGGAGACGTAAAGCAGGTGGACCAGCACAGCACTGCATGCTTCGGAGGCCGTGACGGAGCTGTATCGACGACCCCCCCCCAGTTGGAACCAGTGTACCGGCTAGCCAACTAGGAGCTGTAGGGAGGGCGGAGCCAGACGGAGCCGTAGGGGTGGAGAGACGAAGCGCAGCAGCCGGCTTCCAAGTCCGTGGTGCAGGCGTGGCGAGGCGACGTCTGACCTAGGTGGAGCCGGATGGAGCTGAGGGAGGGAGGAGCCAAGGCAGAAGAGTCAGGGCGACGGGTCAAAGTGGAGTAATGGGAACAGTGGCTGGAGGAAGAGCTGGGGAAGCCCCTTGACAGGGCAAAGCTGGAGACTGGAGGACCTGAGGCAGATCCACACATTGAGAAGTCGATTGGCTGAAGGTAACCAGCGGAGGCATGGCTGAGGAACTGGCTGGTTTTGGATGAGGAGGTAGGAGAGGGAGGTTGGAAGGGAATTCTGGGAACAGAAGAGACCAGCAGGGGCACAGGAGAGTTCATGCTGGGCTGGACCAGTGGGGGCACTGGAGAGTTCATGCTGGGTGGGACCAGCGGCGGTGGGAGAAACAGGGACATTTTCTCATCCATATTCTCAAAATATCTAGCAGAATACAGCTTACCTTCGGCAGTGGGAGTGTGGGCAGAGTCTTCCTCCATTACCTCGTTCTCCAAGAAGGCTACCACATTTACAGACATTGTTGCCGGCTCACACACCTGGTCAGACATCTTGCAAGGCTCAGACTCCGGGGCTATGTATGACTCCATCCTTGTAGTAGGCTCCGGCTCATTTATCATGTCAGGCTCAAATCCTCCATTTGCGGTGGGCTCTGGCATTGAATCCGTGCATCGGGATGGTGGCTGGCTGTACTCTGTGTTCGGAGCGGGGCTGGTGAGTGCTGGAGCACCATGCTGGAGCACCCAGCCCAAATACTCCCAACAGTCTCATCTGTTCGGGGTGGAGGAGAGTTTAAACTTGACTCGTTTAGAGGGTCCTGTATTCTGTAACGAGTGGCTGCTGTAATGAGCGCACAATGCTGAAGTAGCGTACAAAATAGACTTTTGATGGTAAATCCAAACAAGGAAACACACAGGAGATAACTTGGCAACAACAAATAGCACAACCACTGCAACTTAAACAATATAGGACAAAGAACTATGGAGAACTCATGGCTTAAATACAAACAGGGTAATCAATGTAGAAACAAAACAGGTGTGGGGAACTAACTAACAAACAAAACAGGTGTGTGGAACTAACTAACTAACAAAACAGGTGTGGGGAACTAACAAACTAACAAAACAGGTGTGGGGAACTAACTAACAAACAAAACAGGTGTGGGGAACTAACTAACTAACTAACTAACATAACAGGTGTGGGGAACTATCTAACAAACAAACCAGTGGCGGGAAAATGAGAACAAAGGAAACAGGAACTAGAACAAAACCAAAACAGATCATACATGTGACAATATTCAAATACAAAACAGTTATTTTAAATTATAATAATATTTCATAATATTACTTTTTATTGTATTTTTGGATCAAATAAATGCACCTTGGTGATTATAAAAGATTTCTTTCAAAAACATTAAACGGTAGTGAATGGTAATGTACAATTTATAGACTTGATAAGGCTTTTTAGTTTCTTTATATTGGACACTTTTAAGCGAGTAGAAGCTTTCTATAATTATTCGACTCCCACTCCACTTCCAGCTTTTCTATTTTCCACTCCCTGCTTGCTCTACACCCTCTGGTGAAAGAACCCCCGTTCTGAGCGATCATAGAGAGAGAGAGAAAATGCTAATTGTTTAAAAAAAAAAAAAAAAAACACATACACATACTCTGACCTGGAATGCCTTGAACACTGACAAGTGCTATAGACACAGTGAAGCGTCCCTGTACTGTTGGATCATATTACAGCACTCTCAGAAAACCTTTCAGCTAAACAAATTAGAGGACTGAAAATAACTGTTGTATGATCAATTGCTTAAACTCAACCAATGTTACTTTCAGAACAATAAACATATTGCAAAAAAACTCCTGATGCAAAACACTTGATCCAAACAACCTTCTTGGCACTGCATACACAGATTGACCCTAAACTGGTTTAGACCATGTAAACCAGTGTCTCTCTGCAGCTCTTTGACCCTGACATGAAGAAAAATTTGATCGCGCAGATCTGACATCCACATCTCCATCTCTGAATATACTATATCCATCAGTGTCAAAGCATTTGCTGTTGTGTATTTAAAAATTCAATGGTATATGCAGACAAGCTTTACTGGGGTCCTTTATGCTTTATAAAAAGCAGTGCATCATGGTTAGTTAGGGATTTTGTGAGCCATCACTAGAGGGTGGTATAGCCCAATACTTCCGTATGCAGTGTGAAGCTGTGCACTTCATCTGTGCAATGATCGCAGCTACAGACAGAATCTCTTATATGTGCAACATTATTGTTTGACCTGATATCATGCTCAAATTCAACCGACAACATATTGTCACAGATGCAGACAAATTAAGACACAATAAAAACCAACCTGTATGCAAAGGCAACAGAATTAGAAATTCTTACTGTTAAATAAATAAATAAACGGTAACACTTTAGTTTAGGGTCCAATTCTCACTATTAACTAGTTGCTTATTAGCATGCATATTACTAGTTTATTGGCTGTTTATTAATTCTTATAAAGCACATATATACCTTATTTTGCATGACCATATTCTACATGATTAGAACAATAAAATAATGTTTGTTGAAAGCATCAATTGCATGCTGTTGGTTAATAAAAAGCTCTGTGGATTGCAAATCAGTTTTGCATATCATGGGCTTGCACATCAGTTTGTAATAAAAACAAACAAAAAACAACTGTATAATTAATGCTCATGATACAACATTTTAAATATAGGCCAGGTAATCCACTGTTTTTATATATTCTCATTATGGAGACATATACACTCATATGGATACTGTTATCAGAAACAGAAGGGTTTCCTCCCCCTTGAGTGATTTCTAAAAATCTATTGACTTTTCTATGAATAATAAACATTTTCTGTGTAATTTAAGTGTTCATTTCAGCATTTTTGTGTTCTTATTTCCTGTCTTTAAATTGCATTATTAAGCCACTATGCTTTTAGCATTAGCCCTATAACCATGATAATAAAAAGGTGGTAAACCAAAAAGCTTTCTCATGAAATCCCTGCAAGGATACCAAGAAGGGAAATAACAGTTATTATACATTCACGCAGAACCAATGAATCATGTATTTACATTGCATGTTATGAATCTTGTTCTTTAGAACTTGATTGTGCGTCTCCGTCTGACAATTAGTTTTGTTATTTAATTGCGACAGAATGACATCACACCTCTCCATGTGGCATCGAAGAGAGGAAATGCCAACATGGTCAGGCTGCTGCTGGAGAGAGGGGCCCGAATTGACGCCAGAACCAAGGTCAGTGCCGCAAGCAGTTGAACCAAACAGACTGTCTTTCTTTTCCAGCTCTATATTTAACTCTTCAGAGGAAGTGAGCACATGTTTTTCCCATTGCCTTTATTGCACAATGTCATGTGTACATTGTATGGTTAAGAATAACTTAAGAAAAGCTGTAATTTATAAACTAATTGCATATCACATTTCAGAGGAAAGTAATTCAAGTTCATTTGTGGCTAGTTTCAGCTGTTCTCTTAGAAGCACAAGATGCTTTTCAAGATGAACAGGGAATTTATTGGCAAGAATAATTCATGGATACATGCCGTTTGATTCTTATAAATGATAACAACTGCTGTCCTCAGGTTACATGTGTTTGGCACCACTGTCGAAGAAAATTGCATGCAGATGTTGCGCTCATCTCCGTCTCCAGTAGTGGAACGCTGTCTCTCATTGTGTTTTTGACATATTGGCACGTGTTTAGTATTGGGAGGGGATGTAATATCAATGATGGCTGACGTTTGTAGATTCTGGCACCTGCCAGTGAGGCAGTGTGTGTAATATATGTGTGTTTGTTTTCATATCTTCAGGACGGCCTGACACCTTTACACTGTGGAGCGAGGAGCGGTCATGAGCAAGTAGTTGAGATGTTACTAGATCGCGGAGCACCGATCCTCTCGAAGACAAAGGTTAGATATGCTGTTCTGCCTTTAAAGGGATAGTTCCCCATAAAATGCATATTCTGCCATAATTTACTTACCCCATGTCGTACCAAACCTGAATGATTTTCTTTCTTCTGAAGAACACAAAAGAAGATATTTTCAAGAATGTGCATGCTGCTCTTTTTCATATATTGAAATTGACAACCTGGACATTCTGCTTAACATCTCCTTGTGTTGGAGTTCAGTGTTGCAGAGTTCGTCAGTTATGAAACAAACTCAATTCAACTATAAAGTATCTCTACAGAAGACAATAGTGTCATTATTCAGCTCAGTGTTGATTCAGTTGATTCAATAATAGTGCCGAGTTCAATTTAGTTATAAGCAGCTCTACAGAAGACTATAGTGTCATTATCCAGCTCAATTCAAGCTTTGTTCTCATCCGATGCGGAGTGTTAGTGCAGTCAAATCTGTAATATCACTGAAAATTAATGGCCTTTTAAACCCCAATTTTTTTAACCAAGTTTTCTGTGTTACAGAAAAGTTATATGGGTTTGGAATGATGTGACGGCAAGTAAATGACATCATTTTTGAGTGAACTATTACTTTAAGCATATGCAGATGTGACATAATCATTTTTTTTCTTTTATTTTTCCATTGCATCACTGAACACTTTCCTGGAATCTGTAAGCAAAGCAAAACATGGTCACAGACTCCTCGCCAAATTAGATAATATCCCAGCCGATTAATGTCTCAATGGAGCAATTGTTTTAGTACAAATAGTGACGTATAAATAGCCTCTCACTGTTCTTTTACCCCAGATGTCCTTTTTGAGGAGGGGATTATGGCTCTATTAGATTTTAAAAGTTTACTTTTTCTTCTCTGAATTCTTAGAAAGATAAAACTTTTTTAGATGTGAGCCATCTGTGATTCCTGCAAGATGACGGGTAAAAATAAAGAATAGAGTATTGAAAGTTCTTCAGTTCAGTTTAATTTCTTCATAACCTAAATTGGTGTGTGTGTGTGTTAACAGAATGGCCTGTCGCCGCTGCACATGGCCACACAAGGAGATCATCTGAACTGTGTTCAGCTCTTACTTCATCATGACGTGCCCGTGGACGATGTCACCAACGATTACCTAACAGCCCTGCATGTCGCTGCACATTGTGGACACTACAAAGTTGCCAAGGTCCTTGTGGACAAGAGGGCCAATCCTAATGCCAAAGCGCTGGTGAGTTTTGCGTTAACAAGTAGGACGTTGCTGAATCTAGAAGGTTTGCTCGGGATCGATTTTTCAGTCCCACTTCTGCAAGATTCTATTCTGTTCCCACCCACTTCTGCTAAAAATATTTATTTCTTCCTTCTCCTACCTGCAACTCTTACGTTATGTCCCACTCATGACTGCAAAATCCAGCAAATAGAGATTTATTAGGTTTTTTTTGTCCAATTCCAGTGTTATATGCTATTTTTCCAATTCCCACACTCAATGCTTCTGTCCTCACCTTGTTGTATTTTTTGCAGCTGGCAAAAGGAAGGACCGAAAAACAACCGAATAACTTTGAGAATATCCAATGCTTTGAGAATATCCAACCCTGCCACTGTAAAACTTTTTTTTCGAATATAGACGAATAACCTTCTGTACCTTAACTTTTATTTTAGTTTTAGTTTATATATTGCTGGAGTCCCACAAGTATCTTCCCACTCAGCAATTCAAAATGTGTCCCACGCTACACTCAGTTGTGTCGGGTCCTGCAGACTTCTATCTGGTTCAGCATCTTTTTGATCCTGTCAAATAAACCATAGTCTGCCATTGCCAGACCTTTGGCTATCAGCATAAGGTCTGGTCTGCATTGCTGCTTATTCTGGCCAAGAACCCTTCAGTTAAACAGGAAGAGACCATCTGAATCATGTAAAGCTGACTTTTAATTATTTCCATCAAGAGGTGTATCATTTTTGGTCAAGTTCTTGTATTGACAATGCAAGAGTCAAGCACTCTGTAAATCCTCCAGCTCATCTTAAAGACTTTAAATGAATTTACGGTTTGTACTCAGAGGTGCCAGTTCATGTGTGAAACTGATTCTTCACTTTTTTTGGCTGGGCAATGTATATTATTCCACAATAATAGACTGGTGTGAAAAAAACTAAAACAAACATTGCACCAATCAGATTAGAGAATGCTTTCCAATTTAATTCCAATATGCATCAGATGTTGTTGTAGCCCAAACATGTTCTACTTAAATATGGTCAATAAGGTAAAAAAAAAAAAAAGTAAAATGTAAAGGAAAAAAGAGCTTACTAGACCTGTGAAATCCCAGAATTCTTTTTTCTCCCCCTTTGGCTTTCACCTTAGATCTCCAAATTTTACCAATCCTCCAAATTTTATATGTGAGCATGACATTTAACAAGTTTTGTTTCTGAACAGCACCATGGCGATCTGTAAAAAGCCTCTCTTGGCAAAGACTGCAGCGCATACTGTCATGCTCTGAAGTAATGGTTACAGAACGGGCGTGTCGCTGCAGTTTATGAGGAAAAAAGGAAGAAAGAAAGAAAACTGTAGAAAGACAAGTCTGCCAAGCATTGAGCAGCGGGAGCCACGTGTTTTCATTCGTCTGGAAATAAAGCTTGGTTAACTCTTCAGTCATCTGGATATGGGCAAAAAGCAACTCGATTTTCATTAATAAGCTAGAGTAAAAACCACCAGAATCTCTTTTTTTCCCTGTAGAATGGTTTTACACCACTTCACATTGCTTGTAAGAAGAACAGGATTAAAGTGATGGAGCTGCTGCTGAAACACGGAGCGTCCATTCAGGCTGTGACTGAGGTGAGAGAGAAAGACACTGGATTTTTTTCTTAATATCTACATTTGGAGAGCTTTCTTTATGCAGTTTGGTCTCTTTGAATCAACAGTTCAACAATCAGCAATCATCTCTGAATGTATTGCATATGTCTTTGTAAGAAATGTTGGTTATCTGTGGAAACCAGGGTCAAAGCAACCATTATAATTGGAGGGACTTTTGTCTTGCCCACTTTTCAGGACATAACTATTTATTTGAAAGGTTTTATTTTGCTTGTATCTGGTGAGAAGAACAATGACTTAGACCAGTTGGTTGAATTTTCAGGCAAGCAATTTGTTAGCCGTAATCCTACTATGGCCACTGCCCATTTTAACAAAAAAATGTGCTCATTTGATATATGATACATTGTGTCACCTAATTAATATTCATGAGCCAAATATAAATTGTCTCTCCTACTTTTTTATTGTTCCTACACCTCTAATGAAAATGTTATGTTTGTTGTTAAATACGTTTACAACGCTATGAAAGTCTGTTTGCGCCTTAGAGAGAAATTATATCTCACATTTTAAACGTTATTTTTCATAATAGTGAATTACATTTGCTAATTGGGACTTTATATCTCACAACATGACTTTATATTATGCAGTTGCAACTTTATCCCTCATAATTGCACATTTATATCCAACAGTGCAATTTCACTTTATATATTTTGCAATGTGACTTTATATATCAAAATTTTGCGACTTAGTTTCTTATAATTGCAACTTTTTTAAACTCACAATGTCACTAAATCTTGCAGAGTAATTTATCTGGCAATGTGGCTTTGCATGCAGTTGTAGTAATTGTGACACTTTCTTATACAGTAATTGTGACTTTACTGTACAGTATATCTCAAAATTGCAACTTTACCTTTCTGCGTTTGCAACTTTATTTCTTACAGTGTGACTTTATTTTTTGTTTTAAACTCTCTTTAATCTGAGGTAGAAACAAGCTTCCATACATAGCAGTCTAGCATTTGATGATAGAGTGAGAATTAAATCTTCTCTTGTTTTGAAGTGAGGTAATATTTGCTTTAGCATGCAGTTCCCAACACCTCAAAGCTGCATATTTCTGTGTCTCTGGCAGTCTGGACTCACACCGATTCATGTGGCCGCTTTTATGGGCCATGAAAATATCGTGACTCAGTTGACAAATCACGGAGCGTCTCCTAACACAATGAATGTGGTGAGTACAGCAGTCCCCAACCCCACCAGCACCAAACAAACAGTTTTACAAGTTTCCTTTTGATAGTGAAAAAACAAAACATTTTAGCGAAGCCCCAGAGGCCAGCCGTGTTCCTCTCTGGAACGTGTCATTGCTTGCCACATTGGTTTGGTCTCCCGTTTCATAAAGCCATTTAGGGTAATAACAGCCTCTGTCCATGTGCTTAAACATACGTCTGACCACAGGTTGGAGCTCCTCACTCTACTGTAATTAGAGTACAGTCAGACTGTAATCATGCTCGACTGTTCCCCATCAGACAGACGGTGGGCCGACAGCAAGCCACTGTTACCGTAGAAACATGCTTTAGGCTTTGTTGGGGTGCAGCTCATTGAGACAGTCAAAACAAAGAGAGCAAGACAGGGGTCTGATGAAAGGGCTGTGTACACACACACAAAGGCTTACTGTCCAAACACAGTAGTACCTTTTTCCTGAAGCTTCCTCTGTGTGTGTTTTAGAGGGGAGAGACGGCACTCCATATGGCTGCCAGGGCAGGACAGGCAAACGTGGTCAAATTCCTGGTGGCGAATGGAGCAGATGTGGATGCTAAAGCTAAGGTGAGTGAGAGATACGAGTCTGGGTATGTGCTGCTTTACTAGTGGTGTTTGCAAAGACAAGTGCTGCTACTGTTACTCAAATTTGGGCGTGTGTCCACCAAAAACGCCTTTCTGCGGGCGCTTGAAAGCGTTTCGGCGGCGCAGCAGATTTTTCAGTTGAGACGCTATATGTGGTGATACGGAATATCTGCGGAACTGTTACTAGTGTCTTACTACACAAATGGTATATTTCTGAATATAAAATATAAAGCATTTTATATATATACCTGTATATATATTTATAATATAAAGCAGAATGTGACGGTTGAACGTGTGGTATTTGTCCCGCCCCAGCTTCACTGTGATTGGACAATTGGGTAAAAAGTGACAGTGATGAGTGCTGTGTTTTACCCAAAGGTGAACATTCTTCAACTCTCGGCGACCATTAAAAAAAAAGGTTGTGCGCTCGGCATGAAGTCGCTGAGCGGTTTTTTAACCGCCATTTTAAAAACGCGCCGCTCACATTAAAAACAATTTGAAAAATATGGTGGACACTAGTGCTGCACGATTAATCGAATCGCAATCGCGATCGCGATGTCAAGCCTACGCGATTATATGACGCAAAATGCTGCGATTTTATATTAAATAAACAAATTAGCGCTGTTAATGCAATTAACGCAGCATCTGTTAATTTTTGGCATCCTTTGGCTAGTGTTACATGATCCTGCTCTTATTCATGCAAATGCTTTTAAACCATTCATGCGCGATAAGACAAAAAAGCACGCGCTCCGTGTGAATGTCCTCCTGACACACACATACACACGACTCACAGATATACGCGCGCAAGTATCAAGTTCTCTTTCGCGGTAGAACGAACAACACACATGTATGCCAAAATGAACGCGCTGCCTGTGAATGTCCTGACTGTGACACACAGAAAGACTCGCGCTAATATCGTGCGTGCTCACAAAACAGCATGCCAGAATAAAGTTCTCTTTCGAGCTTGAACGAACAATAACACACACAATTATGCCAAAATGTCTTCATAACATAAGAGTAGTCTTATGATGAACGTGAAGAGTTGTGATGACTCGTGAGAGAATGAGGCACGTGTGAGATCCGCGTCTCTGACAGCAGCGGCTGGTCTTAAAGGGACAGTACACAGTAGCCACTAATTATATCTGTCTCTAAAGTTAATCAAAGAACAAAGGGAACAGAGAAAAACACTCACTGCTCTTGACTAAAGAACTTTTTTCTTTAGGCAGATTATCACTAATCTGTGTGTGCATTTATTTTCCTTGAGAACCAAGCAAGTTGACTCATGAAACCATTTGTTTATTATATCGCATATCGCAATCGCAATATTGACCTCAATTATCGCAATATGACATTTTCCCCAAATCGTGCAGCCCTAGTGGACACCTTCTTTAGGGTATGTGATTAGGACAAAGTCCTAACCCATAGCTGTTGAGCATATAGTTTGCACCACAATGCTTGTGCTGCGGACATGGCTAAAACCTCAAATCATGCAACCCTTTGGAGAGTTATTCTGTTATATTTCATTCTGAGTGATTCGAATTTTTATCTGGCGCATGATAAAACAGGTGAAACAAATCCCAAAGACTTACACTAGATGAGGGAGCTTGGAGAGACTTGAAAGGGGGCTCTTTTGACTTGAGTCAGAAAACAACCACTCTGAACACTCTGAAAACTCCATTCATTTTCTCCATAGGGAAATTGATTTTGAACGATAACTTTTAAACCTTTAAAGACAATGTCAGATACGAGATTGTTAATCAATGGTATTTGCTTCTGCTGACGCCATCATTTCAGCAATAAAAAAAATAAAATAATCGTATTTAACAGCAGAATTTCTAGTGAAAATCTACATTACCCATGATGCTGTACAGAAAATGACACCAATCAGTCGAAAAAAGCAACACTTACCAAAATAGCTCTTTAGCTCCGCCCACTCCCATGAAGCACTGCAAATGTAATCCAGTCAATCTCTCTAAGCTCTCAAAATACTTAAATATTTGTGTGTGTATATATATATATATATATATATATATATATATATATATATATATATATATATATGCGTATTTTGCAATAGTTTTATATTTCTCTATTGTTTTTAATTCGATTATTCTGTTTTCAGTGCTTCATGGGATTGTAGTTCTTTCCCTTATTAAAGGTGTTACGTTCACAGTGTTGTACCTTTGTCATTTTGACAGATTTTTAAAAATCTTTTTGCATTAAATAAAATTTTGTAGTGTTGTGATTCTCCTCATAGCTAATTCGATTGGTTCATGGCTTATAACACTTTAACGACGACTTTAAAAGCCCCTACTGGAAAAATGAATGGAAAAAATACTTCCGGAACCAGCGCTTCTGAAAAAGGGGGCTGGAACTGTTGAACTCTACTGTGGCAACTACCCACAACCACCTAGCAAGTGCATAACAACATGTTATATCCACTCAGAACACTTTATCAACCACATACCAACATCCTGTCAACCACCCAGAACACATTAGCAACTGAATAGCATTAGTTTTCTATTTCTTTTCATTTCATTTTTAAAAATTCTAGTCTATATTATTATTTAAATATCAACCACATCATATGGAGTACAGTAGTTCCATCTGTGTACCATCTGTCATATATGTAAATAAAACGTACTTGTAAAATGATGCTAGACTTTAGAAGCGCAGACAATGTAATGAAAGTGTGGTGAAACTACTGTGGAGTGTAATAGCTGTGGAATGCAATGCAGTCTATCTATACTAATAGGAAACAGTTGCTTGTTTGTTTGTGGTTACATGAAAGACTGCCAAAGGCCCCAAACCTTTTTTAAGTGTTGCCTCGCTTAATTTAGTTCTGCAGTCCTGCAAGGAAATATTGAAAAGGTGTAGCATCTTACAACCTTTAAAAAGGAAAAAAAAAAAGTAGTAACTTATCTTAAATGTGTGTGTAGGACGATCAGACACCGCTGCATATATCCAGTCGTCTGGGAAAACCCGACATAATCCAGCAACTGCTGCAACACGGGGCTTCACCCGATTCCACCACCACAACTGGATACACACCCCTCCACCTGGCCGCACGTGAAGGCCACAAAGACGTGGCATCCATCCTGCTGGACAACGGAGCATCTCTTGGCATCACTACCAAGGTCAGTCAAACAAACAAAGCTGGACGATCCATAATGCTCCATTATATTTGCTTTGTTGCTTGTGGTCAGATAATCATAGATAGCCAGGCTGTGAAATCATTTCCCCATAATTTTTCCAGAGTCCATTCGTTTTTTTTACAAGGAAGAGCCTTTTAACATGGCCCGTTTTAACTTCCTGGCATTTGTCAATTTTAAGGACCTCCTTGGTGGTAGTGTTACAGTGTATCATATTTTATGTGGTAAATCATGTTTCAGAAATGTATTTTTATTTGAAATAGGATAAATTTCATCTGGCAAATCAAAATAGAATGTACTTTAATCGCACTATTAAGTACAGGTGTGTGGGGGGGAGGGTAATGGCAATGACACTTGTGTGCACTAGAGACAGCCATATCGCTAGCCATACTATATTTAGCTATATTAATTCTTAACACACAGTTGTTTTGATTTATTATTAATTTATTATTTTAAAAAGTAGTTATAATTATATACGTAATTTAATAAAAATGCACAAATAAACTTGATATTTAACATTGGTGTAAACATTAATTAATAAGAAAAAAAATCTAGATCAAGAATTGGTTTCTGTTTCCCAGAATCGCAGAGGTATCTAAGATTCCCACTTTGTGCTGTTTAGTGGGTCCTGCCCGCTATTTTCCATGGTCCTGTTACACTCATCAGTTTTTTAACAAGATTGTTTGATCTCCTCCATTTTGCTTTCCTTGTGATGCGATGTTGATTTCTTTCTATTTGGTTTAATGGAGCAAACAGCCCTCTTTCTCATCAAGCGTGCAGTTATGTTTATGAAAAAGTAGATTCGTTCAATTATGAATAAATTGAGCATCAGCTACATTCTGCTGACAAAGTGTTACGTTATATCACTCAGACAGGAGACTGTTTCAAATTCTTTTTTAAATTGATTATTCAGTAAAACTAATCACTATGCAGATGTGTGTCTTGCCCTTTACTTTACAATCAACAAGCCCAACCCAAAGAACTAGAGCAATTATATTTGAAGTTGTAACTGAAAACTGAATGTGGCCTGTTGAAGAGTTAGGGCCCCGTGATTTCTGGGATGCGTAAAATGTGGACAGAATCACAGAATCCAGTCAAAAAAATGGAATTTACTATATAATTATTTACTGTATTTACTGTATTGTATATATGAGGACACGAAGAGCTGCTCTGAGAGTCATTTCATTTTATAAAATTATCCACTCAAAGGTCTTCATAATCACTACAAACTGCCAAATTAAAAGTTCGGTTTTAAAAATATATTACTATAGAGTAGACCGTATTCACAGCAGCACCATCTTTGATTTGAATGGGAATGAAAGCAAGGCTGTGAGGGATAGACATACATCTCTTCAGTGGGTTTTTCATTTCATGTGTTTCTTATGGATTATTCTGCTGATGAAACACTGCAAAAATATCTTTCCAAGAAATTTCAGTAGTAGACCAAAAAAAAAAAAAAATATTATAAATAATTTATAAATAAATTATAAGTGATCTAGGAGCTTTATACAGCTTTTACAGCGGATGCCATTGAAAACACAGTAGGTCCCCTCACAGCCTCGCTTTCATACCTGTCATGGCGCTGCTCTGAATAAGGTCTATTGTACAGTAGAATGTACTTCTCAAAGCAATAATAATGACGATATTAATACAGTTTATCAAAAAATTATTTTTTAAAGGAATATCATAACATTTTTCATAAATGTTTTAATTTACACATTAAACATCTGTTGTTTGATAAAGTGAAAGGAATTGTGAAAATGTCATTTGAATACATACAGTGCATCTGGAAAATATTCACATTTTGTTATGTTACAGCCTCATTCCAAAATGGATTAAATTAATTATTTTCCTCAAAACTCTACAAACAATACCCCATGATGACAATGTGAAAGAAGTTTGTTTGAAATGAAAGGAACTTCAACTTGAAAAGAAAGGAACTTCATCTATCATGATAGCTCACCAACCTGCCATATGCTGATGGAGGATGTTGCTAGCAGTATTATTGCGGTGTTATATTTCATTACATGGAATACATTACAACATGATATTTGACATCATGTCCATTATGTGGAACATCTGATGCTGTTTAGGATCATTTGGAATTGCTGCATGTGGGATGTATTAGTATTTTGGTGTTTATACTGATTATTATTGAGCACAGGGCTTTCCTTTCCACATTTCTCCGGGATGTGTGTAAAGGTCTGTAGATAGGTACTCACCTATACTCATACTGAAACATATTTGGAAACATCTATTAATTACATGGATAACAAGCCATCTCTTCTCTCTAGTTAAGACACACAGCGCTCATGATACAGAAATGTTCCTGCAGGAAATATTATACACATGTTTTACCTTAAAGTCGCAATGAAATGGAAGTTGCGATAGTCTTTTCTTCCCTATTGTGACATCTATTGGAGTGAAATAGCTTCTTGATCTAGAAAAAATGTAGGGCGGGACTTGATTTTGTCCATCTGGAATTGATTGGATGGTTGCATAGTTGGTGTTTGCTTTTGCTGTCTTCTCATGTGACGTGTTTACTGGCACGAGGGCGGCTATTAGAGAAGAGATGTTGCTGCAAGATAGAGGGGAAGTTATTTTAATTTAAGATTATGAGGTCACAAGACATGAAAAAAAATTATGTGTACGGATAAATCATTTATAATAAATGATGCAATATAGGATAAAAAAATTATAATTTTCATTTCATGGTTTCAAAGACCACATGAAATGGCTTGGCTAGTGCCTTTGCTGTGTTGATATATTTCCTATTGAAACAGGAAGTTTGGGTGGGGCAACCCTTTATTTTATAAACAGCTGGGTGTTATGACGCAGAAGCAGGAAGCAGGATCCAAATGCAGCAGTGTTTTATTAAATAAACTTGAATTATGACAAAGACTAAGAATAAACTTGAACTAAGACAAAGACTAAGGCTACGTTCACATTGCAGGGCTTAATGCTCAATTCCGATTTTTTGAAAAAATTCGATTTTTTTGCAAGGCCGTTCACATTTCCAATTAAATGCGACCTTTTGTGATCTCCTGTGTGAACGTGAAATGACCCAGAAGTGACCCGCATGCGCCGAAGAGTACTCAACGGTCAACGACGTCACTTGTTGTTTGCGGAAGTAGCTAAACTTTAACCAGAGTAACTGTGATTCTCTCACTCACACACACACGAGCGCACGCAGCGACCGTTACACAAGAGCCAGACAGCAGCCGCTGACCTATCTCAGATTCAGCACAAATAAGTTAACATAACGTATAATGGCCGTGGGCTTTTTTTTTTTTTTTTTTTTTTAAATTAACGGGCTCGTCGAGGTCGACCCGTTCGGCAGATTTACCTCAGCTCGACGAATATGCAGTCCGTTTTCAAACCGACGACTACTTCAATGCAGAATTATGACATTTTTCGCGTATCAATGACGTGCGGGTCGGATACATGCGACCTGGCCGTTCAGACTGAAGTCGCATTTCAAAAGATCGGATATGTATCGGATTTGGGACCACATAACGTTACCCAAGTGGCCTGGGTCGCATTTGAAAAGATCAGATCTGTGTCGTTCAGACTGTCATGAAAAGATCAGATACAGGTCGCATAGGGGCAAAAAAATCGGAATTGGGTCGTTTCAGCCTGCAGTGTGAACGTAGCCTTAGACTCCGGGACAGAACAGGCAACATAACAACATCAAGAACTCACAAAGACTGAACTAGACACAGGGCTTAAAATACAAAGCCAAACAAGCTAAACAAGATAACAAGGGGGCGTGGCTAATCAGAGACACCTGGGAAGACTAATCAACATAACGGGAGACAGCTAAACATGAAAAGACAGGGGAACACATGACAGACAAGAACAAGACACAAACCCACACCGTGACATAGCCGCCGCCCCAAGCTCTGGCTCGGCAGGACTGGCGTGAAGCTCTGGCTCGGCAGGACTGGCGTGAAGCTCTGGCTCGGCAGGACTGGCGTGAAGCTCTGGCTCGGCAGGACTGACGTGAACAGTCTCTGGATCGGCAGACGTGACGTGAACAGTCTCTGGATCGGCAGACGTGACGTGAACAGTCTCTGGATCGGCAGACGTGACGTGATGCGTTGGCCCGGCAGGACGAAACCCTGGAACGATGGCCCTCTTGGCAGCACGGGCAGACACAAGCGGGGGATCGGCCACGCTGGAAACCGGTCCTGTACGTCCATAGACCGATCCAGTGGCTGGCTTGATGGTTGGCAAGACGTGACGATTCCCGGGCCGGGCGGGCGAGACGTGAACTGACTCTGGCTGGGCAGACGGGACGTGGAGCTGTGAAGACTCTGGACGCGACCAGCGGTGAGGGCTCTGGGGGTACTGTGAGCTTGCAGGGTGTTTCATCAGCCAAGCCCACAGTAAATGCCGAACCGCTCAAGGAGAGGGCCAGGTCGACATACCCTTCTAGGGTCCAGCCGGTATAGTCCTCCGGCATCAATTGAGCAACGTCATTATCCAGCCCGCTCCAAAACAGGTCCATGAGCTGGGTGTCATCTAACGCTCCCAGATGACAGCAAGACAAAAAGTCCCTCGCATACCTCTCAATAGGCTGGCCATCTTGGAACATCAAAGAAAGGAATTTTCTCAGGGCCTGGTTGCTAACAACTGCTGGATCCATTTTGTGGTGAGTTCTTCTGTTATGACGCAGAAGCAGGAAGCAGGATCCAAATGCAGCAGTGTTTTATTAAATAAACTTGAATTATGACAAAAACTAAGAATAAACTTGAACAAAGACTACGACTCCGGGACAGAACAGGCAACATAACAACATCAAGAACTCACAAAGACTGAACTAGACACAGGGCTTAAAATACAAAGGCAAACAAGCTAAACAAGATAACAAGGGGGCGTGGCTAATCAGAGACACCTGGGAAGACTAATCAACGTAACTGGAGACAGCTAAACATGAAAAGACAGGGGAACACATGACAGACAAGAACAAGACACAAACCCACAAACCCACACCGTGACACTGGGAGACATTACGTTGAAAAGAAAAAGATACTTTAAACCAAAAAAAAAAAAAAAAATAAAAAAAAAAAATATATATATATATATATTATTTTTTGTCCTTGGACAAAACAACGGATGCAAAATGAGCCAATATTTTTTAGTCTGTTTTCCAGAAGAGAAAGTTTTTTTCCACCCAATAAAACTCAACCTGTATCTTTGACCACAACGACTATCGGCAGCTTTGTTTTAGCTGTAGAAATACCCGGTGCCCCGCTGTGTGATTGTGATAGACATAAAATACTAGACAAACATCACTGAGCAGCTGCCAAGTGTTACAGTGTGAGAATGTGCTGAGGTAGGAGAATGAATTCATGGTGTATTCCGCGACTCCATTCACAGCAGAGCAGAGTTTCCCTCCGATAACACAGCTGTCATTGGATATGTTTGTCCTGTGTCTCTAATTATTGTTCATGATTGATTTAGTAAGGCATATGGAATGCTGGCCTTCAATGAGTCAAGGGAAAATGTCAATCTCCAGATCAACTAAACCTACACATTTCCCAGTTGAGGCTGAGGTTATAAAATAAACATTATGTCACTAAATTTAGGCAATTGATTATACAGGAGAAAAAGGGTTACAATACAATCAGTTTTGTTTAGTTTTGGTTCCATAATGTAAATTAGAGTGAAATATTCAATCTTTTTAAAACTGGTCATATTTCATTTATAAATAAGAAATTAAGAAAGTAAGAAAGAAATTTCTATACAAATATATATATATATATGGTGTGTATGTATGTATGTATGTATGTATGTATGTATGTATATATGAAAATATTTTTTTTTATAATTTTATAAATATATATATATATATAATATAACATTTATATATATATATTTAAAAATTGATTTAAATTTTTTTTGTTGATTTTCATTCATTTATTACAATATTTTTCCCGCATTACAGTTTGATTGTGGCATAAACGTGCTTAAATCTCCAAAAATATTTTTTTTCACCTGAAAGCTCAGCTTCTACTGTATACTGTACATACTTCATCTCTAGCTGGACGGAAGGGCTAGTATATACACTGTAAAAATGAATACGCTATATCTAATCAATAAAATTGTGGCAACAGATTACAAGCAATATTATTAATTAAATTTAACAAATTAGAATTGAGTAATAATGAATCAAATTAATTCCTTAAAAGTTAACCATTTAAAATGAGTAAACAATTTTTTTCTATTGCCAACATTGAAGACACATGATGTTACCAAGCAGAATCACTGAAGGAGAAAAAAAAACGTAATTTTGGTGATCAGTGTTTGTTTTAGTTGGGCTCTTGACCTTAAATCATTTACTTTAGATTTTGTTTGGCTGCTTTACCTGAGTTATAACAGCCAGATGAACAACGAGAAAAGGTGATCTGATGGTGTTGGTTGTGTTTTAACATAATCATTATTTCACAATCATTTAACCTGAATCACTGAACTCATATAGAGCCCAAATTCTGAGTTAGGTTTTCTTTATTAATTATAGCAGATCTGTCCTTGTACAGCATAATATTTTTAGCCTTTTAATTGAAATCCATATGATCAAATCAATTAAAAAAAAAAAAACTTCAAAAAAAACTTTTTATGTAGGCACACACAGACATCAAGAATTCGCGTATGAATCTCAGCAATGGTGACAAACAGATCACCTCTGATCATAAGCACATTATTTATTCATGCAGCAATGTATGATGGGAGCCATGAATGAGTTTTGATTGGTGGCACCCAGAATGCACTGCAACATGCTTTATAATTGTCACCATTGTTGAGATTCACAGGCTGATTATTGATGTCTGTGTGTCTAAAAACTAAATCAAAACAAAAAAAATATTTTTTGTATATGAGACATGTTTAAGAAATCTTTGGATTACATTGTAAAAGTTCAAAATATTATGCTGTGCAAGAACAGTGCTGCTATAATTAATAAAGTAAACCTAAATTGGTAAATTAGGTTCCCAAGTAAATTGGGATCTATATGAGTTCAGAGATTCAGGTCAAATGATTGTGAAATAATGATTATGTTAAAACATAACCAACACCATCAGATCACCTTTTCTCGTTGTTCATCTGGCTGTTATAACTCAGGTACAGCAGCCAAACAAAATCTAAAGTCAATGATTTAAGGTCAAGAGCCCAACTAAAACAAACACTGATCACCATAATGGTGACTTAAATTATGGTTTTCTCCTTCAGTGATTCTGCTTGTTAACATCAGGTGTCTTCAATGTTGGCAAAATAAAAAAATGTGTTTAAAAAAAAATTGTTGTAAATTTTACTCATTTTAAATGGTTACCTTTTAAGGAATTAATTTGATTAATTATTACTCAATTCTATTTTGTTAAATTTAATAATATTGCTTGTAATCTGTTGCCACAATTTTATTGACTAGATATAGCGTATTCATTTTTACAGTGTACTTTTGTATTACTTAACAAAAGGAAACTTGTGCAACACAGATCAGTTTATTTCCCAATGTCAGTTGCAGTTCATAAATCATCCCCACCCCAAAACTGACCAGCTTTGCCACACTGCAGTTGCATGCCACACTAAATGACTTGTCTCTGTATCCCAGTTGATCAATTTTTCTTTATTTCTATGTATGAATTATTTTTCTTTGCAGAAGGGATTCACTCCCCTGCATGTTGCAGCCAAATACGGGAAGATTGAAGTTGCTAACTTACTGCTACAGAAGCGAGCGCCGCCTGACGCAGCTGGAAAGGTAAAACTGTCTATTTGCACTATGGTAATAGGTTGTCGATTACTTCCTTTAATGTGCTACCGGGATGGGCAACTTCGCTCCTGGAGGGCCACTGTCCTGCAGAGTTTAGCTCCAACCCTAATGACTGAACAATGTCTTCAGGATTACTAGAAAGCTACAGGAAGGTGAGTTTTTATTAGGGTTGGAGCTAAACTCTGCAGGACAGTGGCCCTCCAGGACCAAAGATGCCCATCCCTGATGTACAGGATTTATGTTCTGAGTTTACGTCATCCCGGCCATCCTTCGGTTTCTGGTGTGGTAACATGACCACGGTAAGAAATGAAGCATTGATTTTCCTTTCTAAGCATCTGTTGAAAGGAGGGATTCTGGGTGAGAGACTTGAATATGGGACACATTTGAATTCTTTCTTTGTGTAATGTCTAAAAATGATTACATCTGTTTTCCAACTCGGCAAACAAACAATTATATATAATTCAAAGAAGTAACAGCATGCTAACATATGCTGGCATATGACATAATATTTGTGCTTCAAAGACAAACAGATGTGCACTCATAAATGTTTGTTAATTATCATATAGTTTTTGCGTCACACTGAAAGTAAACTCTCATTCCAACTCTCATGCATTTGCATGTGTATAAATGGAAGCGAATGAAAACACAAAATCAATGGGTAATATTTTGTGTAGTTGCTTATAAATACACAGCTCAATTATCATTAAAAACAAAGTCACAGTTATACAGTTCTATTACCCAGTAAGCATGCTTGCTTTGCAGAGATCATCTGGAAGTGCCATATTCACTTTTATTCTGTATCATAAATCTGCTTCTGACAGCTTGTGAATGCTTTAAAACGACATCTTCCAGATGAAAACACACATTGGAGAGGCGTTTATAAGCTATCAGGATACATACTATCATTTTCCAGACATGTCAGAGATTTCATTCGCTAATGTGCACTGGCTAAATTTACTCTCTAAAGCTAAAAGCTGATTGATTTATAACAGCAGCTGTTTCACACACCCCAACTTTGAGCTCACAGCCAATAATAGCTGTCTATCTATGTGTGTGTTTTTAGAGTGGACTAACACCACTGCATGTTGCTGCACACTACGATAACCAGAAAGTGGCCCTCCTCCTGTTGGACCAAGGAGCGTCCCCACACGCAGCAGCAAAGGTATCAGGAAACCCTTACCACATCTGTGTACTGATCACAATATCTCAACTAGCAGACACCAATCTCATCCAAACGCAACCACATGCGCACACACACAAGTGATGAAGAAATATGGCCGCAGACCAAACGGCTGCACACATGCTCACACAACACCACCTCCACCCTACATTCTTGATCAATTTTTGCCATTTCACTTCTAGTCCACCCACTGTAACCTCAGAGGATGGTAAGCTTTTTATTGCGTTGAAAAGAAGTTGTTCTTGAAAACTGTGTACTTCTGTGGTTGATGCTGTTTTGATAGATTGCTCAGGGAGAGTTCAACTAAAAATGAAAGTTCTGTCATCATTTATTCATCCTCAAATCAGGATCAGAAAACCAATACGACTTATTTCTTTAAAAAAACACAAAGTCTTTGTGGAGGTTGAAAGTCATTGGTCGCCAAATGTTTTCATTCTATGGAAAAGAGCAGCGTGACCATTCTTCAAAACCTCTTTGTTTTGTGTTCCACAGAATAAAGCCATGCAGGTTTGGAATGACATGAAGACGGATGAATGATGACAGAACTTGAATTATTTCTTTAATGAATGTGTATTATGCCTTTAATAATTAGCAGTCCTGAAAAAAAGTGCTTCTAGGGTTTGTCATATGATTTCTCTATGGTCTTCTGGTCCCTTCTGTGAACTGTGCAGTAAATTACTGCAAACTCAAAGCATCATGTATAAATCAAGCATAAAATCATTTTGATCAAGTTCCTTGTTTATCAAGGTTGCGTCGAAAATACCATTGATGGCAAAACGAGGCCTGGATTCATCTATGAAAATGTAGGCTCTGTTCTAAAACCTAGCTGACTTGCTGTCTACTGCCTATATAGGCAACTAAGCCTTCTAAGGATGGAAACTTCGCAAGTGACTGATTTGGACTATCAACATAGGCGCAACAAGTCATTGTCACTCAAAATATCATGCTGCAACAGTTGAGTTCTGGAAATAAAAACTTTGTTACATTTGTTTTCTCCATAGAGGAATTGATTTTGAACGATAACTTATAATCCCTCTAATGTGAGGTTGTTAATGGATGGTATTTGCTTCTGTTGAAGCCGTCAGTCCACATGATTTTTTCAACTTATTTTTTAAATAATTGTTTAACAGCCAATTTTTTGGTGAAAAACTACATTACCCATAATGTAATGTACCTAAAATTCCACCAATCAGAGGCAAGCAAAATGTGCCATAAGAGCTCTTTAGTTCTGCTCACTCCCATGATGCACTGCAGATGACATCATCCAGTCTGTCTTCCTACGTTTTTAAAATAATGTAGCTTGGTTCATGGCTTATAACACTTTAATGAAGACTTAAAAAAAAAATCCTTATGGGAGAAATTAATGGAAAAAATACTTCCAGAACAAATGCCCCTGAAAAAGTAGACGGGCACTCTTGCACTCTATAGGGACTGATGTTAGCATGTTGGTAAGCTAATGACGTGACACTCGTAAGAGTATAAAAATAGCACAAGTATTGGGTAAATTGTCATATTTTTATCAATATTTGTCAATATGAGTGAATTACATGACTTAGATTTGTATATGTGATTCAGCTTCATCAGAATCAAAACAAGTTTCTTTAGAAGCAGCATAATATTTATTTTTTTGAACAGCAATCATGTTGGAAATAAGCCTATGATGTCAAACAATATTGTCTACATATGCCGCTTTTGGAACGGAGCTTAGAGATCTGAAAGTTTAATGAACCAGTTCTCTCATAGTCTTAATTCACAAACAAACAAAAAACATTTCCACAGTTTTTTGTTTGAGCTTGAATAGAGAGTACATGCTTTCATGCTTTTAAACGGTTTGTGTTGTTTTGTCCACCCTGAAACGGTTCAGTGTAAACCCCTAAACAATTACAGTGACCCAGATACTGCCTTTGTTCCCTCACAACGAACAGCAGCCAGACCTGGCATGTGGAGAACACTAACTGACTAACTGAGTTCTGGATAGGACCGCTCTCCGTTGACCTCACTGGCTGACACCTCAATATTCGCTAGCGGTTGAGAAACAAGATCTTTTTTTTTTCTTATGCTCAGTTCGACTAGCTTCAGACTGCTTTTATCCCCCTTTCAGCCATCGTTCCACTCTTAATCTGTGAGGTTAGAAGCAAAGCGCTGCTGTCAACATGTTCCTGTTTTGAAAATGTCATAAATCTAAGGTTTTAGTCTGGTTATAGTGGTTTGGCAGCATGTGGCTTAGTGCTGTAGGGCTGGACGAGCAAAAAAATACAGTAAAATCTAGTTAAAATTTTTTTCCTCAGTACTTTTATACTTAGTTTGAAGTTATACTGT
Organism: Squalius cephalus; assembly: GCF_949319135.1. Taxonomy (NCBI): domain Eukaryota; kingdom Metazoa; phylum Chordata; class Actinopteri; order Cypriniformes; family Leuciscidae; genus Squalius; species Squalius cephalus. Next base: position 7,395,299 of record NC_137140.1, on the reverse strand, counting down.
ACTTATATATTTTTATTTTCATTTTGTAATGTAGAAAAATGCCTCGTATGGGATTTCCTTTAACATTAAGGGATGATGCAAATGAATATTTGAATCAGAGGTGTGAATAGATGTTACTTAGTTTAATATTGCATACTTTTTGTGAATATATTGTGATTTAATCGAAATATCGCCCAGTTAAAGTGCTGTGCCACAAGGCAACATGAGAAATGTATACAGTAGGTCCAGCACATCATTGTTGTACAATTAAATGGTTTACCTTTCAAGTCAAGTTAAATCAAATTTAATTGTATAGCACATTTCAGAGTAGACAATTCTCAGAAAGCATTGATGAAGATACGATTTGGTTTCTTGTGGAAAAATACCCAGAGTCTGATGTGAGTTTAACATTTTCCAAATTTAACTAGCAATCATTAAAGCAACAATGTTGAGAAATATAGAGTATGGCTTTAATTGCAGTTAGTAGAGTCTCTGTTTTTAGACAGAGTTACTATAACATGATATAATATTTTCTGTACTTTCAGTGCCTAATACCAATCCTCCATACTGTTTTCACTGTTGAAAAGTTAAAGGGGTATTGAGAGTAAATAGTGATCTAGGACAAGCTCCCGCTTGTTATCATTGTTATTTAGATTTTTGTCTGGATGCTCATAGAAATCCTTTTATTATGATCTCCTTCACTTGCTTTCCCTCCCAGAACGGCTATACTCCTCTGCACATAGCTGCCAAGAAGAACCAGATGGAGATAGCGACCACGCTGCTTGAGTACGGAGCTGATACCAATGCTGCGACCCGCCAGGGGATCAGTCCACTCCACCTGGCAGCCCAGGAGGGCAACGTTGACATGGTCACGCTCCTGCTCGCCCGTGAAGCCGCCGTCAATCTGGGAAACAAGGTGAAAAATCAGCTCAGTTACTTTATGACGCTATTCCACAAAGAGCATATTCAACAGTATTATCAATTTTTTTTTTTTATCTTCCAATTTGGTTTTGGGTGAGTGAAGTTTGTAACAGAAAAATATCCATATGACCTAATTATACTAATAAAGTCAACATTGACCTTATTTACTTTTATTATAAGCTCCGTTAGAATGACCTACACTGATGGATGATTAATTTCTGCGTGATGTGTCATATCTGTGCAGTTATGTCACTAAATTGGTTGATGAATATTTATGTCAGAGTGGACTGACCCCTCTTCACCTGGCGGCTCAAGAGGACAAGGTCAATGTTTCAGAAGTGCTGGTTAATCATGGTGCCACAGTGGACCCAGAGACTAAGGTATTGGACACGCACCCAAACACACATGTTGAGTTTCCATGTTTCATGGGGACTTTCCATCGAGACAATAATATTTGTACTGCACAAAAACTGTATATTCTATGCCCTAACCCTATCCCTAAACACAACCCCCATAGAAAACATTCTGCATTTTTACATTTTCAAAAAACACCATTTAGTGTGATTCGTAAGATGGACCAAAAATGTCCCCACAAGATCAAACATTTCTGGAATGTTTTGTCCCCGCAATGTAGGGAATGCTTGAACCACACACATGTTAGGTTTCGCTGTCTTTGTGGGAACTCTCAATATACGTACAGAATGATTTTCATACTGTACAAACTGTATTTTCTATCCCCTAAACCTACCACTCACAGAAACCTTTTAGCATTTTTACATTTTCCAATGAGCATAATTTAGTATGTTTATTAATACATTTACCTTGTGGGGATCTTACTGTCCTTGTGGGGACAGACAGATAGGTAGATATACATCTACACATACACATACATCCACACACTATGTCTGGCCAGTCCCCTCATTGGTCACTCGTGTATAAACATCGAACGGCCCCGGCTCAAGGTCGTTCAGTGCGGCTCTCAGATGTTGAGAGAGTGTGAGACACACAGCAGCACACAGATCAATACTCAACAGCACAATGACCCACAGAAAACACACTCTCAGCACAGGGAATGATGCAGAGCAATGATAAAGAACAAGTGCTTATTATTACTATTATTACCCCGCCCTCCTAGTTATACAGACAAGCTTTATAGAACATCCAATTGGATTGAACTGGATACTACTGTGTATCTTTATGTGGTAAAAGTTGTAAAACCTATCCAAGATTAATAACTAAATCTCTATGGGCCCTATTATCCACCTGGCGCAATGCATGTTTTTTGCTAGTTTCAGCCCGACGCAGTTATCATTTTCACGTCCTGCGACACGTTGTTTAAATAGCAAATGCATTTGCGCCTGTCTGTGCTCCCATAGGCTGCTGGTCTGAAAACGAGGTGTGTTTGGGCACATTGTTGGCGCGTTGCTATTTTGCGGCAACTAAAATTAAGATTTTAAAAACAGTTTATTTATTTTTTGTTATTTAAAGGGATAGTTCACTTTGAAATTAAATTTTGGTATGTTTTAGCTTACCTGAAGGGCATCCAAGATGTAGGTGTCTTTTTTTCCGCAGTAGTTTCAATTTTGATATTTTTTAGGTCAAACCGTTCTTGTCTGACAGTCATATCATGCAGGTCTATGGTCACGGTCTCAAAGAGCATGCACAGAGTCCAAATTAAAACAATTCCCCATCGTAAGTACACATTGATGGCCTAAGACACGAAACGAGCGGTTTGTGTGAGAAAACGAACAGTATTTATATCACTTTTACCTCTTATAACACACCCACATCCAAGTGATCTGAGGGCGCGGGCGCTTCCTGCTGTGTGACGTGTGCGCAGACTGGTGCATAGATTTATACATTAGATGTCGCCTTGGCTACGGCAGTTCATTGGAACGAATGTCTTTAATGCGAAATCTAGTGTATATATATCTATGCACCAGTCTGCGTACACGATAAAAACAATATAAATACTGTTCGTTTTCTCACACAAACCGCTCGTTTCGTGTCTTAGGCCATCAATGTGTACTTACGATGGGGAATTGTTTAATTTGGACGATGGGGAATTGTTTTAATTTGGACTCTGTGCATGCTCTTTGAGACCGTGACCATAGACCTGCATGATATGACTGTCAGACAAGAACGGTTTGACCTAAAAAATATCAAAATTGAAACTACTGCGGAAAAAAAGACACCTACATCTTGGATGCCCTTCAGGTAAGCTAAAACATACCAAAATTTAATTTCAAAGTGAACTATCCCTTTAAAGGGCGCATTAGTAATATGAGCCTATAGGCGGGTCCACAATGCGCGTACACTGCTTATTACACACACAGGGATGCGCAGCAGCACACAAACATGCCAAATATTACAAATAAAAGGATTACAATGTAAAAGATTATTATTGTGTATATAAAGATATGGTGGAATCCGGCTTGTCCCGTAGATGGTCTGCTTTCGCGAGCGCGAATTCCACCATGTAAATAGCCAATCCGCCATGGCACGAGTGCAACTGGCTTTTAAAGAGAATGGGAGATAAACTCTGATTGGTTTATTGCACGTTACGCCCAAAACACCCGTTATTCATTAAGAGAATAGGGACAACCCTTTTGGACCATGCGCCAGGAGCGCCGACCATTTTCCCCATTGGCAAAAGTGGATTCAGACACGCCCTAATTGTACTTGCACCATGCGCTTTAGACCATGCGCTTAGATCGTTAAAATAGGGCCCTATACCTCTAAAAAATTAGGTTAAGTGTGACTGTGTTTTTAGACATGTAAGAGCATTCTTTGAATACATCATGGCCCTTTTTATGTGTGAAAAATTAATGTGCTTGACTGGAAACAGAAGTCTGAGTAATGTGTGTCTCTGTGTTCTGGTTCAGATGGCATACACACCCCTGCACGTCGCCTGTCACTATGGCAATGTGAAGATGGTCCACTTCCTCCTGAAGAACCAGGCTAAAGTCAACGCCAAAACTAAGGTTATTGAAATAATGTTCAGAGAAAGCAGTGTGTGAGGCTGATAAACTGCATTTCTTTATCTTTTACTCTTGTTACAGAACTGTCTTTTCTAATTACTGGTGGAAAAGTTTTAATCTCTCAGTTTCTCTCTCAAATCCTCTCATGTTCAGAATGGATACACACCTCTTCATCAGGCTGCTCAGCAGGGTCACACACACATCATTAACCTTCTGCTGCAGCACGGAGCCTCTCCTAATGAGCTGACAGTGGTGAGTGTCACACAAGTCTGAATTCATGCACCTCTTCAAAACAAGATGCCTAAAAAAAAATATCCGGAGAAGTTTGCTGTTATTTTTCTAAGCAATCAGACTGATTTTTGCCTGGTGCACTGTGAAATGAGAGGGGAAAATCCCATAGACTTCCTGCCATTTTCAGGGAATATTTCAATTAAGTTTTCAGACTTTTTTACTTAAGAAAATGTAATGTTCTAGTTTATTTTTTACATTGATGATCTCTGCACTGATTTTGCCTTTTCTTGAACCTACAGAATGGAAACACGGCCTTAGCTATTGCCAGGCGCCTGGGTTACATCTCTGTGGTCGACACGCTCAAAGTCGTGACAGAGGAGACACACACTACTGTGGTGAGGGACTTTGTGTCATAACATATTTTAGATATATAAATATAGCTATTCTGCAGGATACTGTACACCGGGTGTAACAGTGCTTTAGTTCTGAGGTTTTCAACTGGTGGATCTCAGCATAAAAGTGGGTTGCAGGTCTGCTGTGATAGTGTCACAGACAAAAAAAGAATGCTACATATCTACAAATAATAAACGGCATGTCAATTTACATTAAGAGCTAATAGCCTGCCTGGTTGGCAGAGGCTATTTACACTAACTCCGCCCACTGACGTCTGGTTGGCCCAGACAAAATTACGGAAAACGTTGGATTGTCAACAGTAGCAATAGTGTACGGGTAAGGCGCGTGGCAGAAAGTTTTGTCCCGAGTTCTAATCCGCCTTTTGTCGAACTCGCTCTACTCCCTTTTCACATCACAGATTATATCGGAAAGGCATTTATTTTCAATAAAAATGAAGAAAATATTGGAAAAGTGGAAATAAAGCGTCTAACGTATGTTTAATAATAAAGTGTTTATCAGTCAGGGTTAGGGGTTGGTGTAGGGTGGGCTTTATTGTCCTAATAAGCCAGCATCTATTTAATCATTTTAATAAATATAATAATTTACAATATGTTATTATTGCATACCGTTTAATGTACAACAAGACTGAGGTGCAAATAGTATCTGCCACTATTTAAAAGTAAAAATAGCATCTAATCACTTTTTACACTTATTGCAAAGAAAATGCTGCTATTTTCACTTAGAGTAAATAGCATCTATCGCTAAAAAAATAATGCCAATAATAGAATACATGCTTTAAGTTTATTTGACACAGAGCAAAATTAAGCCACTTCCACAATTGCATCTTTTTATGCTTTTTTGTTTGCAGACAGTGACGGAGAAACATAAAATGAATGTTCCAGAAACAATGAACGAGGTTTTGGACATGTCAGATGATGAAGGTAAAAAGAAAAGTTTTCATGTGATAGTGGTCTGTTTTCATGTAAAGTTTATTTTTGGCCATTTACATATTATTTCTAACATTTTTTATTTAAATTACACAGTCCGTAGAGCCAATGTGCCTGAAATGCTCAATGAGGACTATATTTCAGATGTTGAAGAAGGTATCTCTTATTTTGTGTGGTTTGTTCTTGTAGCACCTGCCTTTTTCTTTTTTCACATGTTCCAACTAACCAGATCTTCTTAAGTCTTTTTTGTGTTATAGACTCTTTTCACTCCATGGCTGTTGAATATGGCTTTGTACTAGTTGCTAGGCTACTCTTTATGAATATGAAATTCCTCAATATGCAAATCTCCATTGGCTTGCATATATTAAGTCTTGGTTTTGCTATTCTGTTAACATCTTTACATATAATTACAATTTCACACATACTCTCTTAGTAATTCCAGCCTCTATGGACAGAATTGTTTTCTTCAAAAGTCTTGGCTGTGAGATAATTGGACAGAAGTTTGTTTGGCTCGGTCCATTTCTGTTTTGCAGTCAAAACCCATAGAGCTTCAGTGTAAGCTAAAAGGATTGAATAGATGTTTGCCAGTCAGTGCCATGAATGACAATTTTGGGTATCCATTTATTTGATACTGTAACGTGATGTTATGAAAGCATTTTTATCCTTGCTTTTATATATATATATAGCTTTTGGGGGCTGGTAAACCCTACATTATGGGGACAAAATGTCCCTACAAAGATAGCAATACCTGAAATCCTTGTCCTTGTGGGGACACTTTTTGGTCCCCATGAGGAAAACAGCTTAAAAATCACACTAAGTGATGTTTTTTTTTAAAATGTAAAAATGCAGAATGGTTTCTCTGATGGGTAGGTTTAGTGTAAGGGGATAGAATATGCAGTTTGTACAGTATAAAAATCATTATGTCTATGGAAAGTCCCCATAAACCATAAAACATGTGTGTGTGTGTGTGTGTGTGTGTGCACTGCATAGACTGAAGCATGGTGTTTAGTTTCTGTAAACTTATATTCCTGCATACTCCCAGGGCATAACTGACATAACTCGCATGACTTCTTATTTACATATTACACCTCTGTACCCTAAATAAACACTTCATATGAATATACTCTCAACATTCTGACGTTCAGTTCCTGTATAAAAATGTCTCTTTTACAATATCTTGGACTGACAAAAATGAATGAATCAATTCTGCTCACATCACCAATTGGCAGCTGAATGCAAACGTCTGGTTGGCATAAAACCTTTTGACATTGCTGACGCTGCTCGCTTTTTCCATCTGATTCTCTCTCGCTCTCTTTGGCAGAGTGGAAGAGCTCAGCACTGTTTATCCGGTCGTGATGTGCAGTGCTAAAAACTCAGATCCCAGGCAAACATCCCGGGTAACTTGCATTTAAAGCCAATGTTTACATTTACATTTATTCATTTAGCACATGCTTTCATCTGTCAAAATTGACCCAATTCACATTCTTAATACACATTTTCTTGTGTATTCTACATTCTGGTATGGAATGTCCGCTTCCCATGATCTAATCAGTTCTCAATGGATAAACTGCAGATAGTAATGAGAATAGTTGACCCTAAATCCTCAACAATTCCAGTTCCGGACAGAACTCTGTTCTCTTAAAGTAACAAAAAAGAACCTCTCCCCTCCAGCAACCTGTTCTTCACAGCAATTAGCAAATGACAATTGCTGCAACCAATTGCAAACAATTCCAGATGGACAAAATCAAGTCCTGCCCTAAATTTTTTCTCGTTCGAGAAGCCGTTTGCAACTTCCCTTTCATGCCAACTTTAACGGTTCAATTGCAGATTTATTTTTGCTTCTTTTTGACTGATTCATTAAAAGAATCATTTGTTTGTGAATCAGACTACCCTGGTTATGCTTGTTGGTTTTTGCTTGCAATCTGTAAGAGTATAAAATGACATAAGAGTTAAAACTAGATCAAATTAGTTTGAAATACCAATTTCTGAATTTATCTGAAATCTCTAAATTGTATTCTGGATTCTTGGGATTATAAACAGGTGTCGCAATATGTTCCCTGATTCCCATATGGAACAGGATTTTGAGTTCCTGGAGTTTGAGCTCTGGCAGCTCAAGAACGCTGTTCCCAGGGGGCCGTGGTCAGGTGGCAGGCAGGGTTTTTTGTTTTTTTTGGTTGGTCTCCCTCCTTTTTTACTATTTGTTCTGCTGCCTGTAGAAGGGCTCTTTTGTGATCCCTCAGTTGTAGAGGGTCTGATTACAGAGAGCACCTCAGCACCAGCACAAATTACCATAGAAATACACCACCCTTCCACATCTATTGTGTCCCACCCCAGTTGGGGGCTCCTGAGGCATGAGGAATGCCGAGATCCCATTGCCACACTCGCTCTGAAACTGCCTCGAGTGTTACCTCGCTCCCGTGATGACCTCACACGGATCAGGCTCACGCCAGCCCCTCACCGTTTGAACGTCCTGTCAGGCTACGGCAGAGGGGTGTGTGTATGTGTGTGTGTGTGTGTGAACGCGCTCAGAAAGAAGCAACTGGATCGTTTCAGACTCTGTGGACAGGGCCATAGTGAACATGTGGAAATAATCGTGCTGTGTGGAGTTTACCGGATTGAGGAAGTGGCTTCTGGTAGTGAAAAAGGACAAAGAGGATCTGTAAATATTTTTAAAGCTGGTGTGAAGATGAAGGATGGATTTGGCTATTAAGCGTAAGAGACCTTGTTTTTCACAAACTGCTATTTCTGATTTGATCACGCTGTCCAAAGCCACACAACATGATAGTTTTAAAGCTGAAGTGTGAGAAATTATATGTTTGTGTGTGCATGTATGAGTTTACTTACAAAACTGTCATCAGAAGTTTACTAAAACCTGATTTTTAAGGGTTAGTTTGAGTTTGTAATATTTCTTATTAATATACATTAGGTAAAAGTGTGTGTTATTTTCAGTCACAACTTGTTAAAAATGTTTTTACTGACCTGTAAAAACTTGTAGTGTTCAGGCTGCTAGTGAACCGTTTTATTGTGCAAGAGGCTGCACAGACTGGGTTTTTGTTTAGGACATTTCACAATTAAATTGTGTAAATATCAGTGTGTGTGTGTGTGTATGAAAGAGAGTGAAAGTTGCAGTTCCATGGGGCTGATTTTGGGGGGAGGTGGTTGCCAGGGTGATTAGCGGGTGGGGGGTTGGGGGGTGTGCTGTCGCAACAATCTCTCTCTCATAACCTGCATTCACAACGTAGTTCTATGTGGCCCAATTACGATTTTTGACGCAAACAAATTACATGACAGAAAAATAAATTATGTTTATTCTGGGCCTCTTGCAAAAGTGGAAATAAATCCGATTAAAATCTGATCATACATTCTGGTTAGGGTTTGTTCTAAATCTGTAACTTTGTGTTTAACTTTAACTTTTAGCCCAAACAAACAGACATTCAAACTTTTTTTGTTTTGTGAATCATTTTGGCTATTGAGTACACTGAAAAAAAAGGAACCTAAAAATGATCAAATCTAAATGAACTGGTTTTTATCACTGAACCAACCTATATACATTCATTTATGCCAACAAAACAATGTTTATGGGTGAAATAAGGTAGAAATGGCTGGTAACAATTGCAGGTTACCACTTTTTATACTGTTTTGTTTTTTTTATCTTTCTTTTTTAAACGGTATATATATTTTAAAAGAAATTTAGATTTAAACATTTGGCCAGTTTTGCTATGTTCAGTATACAAAATGGATGAACCAGTCATGATCTGTTTGTATACTGAATTGGGATGGCTCTTCTTTCATACATTTATTTGCATATTGTATTGGAATTGTCTTGTTAAAAGCTATAGAAATAATGTATTAGTTGCATTATACGTGTTATACAGAAACTTTGTTTAATATGTTCAAATATTTTGAAAAAATGAATATATGATCATAGTTCAATATATTAATATACATGTAGATCCTGTGAACATCGTTCCCAAAAATCAGGAAATCTTAATTGGGTTCTTGATCTTGCAGTGTGACTGTAGTCTTCCTCTCTCTTCTACGCTTTAGCTGTAGCTTTTTCTGTGACTCACTTCACTGCTGCTCTGCTGTAGTGTCCATTAACTGCATTTCCTAAGGATGTATGGCCTGTTTGAATCTATCTTGTCATAGATGCATATTAAAAACAGATTTATGGTAACCATGAGCTGGTTGGAACATATGGTATTGATGTTCTCTAAGTGCTTTGCTACATTTCTGTACTTATAATAATACAATCTAAACAAAGATTGCATGAATCTTCAGCCATGAAAGAGTTTGGGAAGTGTGCCAGTGATTGTTGTGGGATTGTGGGGGGCGTTTTGATTTGATCCAGCCATTCATTCTTAACGCCAACATGAAATCAAAACTTTCCCTATTCGCTTTGATCCTGCTCTATTGCCTATGAATCATCAGTTCACATTATTTCCAAAGAAAAATTGGAAAATGCGTTTTGAACGCCATTCATGTTGACTTTAAAGGGTCAGTGTTGCTGTAAAGGGTCTTTTTTCCTCTGAAGGGTGTAGTAATTCTTTCTTTTGCTGATAGGTGAGGATGCGATGACAGGAGAAACGGGCAAGTACCTGGGACCGCAAGACCTGCGCGAGCTCGGAGACGACTCTCTCCCGCAGGAGGGATACGTGGGATTCAGTGTTGGAGGCCGCACAGCCAGGTAACGGACTCTCGAGTCACTTGTCATCTAAACAGCTTTTTTACATTATTATGAAAATTACACTTCATCTGTTACTGTGTTCAGCAAAACATACACAATGGAAAGTTGTAGGTCTTACTGCACTCCAAAAATATTTAGACTTAAATTGAAGATTTATGTGTTTAAATTGCAAATTTCCATCCAATTGGATTACGCAGTTTTAATATAAACAAACTAATAAACTTAATGTAATGCATATTTGTCAGAGATACGTAAATGAAACGGGTACGGATATTTATTTATTTATTTATTTGAGTGTGAAATGTTGTAGGTTCAAATCCCACAAGTTTAGGTGATACTAGTACATCTGTAGGAAGCATGCTGTAAGTTTTATTGGAATCAGTACTATTTTCTATTAATGTAGTTTAGAATTAGTATACATAACAGGCTCACAACATGTAGACTGTTGGACCCGGTTAACAGACCACATAAGATAAGAGAAAACATTAGGCCATTTAAAGGGACACCCATATTCTCATGTTTTTCCAAACCCTTTTGACTTTCTTTTTCTCTGTAAAACACAAAATTCGGTGTTTTGAAGAGCATTCACCTTAACTCAGCATAACTATCATCTAATTGAGCTGGAATTCATGAATTCTGAATGGAGAGCATTCATGGCTGCACTACCCAGCTGTTATTTCCTGATTCCTGTCTTATCTGAAGGCTGTAGACTCTTTATTTGCATTTTGTGTTGGCCGCCTGCTGTCATCTTTTGATTCAGTAGCATGTGCTGTTGAGTGAGAAGGCCATAGCTAATGTTTAACCTACATGTAACTCGCTTCAGGGGATTTTCCCTCCAACAAACACAAGTTTGACAGCGTTCAATAATCGAAAGGGTTGAGTGAGATTTCAAACTACACGCAAGCTTCATAACAGGAAATTACCATCATGTTCAATAACAGCCCTAAGCATTTGTCACAGAGAGAACACCTTTCATCTAATGACTTAACGTTATGATATATAAAGCGTATGTTATCCTTTGAAAGCCAATGATGTCTCAGTGAAAGCAAGAGTCATGTGCTAAAAATGCAGGGATTGGATGTCATATGCTTAATGCCATGTGACTCATTTTAAGGGATCGTACCACACATTTATGCACCATATTGATTTTCGACTACATAATCTGTGATCATTGTTAATGTATCAGTGTTGTCCAGTGTAGGATATTTATTGCCAAATATTTCATATTTAATTATTTTCACCCATTTTACAGAAGTGTAAAGAGTACCTGAAAACCATACTTGAGTAAAAGTACAGATACCTTACAACGAAAATGACTCCATTACAAGTTACAAGTCACCTATTCCAATAAAATATCTGATTTTAACAGTACTCAAGTATTTTACACATACTGAATATAGGCTCAAAGATGCAGTAGTCCTCAACTCATAAGAGACATGCCAGTGAAAAACAAGACAGTTGATTTGTGAGGAGAGCAATCACATGTACATTTTCTAAAATCAGAATGAAACTGAACACCTCAATATTGCAATAATCAAGGCCAACACAACAGCCTCTTTTTAAATCTTAGTTAAGCTCAAGTGCTCAAAAAGGGCATACATAAAGCAATATCCTTTAAAAAGGTCTCTTCAATATGACGGATAAATAAAATAATGTAAAATGAAATGCTGGTTTCAGGCCTCATCTCATATGTGAAACAACTGAGATTCACAACTACCTGCTAATACACTCACATTCACATTAAATAGCCTTGTTGACAAGTTTAGGCGAGTAAGGGCAAAACGAACAAGATATAGTACCTTCAATGCCCCGTAGATGGCGATATCACTTCTTTTGTGGCAGAAATAAACTGCTGCAGAGAAAGTTAGGTGACATGCAAACTGTAATGAGCAATTGCCCATTACCCATCACAAATGTATTTGAGTAAAGAGTACATATACTTATTTAAAAACATAGTTAAGTACGAAGTAAAAGTTGCTAATATTTGAATACTCAGTAAACCTACAAAATAGTTAAGTACAATAACTAATTACATTTACTCTAATACTTTATAGCACTGCCATCTTAATTTGTAATATTTTTAAGTACTTATCTTTCTATTTTACTTTTCTATTTAATGTATTTAAGTTAATGTTTTCCCTTGTAGCATACAAACTACTTATTGTAAGTTTTAGTGTTTTTTAGTCATTTTCTTTTTTTAAATAAAGTAGGATTCATTTTGGCATCTATTGATTTATTTGCTATTTTTTTGGTTATCGGCCATAACAAGAAATTAATTATCATCCTATCACTATAGCAACACCATAAACATTATGATCATAAAGGTTGAACGGTCAGGCACAAGAAAGTGGTTCTCTAAAATTGAGGGTCTCTATCCTTGATCATGTCGTCTCTCCAGTTGCCATACAGAGAATTGCTTGAGATATTGGCATATATATTAACTTCTGTAGTGTTTAGGGTATTCTTTATTTGTTCTTTTCTTCATATATGCCTAAAATCACATGCTAAAGGATTAAAAAGTAAAAGAGGAGTAAAATCCTCAGTTAATTTGTGTGTGTGAGCACAATGCAACACCAGACAGAGCCTGTCTCATTCAACCACTGCATTTCTGATTTGTTGCCTTCAATTTCCTCTGTTCTTCCTCTTCCATTCTAAACTCTCACCATAGTCCTAAAGTCAGGTAAGAAGGCATGATGCTTCCGACCCTTTCGACCCCTTATCCCGAGTCATTTTGAAACCATTGTTGTGTACTGTGCTTTGTACATTGTTTTTCATTTGATGAAGAATACACATTCTTGTTGTCCGTGGACTATGGTTTCAATTGGTTTTCATGGTTTTCAATTTTAGGTTTATGTTGACAGTTTGGTGTGTGAACCTCAAGGTTTTTTTTTTTTTTTCGTTCTCTCAGGTTTGACTGTCGTAAACATTTCAGTTTTTGTCCCTTTGAGTCCAGTTACTGTACCGAGTTTCTCAATGTAGCTTCCAGGGATGCATGAAGAGCCTCATCAGTTGAATCAAATTTCATCCATTTAAATCAGCAAACTCACAGACCGCAGTACATGTTCACAAGACCGTAGCCATACAGTGCCAGTTTTTGCTGCGAACCGAGAACCGCCAAGTCATATTGATTTCTGATTGGGCACAGCCTTAGGAAAGAGCATGTGTGTGTTAGCTCAGTTTGCATTAATGCACCTGGCCTTACTGTAAATAGAAATGAAGGCTAAAGTCACGAAAAAAAAAGAAAAAAAAAAAAATTCCAGTAAAGTTTTATATTATTGTCATTTTGCTAGCTCTGCCCCTTGATTACTGTTACTCTTAAACAATTTGAATTGTAGGTTTTCATGAACAGAGTGATTTTCAGTAAAATGTGCCCAAATAGCAGTGCAAATTTATCAGATATTATTATATATGGTGAAATGCATTGCAACATTGCAAAGCATCTTAATCTGCCATATTTTGAATAATTTTTTTCCAATAAATATTTATTTATGACTATCAGTCAAGTTAAATATTTAAATATTTCCCTGTATTTTTACATAACTGTCGCCATCATCTAATGCTTTAAGTCAAAGTTGATCTTTAAAAAAAGAAGAATAATTTCATCATTTTAAGTTAAATTTAATTGATTAATAACACTTTTTTGCTAATCTCAAAAAGAATATCCATTTATATATAAATATTTAAAATAAATATTTTTAAAGTGTTATTTTTTTCTACATAAAATAGAAAATAATTTTAATACCGGCCATTTAGATTATCAGCCATAACATTTTCAACTTATTAAAATTATGAATTTATTTTATTGGCTGGAATTTTACACATTGTGTATCGACACCACAGTGACATGAATAAATGTATACATGTAATATATAAATGTAAATATGTTAAGTTAGAAATATTTAATTTACTTTGAAGCGAATGTTCTTACTGATGTTCTGCATGTTTATTTGGGAATAAGGGCAGTTTAATTCACGGCATCAACTTTTCAAGATGTATTTAAATATGTGTAAAGGACAAAAGTACCATGTTTAATCTTTCCCAACTATTATAAGTTCTTTGGCAATAACATTTTCCAATAACGTGTTTTTGGTTCATTTCTGTCCAACTATCCAAACACAGATTTACATTAGAAAAGAGCAAACGTTTGTCTGATAATGTGTAACCACAGTATGTGGCAACAGCTGTGGAAGGATTGGTCAGTAACATTTTAAATTGGGGTTTAGTGAAGGATCAATTTGCTTAACGCTTAAAAGCTGTCATTAAGTCATTCCAAATCAAGTCATAACAAATATTCACTAGCGTATCATTTTACATGCTTCACATCTGTGAATTCATCTCTAGACAACTTTTCTCCTGTTTTCTCTCAATGTCTAAACCATCACACCACTGCAAATGGTGTTTGAAAAACTCTTGTGGGTTTTATCCTTGTTTTGCCTATTGTGCATCAGTTTCCCTGGAAGTTGCATGCAATAATGAATGTTTTTGTGTTTGTGTTTGTGTGTGTGTGTGTTTTGTGTGTATTTCACTGTCACTCCCCCGCACTGTATGGTATTAATGTAAATGCCAACAGCCTGCGCTCCTTCAGTTCGGATAGGTCCAACACACTCAACCGGAGCTCCTTCGCCCGTGACAGCATGATGATCGAAGAGATCCTGGCGCCAAACAAGGACACGGTACGCCCTCTTTCTCCTTGAGTTCTCAGATTCTGTGTTGCCCTTTTGCTGTCAGTTGAGTTGTTTTTGAGTCTTTATATAATGTTGAAGTTCATAATTTGTGAATTTGAACAATTAAAAGCATAACGTTCTCTCCTCCATATAAGCTCAGCAAACTCTAAAGTAGATACTAGGAAATTTTTGCACTAAGAAGAGTGGTAATGCCATGGTATTTCTGAAGTAGGCCTACCATGTTAAGGCCATGAAATGTAAATAAGCTTAATTGCTCAGTACCATTATATATAGCAAAACACCATGATATTACCATCTATTACCACTGTTGTACTGCCACAGTATTCTTTTTAACAATACTGTTAACGCCATCTACAGTTTATAGTCAGAGAAAGGATCTTCGAGTCATTTTGTCTGTCACTGTTGATCAGTGCATTTGGAGTGATTCAGAATCTGTCTCTTCTCTTCAAATGCTTCAGGGGGTCTGTAGAGACATACCCAACCTTGTTGACTTTCATTATAAGGTATAAAATGCATTGAGGAATTGCAACAATTGCATTGTTTCTTATTCCACGAACCAATGCAAACATGAGCTTTGCTCCGCAAGATGCATTTGTTGTTGTTCTTTTATGTTCTGCTCTTCAGGCCAGATTCTTGCTGGTTTCCCTTCCATTTCTGTCTCGTTTTTGTGGGTTTTTTTTATAGCTTAGCTTTTTTACATTGTTTTGGCTGTTTTGGTCTTGCATCAGGGATTTTCTTCCATTATCTTCCACCTCTTATAAATAATTCTCCTGCATGTTGTTTTGTTGATTGTTACTGTCATCATAAACCAAAAGATGAAGTGATAATTGTGCGGTTGAGTTGTTAATTACAGAGAGCAGAGCCTCAGTCTCATATGAGAGCATTGTGAAAGCCATGGTTGACCACAGAACCGCAGTGAATGGAAATATGAGTAGTTCGTTCAGTTCTGAACAAGCTTGTTTTGTGTTTCAGCACCTGGCTTTAGCAAAAGATTACAACACAGAATCAATGAGACGCTATAGCTGGACTCCGGACACTATGGACAACGTGAACCTGGTCTCCAGCCCTGTCCATTCAGGGTAAGTATTAAACTTAAGTGGGAATGAAACCTCATTTATGAGATTTATATCGATCAGCCCCAACCTTAGTGAGACGCGTCATTTCACGTCACTTCCAAGATGTTGGCAAGCCCTGCTTCCAAAGAGCAAAAATGTAAAAACAAACTTTAACACTAGACATTAAGTCTATGTAATAATACCTTTGTTTTTTAGTACGATTTAATTTATACAAAAACGTACAATTTTCAAATGAATCTCATTATGAAGGACCACCCCTAACCATGCCCCTAAACCTTAACCTACCCATCACTGGGGTTTAAACAGACCATACGAAAACGTACGAATGAGATTGAACAAATTAGCCACCAATCACAGTGAGATTGCGTTAAATTATCTCATTATTGTTTATTCTTTAATGACCTTAATATTCCCAGATTACCTTCCTGATCTTCTATGTATTTTATATTAATAGAGACCTCAATTAAGGAATGTTTTTGTGTTTGTGCTTGTGCTTATGCTTATGCTTATGATTTTTTTTTGTTGCCCTGTTCCATATTTCCACTTGTTTCTTTGCAGCGTTTCTCCCTCACTCTTTCAGTACGACAACAGGTGATGGTTGATCATGTGATCACAGTTTTTCCTCCCTGTGTTTGTCATTGCTGTTCTTAACTCAACTTCTTGGTTCTAAAAAATAGGTTTCATTTGCATTTGGAAAAATATAATTTCTTACTATTTCTTTGAGATTTGGATGAACAATGACCAGGACTTGTTTTTGACAGGTTTTGTAGTACACATCCAGCCTACAAGCTAATGTAGATTCAGATTGTATAACTATTGGCGCCAATGGTCTCTATGATCTACTATCTCTAACACAGCCCAGACTGAAATCAGTGTTTCACATCAGTATTTCACTATTTGATAACATCTTCATAAGCCAAATGGTCCTTAAAACTTTAGACTTAAGAATTTTTCTTGTAATCTATACTATGACATTACATTTTTTTATTCATTGTTATTTTTTGTGACTTCAGTATAGCAATAATGAATGTTAAAGTCCCCCTGTAGTCAATAGTTGTATCCCTTAAAACTCATCTTTGATCACCAAAATGACATATCTAAAGGTTTTTTTCCTTGGAAAAAAAATCTTCATGCCTTAAAATACCTTGAATGTAGCTCTACACCCTTGCCTAATTGAGTATACGCAGTTCTATGGATATGCAAATTAGCCCCGCCTCCACTCACTCACACCAGCTCAGAGATCCACTCATTGACGATCACACATTGACATGATTTGTTACAAGGTAGTTTGTGACGTCAGAAACACCAGCGATTTTAAACTGTGTTTTTGAGACGGTCTTTGGTTCACTGCAGTTTTAAGGAGAAAATACTCAACAATGGTGTTGACTTATGAATTTACACATGGTTTGTCTTAGAGAATATTAAAAACACCATATAGACATATAAACAACATTAAAAGCTTGATTTTCACCACAGGGGGACTTTAATACAACACAACTGGCTGAAGAAAGATCTTAATAATATATGGTTTAGATTGTGACACCTTAACAGTTTTGTTGAATTCTGATATTTTACAGTAAACTAATTGTAACAAAGTACAATGTTTAAATATCCTACCAACATTCTCTACCTCACTAACTTCTCACCAGGTGCATGGAATGATCCCAGATCACATCCTCGTCTCTGATTTTCTCTCTGAAATTTGTTTGCGAGTGTGTTTTTATCACAGCATGGGACAACTCAACTCTGCTGAGCCTCTTTTTATCTTTTCTTATCGGGTCGTTTTCCTCCTGCAGGTTTCTAGTGAGCTTCATGGTGGACGCCCGCGGAGGTTCCATGCGAGGAAGTCGCCACAATGGCATGCGCATCATCATCCCGCCCCGCAAGTGCACGGCGCCAACGCGGATCACGTGCCGTCTGGTCAAAAGACACAAGCTGGCGTGCCTGCCACCCATGGTGGAGGGAGAGGGGCTGGCGAGCAGGCTGGTGGAGGTGGGCCCAGCGGGGGCTCAGTTTCTGGGGTAGGTTTCACCTTCCTGCTCATTTTACTCCAGCTTTTCTTTATCATTTCCATGGAAACCATCTTCTGTGTTTGGTAGTGTGTGTCGGTGAAGTGTTTCAGCAGTGACACAGAGTGGCTTCGCCCACCATTCTTGTCATGCCAAAGCCCTGGTACTTGACACTGACTCTGGGATGTACCTTGACTTTACCCTTTCCTTTTCTCTATTGCCTACAATGACATCCTGCAGGTCGTCAAATTTCCCTAGTAAATATCTTGAGGACTGCTGAAAGAGCTCCACCATTTTAGTAATAAGTGTTTTAAAATGACACATATTGGCTCTGTTCCAGAACCTGGTGAGCTGCCTACATTGACAGCATTTTAGAGCAAGACACCACAGGTTAATGAAGTAAAATTTGTAAATAATAGATATCATACTTCCCACTGTTGATTTATCACAGTACATTAAAACAACTGTTTTATATTACAAGTTTTCTGAAATGTTATTTTTAAATATGCAAATTAATATCTAATTAAATATGCACTAATTTGCATTCATTTTCAGAACAGAAAATCTGTTTCATTTTGTTGACATATTAGAGTTGTTTTGACTGTTTTTAATATCCGTTTTTATCACTCCATAAATCAGAAAATAACTGTCAGGAAAAATAAATCTTCATTAAATTATCAAATACACCAGTAATGCTGTTTTTTCTAAGGCAAGTTTATAAAAGCTACTTAAAGACTTAATTTAACTAATGGCTAATCCTGGCTTAATCTAAGCCCTGTCTGTGAAACCAGGCTCATATGTTTAGGAATAAAATGTTATATACTGTAAATGAGATGAATGATATATGGACAAAGACAGAGTAAAACCCTTCAGAATATAGATAGGAAAACAACTGTATGTACAAGCTTCCATAGATTTCTCACTCTATAAAATAAATTTGAGAAAGCAGCCATTAAAGATGAGTAAGTATGTTAGTATGATATTGTAATTTAAATCTACTGACGCAAATAGATAAAGTGTAATAAAATGAACAATTAAATGTGTATTTTTGGATATTTCCTTTCCACTGGTCTAAAAGAAGACGTTACATTTACATTTAAATATGAGAAGTGCAGGTAATTCAAAGTTTCAGACATTGTTTAGAATAGTACAAGCTCGAACAGGGAGAGATTAAGGAATAGTGAAAGTGGATGAAGACGCATGAAGGTGCAGAGCCAATGGCTGTTCTATATGCAAGCATTAATGGATTAACTGGTAGCCAGTGCAGAGAGATGAGCAGAGTTGATGTTGTGGAAGCAAAATAGCCCAAAATTGACCAGGGCATAAAAAACAATGATTTTGCCTGTAGTGTCTTACCTTAAGGTGTCATAGGCATGTTCCAGATGCAGAACAATAAAAAATTTAATAAAGGAAGACAAAAAAAAGTGGGCAACGTGATTATGCTGCTTTCTTAAATTACTACTTTTTGGCCAAAATGTCTGTTCTTCTTCATGAACAATGCGGACACATAATACACTGTGAGATGGCAGACAAAGCTAGAGAAAATTCAATCAGTATTGAAAGAATCGATAAAAAAAGTCTAATCTAATTCAAATGTAGCCTACTATTTTACCCAATATTTGTGTGTTTATGTATTTTTGTTTGTTGGAGTACCACGCTGTTAGCTTTGCAGCAGGCTAATGGCAAACTCTGCTAAAATCATTATTAGTCAAGTCTCCTGTGTGCTATTTGTATGAGTTGTTGCCTATGAGTGTTCCAAATAACTCATTTATTTCATTTTGGACGCATATTAGATGTAGAAAGCTCACTAGGTTTTGGAACAAGCTGCTGTACTTGGAACAGAGTGAGTAATAGCTCACTAAGACATTACTACACTAGGGCTAGCATCCCATCCTGCAGGAATGACAAGTTGTTCCTCCTTTTTGTTCCTCTAAATGCTGCATGGATATAATTCAGTAAACTCCATCTTCCTCGAAACCTCCCCCCTCTTAGTGAGGGTGAGGGCCACATTAGCCGAATCCTGCAGCTCGGGCCACGAGGAACAAAATTTTCTGGGTAGGACTTTGTGCTTAGTGAAGTCACAGCACTTCATGTTGATTTCAACTACTACTTTTATTATCCTCCTTTACGTTCATCTACACCCTTTCCTTTTAGCTTTCAGTGAATGTACACATCGCTGAAAGTGACTCATACTGGCTGTTTGGGCTGGTTATGCAGTGCTTGGTGAGCATGAGTGTCTGCAGTCATGGCTGCTGCCTTAGCCCTGTGTTTTTACGCTAAGAGAGAGTTTCATTTGACCTTTTAGTTTTTAGAGAAGGTATCAGTGTTTTTTAAGGGTAAGGTCATTTGGATAACACCGTTTAGTGTCTATTTCGCCCAGTTTAACTCACAGTTCTAGTCTGGGGCCTTCAGGCATGAGATTTCCCATGGTACCTTCTCTGTCTACACATTAAATGTTTTCTTCCATGATTCCATATTTGTCTGATGTTACTGTTTTCATACATGTGTAACATTAGCTATTTAATTTCCCATTTACTGGCCAGAACAGGTTGCTTTTAATTTGTAATAAGCTAGTTTCATTGACATATTCTTTATTAATAAGTGCCCCAAGTTGCAAGAAATGCCCATCTTGAAACAAGCAAAACCCACAAACTGTAGAAAGAGCTGATATATCTGCCAATTATGCAAAAATAACTAGCATAATACATAGCCACATAATACTAATTAATCTTAAACCTAAACGGAAATGTTTAAAAAGTAACTGAATATTAAACAATTACAGTGAAAACTGCAACTAAAATAAATCTGCTTGTTTTGATCATTTGCATCTTGAAAATTAGAAGTGATAAGATTCTCTTAAATGAAGAAATGAACAGCATTTACACGTTTGCACTTTTGGTTTTTTTGTACTTATAATCTAGGACCAATTAACTTACATTTACACATTTGACCTGAGTGCATTCAGGGTATACATTATGTCAGTTTATGTGTTTCCTGGGAATTTAAACCCCGGACCTCAGCATTATTAGCACAATGTTCTAACATTTGAGCTACAGCGTTCATTGCAATGACTCTGGGAAATAAGAACATATTACTAGATATAATGTTTGAAATAAGACCACAGAAGTTATTGGTTTCAGAATTTCTAAAGCTGCACTAAGATTGCTTAATATTTTATCATTTTTATAAGCATTTCTGATCTCTGATTTCTTACCAATTTACCCAATTGGCAATTGTTTTGCTTTTTGCTCTCTGTTTAGGTGTTTTGCTTGCTTCAAAAGGGCAAATATTTTGCATTGTAATAAAATTGAACCCATTTCTACAAATTTCCTTTATCAGCCAAGAACATCTATTTTGATGTTACCTCACCATAATAATCACAACATATTCAGGTTGAAGATTTCTAAAAATATTTTACAATAAACTGTCTGAAAGTGAATTGAAAATCAAAACAAAGAAACCGGTTAAGAATAGGATTTTAGTGCAGTGCATCTTTACTTTGTATCTTGGTGTTTGGAAGATTTAATTTAAAAGCATGAAGCAGTGACGCTTGGTAAAAAAAAAAAAAAAAAAAAAAAACCAACCCATTGTGCTAAACTAAAACATCATTAAAATCATCTCTGCATCTGTCCTCTTGGGGTCATAATAGAAACCAGTGGCCTTTACCTGTATTAATATCAGATGCATTTGCCAAGTGCCCCTCTTTTGCACTAATGTTCCATGAATGTACATCATTGCCATTTACTAAAGTCATCATCAGCATTTGTGTCTCACGCGCTCTCGCTTTTATTAGTCTGTGAAGTTCCACTGATAAAGGCCTGCGATGTCTTTTCACAGCCCTGTGATTGTGGAGATCCCTCATTTTGGCTCCATGAGAGGGAAAGAGCGAGAGCTCATTATGCTCAGAAGCGAAAACGGTGAGACCTGGAAGGAGCATCATTATGACTGCAAAACTGAAGACCTCAATGAGCTCCTCAATGGCATGGATGAAGGTAAAATGATGATGATTAAAAACTGCACTGTTATTGACCTTGCCAGTCCACATGATGAGATTCAGAAAAGCCTTTCTGAAGTGAGCGTTAATGTGGACATGGTGTTTCAGTGAACATAGTCAATGGCTGATATAATGCCAGTATTTCTCAAAATACTACAATTTAGTGATGGGATATAATGTACACATATAAGCTGAAATGAAATGACCATTTATGTTACACAATAATCACAAACACATAGCAACACAATTAACACCACCACGACAAAGGCAAATACCACTCACAATCTGTTTGCTCCTGTAAAATACTTGTATGTAATGTATACGCTTCCTGAAATTAAACTCACATAATACTGGTGTACTCCATAGAGCTGGACAGCTCAGCTGATCTGGAGAAGAAGCGCATCTGCCGGATCATCACGAAGGACTTCCCACAATACTTTGCGGTGGTATCACGGATCAAACAGGAGAGTAATCAGATGGGTCCCGAGGGAGGCGTCCTGTCCAGCATGACAGTACCTCTGGTCCAGGCCTCCTTTCCTGAGGGTGCGCTCACCAAGAAGATCAGAGTTGGACTGCAGGTAGATCACGGTCCAAATGAATCCATATTTCCATTGTACATGAAAATATTCAAATACTTTCTCCTATCTCAGCTTATATTTAGAGACTATACACTCTTTAAAATAAAGGTTCTTTACTGGAATCTATAGGGGCTTTTGCACCGGAGGAATCTTTTCATAGTTCCTAGAACTAATGGCGGAAGAAACCACTTATTGGCATGTTCACACCGCAGGAACTGGGAACGAATTAAGTTCTAGGAATGCCTTTTGAGGGAACTAAATTAGCTCCTACTTCAGAGTAGGGTCTAACCTAGCACAATAAGAACAACCAGTGACATAAGTGTATGTTGATTGGTCGAAAGAATGCCATATAAAACAGCACCCATTTTTAAAAAGCTGTGTAAACCCACAGTTTACTCCACAATTGAAAACAGCGATAGATGGACTGATGCCGAAGTCCATCTTAACCTTTACACAACAAAGGAAATTGAAGGGACCAAGCGAAACATGAAAATTGTCTTTTAGCCTTCCTTTTTGCTCTTTCTATCTCATAACTTGTATGTCTACATTCCATATCTGTTATCACGAAAAACACAGCTCTGATCACAGAATCCTCCATTCTCCAGCTGTTGACATTGTTGAATGCCGCGCTTAAATGACGTCGCTGTCGGCTAGCTTTCGCCACTTTTCCTTCAAAGTTCCTTCTGGTGGTGCGAAGGCAACCATGGGGAACATTTAGTTCTCAGGGAACCGCCCTGCTAACTAGTTGCTATTACTAGTTCCTATAACTACCCGTTAAGCCTCTAATGGTTCAATTAAGAACTTTTAACATCCATTGGACCTTTTCATTCCACAAAAGACTCGAAAAAGATTCCTAAGATTTTTCTTCACACTAAAAAAATGGTTCTGTTTACTGAAACTGTTGACTGAAAAGTTATTTGCTGAACCAAAAATGGTTCTTCTATGACATTGCTGCAAAAACCCTGTTTCACCTAAATGTTATTGCTTTCTCTTAACAGGCCCAACCTGTTCCAGATGAAGCTGTGAAGAAGTTCGTAGGTAATCGTGCCACCTTCAGCCCGATAGTGACAGTGGAGCCTCGCAGGAGGAAGTTCCATAAGCCCATTACCATGATCATACCGGTGCCTCCAGTCTCTGGAGAGGGTGTGGTGAATGGCTACAAAGGAGACACCACACCAAGCCTCCGCCTGCTCTGCAGTATAACTGGTAGGATTGATTTATAGCCATCAATAACAATGTCTAATGAAATATCTAATCGTTTTAAATATTTATCAAGCTCCCATTTCACTTTTAATTAGTTGTTTTTGCAATTTTCATAAATAGGCTCCATTGCTATTGTTTTCATTTGTCTTGCGTCGTCTCTTAGCAATGAGACGTGTTTCTGCGTGTGTTTGTTGTGTTTGGAGCAACTAGAATGTCTGGTAGTGTGCGATCCTCAGTCTTTTAGTGGATGATACCTAGGGCCAGATGTACTAACAGCTTGCGTCAGCGCAAACCCTCTTTTGGCATTAAAAACTAATGTCAGGATTTACCAAAGATACGCTCTGAAAAATTAGCGCTGAAAAGGCGCGGTTATTTTTACGGCTGACATTATTGCATATGCATTTATAGTAGTTTCCCTTTCAGACTTTTAGACAGGCAGACGCGGCCTTACCTATGTTTCGGCTCCAACAGACCAGCAAAATCCCATTCAAATTTCAGCCATAATGTCTAAACTATCCAAGGTAGATTGACCACGAGCTACGAGGTTGTGAAACGAAAGTTTCTGCTCCTATAAAAGCCACAAGGTATGAAATCAACCTTGTTATTTGCGATCTTCTGTAGAAATACTACACTACCCACAATTCTAAGCAAAACACTGATGTCTCTGATTGGTTGAACTCGCGCCGCGGTTACCATGGCGACGTTTACAGCCCCCGCAAATGGCTTAAGCGGTGCTGAAATAATGCGGAGCCCATCGTTATTTATGATAAGTTCGGTTCAGACACTTTTTCTTCTTTGCTTTTGTTAAATAATTCAAGTTGAGGGGATATTTGAGCTGTTTTTTTTTTTTTAAAGTCAGCCCAGACAGCTGAAAATATACTGCGCAAATCAATTAAGCAGTGAAGTTGCCCTGCGTGAAAGAGCGAGGCTTATTCCAACGTAAAACGCTGTATAATTGTATATAGTTTTAATCAAATAAGGTTGGATTATTTCTATGTTGAGCTACATGTTCATGAAGCTGAAAGTGCACATAATAAAATAATATACCATTGATGCAAACCAACAGGAATCCTTGCTTTTTCTGCTCTATTATGTTTATGTTTATGTAGGGCCCCATATTAGTTATTGAAACGGGCCCCCAGATACTTAAGGCCGCTGCTGCAGACAGGAGAGTATTTGTGCCATTATTTACGCCCAAAAAAAAGCATGTCTTAAACCAGAAGTTAATTAGCGCTGCTCTTGGTAGATTGCGTTGGTCATTATGGAAATGATCCAGCTGCGTCTGTGTTCTTTAATTTGCGAGTTGTCAGTAGATCACATTTGCAGAACTTTCCACTTTCCATAGTATTCATCTAGTTTTAGACTGGCAAGAAAACTTTTAATCCTTCAGAATCCATTTAATAAAGCATCTTGTGACAGGTGGCACATCGCCGGCTCAGTGGGAGGACATCACTGGCACTACACCTCTCACCTTTATGAATGACTGTGTGTCCTTCACCACAAATGTGTCTGCCAGGTACAAGAACATTATGAGCTTCTTTCTCATTAAATCCTCTTCGCCTGTTTGATCTATTTTCAATAACTCTGATCTAATTCAAAAGAATTTGAAGGTGCATTATCAAAATCTCACATTTTCAGCTTTGTGACTGTTAAATTTGTGTCCAGGTTTTGGCTTGCAGACTGCCATCAGATCCCAGAGACTGTAGGTTTGGCCACCCAGCTCTACAGGGAGCTCATCTGTGTGCCCTACATGGCCAAGTTTGTAGTGTTTGCTAAAATGAATGACCCTGTGGAGTCCAACCTGCGGTGCTTCTGTATGACTGACGATAAAGTGGACAAAACTCTGGAACAACAGGAGAACTTTGAGGAGGTGGCCAGAAGCAAAGACATTGAGGTAAATTATCTGTTTTGTTTTTCTTTTGTGTTGCTATTATGACAATATTTTGATGTACTGTATAAACCTTCCATGCTAATCATTGATATTTACGATATCTATTTATCATTATGATTTTTGCTGGGTTTAGTCTTTTTAAAAGTTTTGTCTCTAACAGTTTAATAAAATGTTGTGGTTGCACTGACATGGCTGTTTATTTTTAAGGTTCTTGAGGGGAAACCCATCTACGTGGACTGCTATGGCAATTTGGCCCCTCTGACCAAAGCTGGACAGCAGCTGGTTTTTAACTTCTTTGCTTTCAAAGAAAATAGACTCCCGTTCTGTGTAAAGGTAATTCACGTTTTCCCTTTCACATTTTTACATTATTTTCATGACAGTTAAGCACATTAGTAACGCATCCTGTCTGTCTGATATTTGTATTATATATTTATTATGTAGATTAAATCTTTTTTTGCTTAAATTTCTTGGGTTAAAAATAGATTTTTCTGTTAGACCCTGAGATATCATAAGGTAATGGGAAACTGTAGCATATTGCTGTCTGTGACTTTTCACTTTAGCGTGTTTGGTATTTTCCAGCTGAAACTTTCTACTATTTTTTAATCAGATAGGCTACTCTATCATTCTCTACATGCTATTATCCAGTCAATTCTGGGCAGGTCAGACCTAAAGACTAATTTGTTAGCAGTAACATTTGTTTGTCCTCTGCAGGTCAGAGACAGCAGCCAAGAGCCATGCGGACGCTTGTCCTTCCTCAGAGAGACCAAAACTTCCAAGGGTCTCACTCAGGCAGCTATCTGTAATTTAAACATCACACTTCCTGGACTCAAGAAGGTAAGGCTGAACTATAATCATCTGCGTCATATCATGCCATCTTCATACTCAGGAAAGATAGAGCAGTGCTCCTAGTTATTGAGGGTTAAACTTGGCTCAAACTGCCTGAGTGTGTCTTTTATCTGTTTCAAGCTTCTTTCAAGTTGTTGTTGTTGTGACTGACCCAAATCACACTTTTGATTTGGATCTTGCTTTGGCTGAAGGTGCACAGGCTTGTGCTTATTTCAACAGCTTCTGTGGTTGTGGCTCTGTGCTTTTTTGTATTTTTTTTTATTTCTGCCCCTTTATGCTTTGCGGTAACTTTTACTTGGTGTGCTCTCAATCGCCTTTTTTCACATCCTGATGTTTCTTTCCCCCTGCTCTTCATTACGTTATACCCTCTGTTTCTGCAATGCATCTTGGGAACCAAAAGGATGTGGATTCAGATCCTGAGGAAGAGGTAATAGTGCTGTCCCCTCATTTCCATGTGGTCTGCTAGTTGCTTTAGCTCTGGGTTATTTGCTTGTTCTAGACAGCTTTAACATGGTTACACATACAGTTCACATACTGCATGCTGCTGCAACTTTCTGCAAGCTGATTTTTACCCATCCATGCACCAAGTATAGTATTGTTGCATAGACTGTCAAGACTTAATTGGATCACATATCAAATTTGATTTAAGGAGAAAAAATATTTGTATATTGTGCAACAAAGTGCTGGTTATCGTCGCCCATTATCTCATTGACCTAGTCAGTCATAGTTATTCTTTTTGTTTCATGGCCTTAAGAATTTATCAAAGGAAGTCATCGTAGCTTTGATTTCCCTTGAAGCTCATAAAAACAATTTAGGCCAACTCAATTTAAATATAAATATAAATAAATATAGAGTAAACGTATTAAAAAGGGACCAAATCAGTGCATATTCCTTCATTATAGTCATAAGATTTTTTTTTCCAGAAGGAAAGAACAATAAAAGAGTTAGCTGAACTTTAAACAGGGTTGAAAATGGGAGAACTGATAGGATTCTTGTTGTTGTTGTTACAGACTGAAAAGCCAGAACGACGTCATACCTTTGCATCTATAGCCTTACGTAAGCGCTACAGCTATCTGACCGAGCCTGGAACGAGTGAGTGTGATGTTTTCACTAATATATGAACTTACTTTGAGAACCAAATTCTTGGGAGTGATTAAAGCTAACATGTGACTTACTGTGACCATCTATTATATATTAACTGGCAAAAGCATAAATGTTTTATCTGCACATTCTTACCATACATGAACAGTCCACATGCTTGTTTCTTTGTTTTTTTAAGTTTAGTTTGCATGTAAAATTTGGTATTTCAGTTGGTGTGCCGTGCTTGCCCTGTGCTTGTGAGATATTGTTTACTCTATTTGTTCATTTTTACCCCCACTAGCAAGAATTATATTTTGAAACATTCATACCATTTTACTTTGAGTGTCTTAATAATGCAGACTGTATGCAGTTTGGCATCAAAGTAAAAATCATTTCCTTTTTTTAATTCCTGTTTACAACCAGTCTTGCTCCTTTTGGCTTTGTGATTGTGCAGAATAATTTAATGCATTTTTGAGGGAAATGCATGAAGACTCACAGATAGATTCTCTCGGGTGCTTTCACACTTTGCACTGAATTGCCTGTCACTAAGGTTACTCAGATCTGCATGATGTGCGTGATATTATGAACTGTAGTCATTGTTAGCCTGCATTTGCCATAATATGTTTTTAGCTATAGCATAGGAACAAGGATGCTTTTTGTTTTGGAGCCTTCTGTTTTTGTCAAAATATACAAATTGGGGAAAGATCTTTTTTTTTTAAAGCAAACAGATAAAAGGCACTGCAGCAAATGAGGGTAGTCAGTCACAGGAGAATTTAGCACATCAAAAGTCAAAAGTGAAATTGTTTTACTCTGGTCGTGTGCATTTGTCTTGCCATTTTACGTTTTGTAGTTCATCATTTATGTCATCCTTCTGTGTGTGCGCGCTTTGTTGGCTTTCAGTTTTTTTTGTAAACCCTTTGTGGGCCATGAATCTCTGTGGATCGTCTTTATTTTGGCTACATCCTCACCTTCAGTTCCATTTCACGTCATAAAACTGCTGTTCTACCTCCTTATAAGACGAACGCCACTGACCAATTTTTTCCTTCTGGTCTCTCTGTTTTCCCAC
This sequence comes from Squalius cephalus, assembly GCF_949319135.1. Classification (NCBI taxonomy): domain Eukaryota; kingdom Metazoa; phylum Chordata; class Actinopteri; order Cypriniformes; family Leuciscidae; genus Squalius; species Squalius cephalus. Next base: position 7,366,732 of record NC_137140.1, on the reverse strand, counting down.
CATTTTTTTCTTGATTTATGTTGGATTTTCATTTGTCTGTTTAAAGAAACAGTTGAACGAAGTACAACAAGAACACTGCCTGCTGGTTACGCTCACAAACCTGTCTTTTCAACAAGATCTTACCAGGCATGGTCGACTGCTCCTATTACCGTCCCTGGGCAAACAAAATGTGGACTGGGTTCCCTCTCCAGTTCACCTTCCAACACGCCATCTGCTTCGCCACTAAAGTCTGCATGGTCTATTTCCTCTGCTTCTCCAATCAAGTCCACCCTAGGAATGTCAAACACTTCTCCTGCAAAATCAGTTAACGATGTAGCATCACCCATTAGAACATACAGATCTATGTCATCTCCAATAAAGACTGTGGTTCAACACCCCCAAAATCAAGTTCCAATTTCCTCCAGTCTCCTGTCTTCACCGGGTAAAACTGGCACAGATCCTGTGTCCATTAAGGGGCTTGCTGCTTCATTGTCCTCAAGAGCTAACTTGATTTCTTCACCTGGATCCATGCTAGACAGAACTTTTACCACAGTGACCCAATCTGATTCTATAAAGTCGACCACAAATACATACACATCTTTGTCCTTTAAATCTGCCCTGGCCCCCACAAGTATAGCGGTGTCCTCTCCAATTCGAAACATAGCAAGCTTGTCCTCTATTAAAACCACCACAGATGCAGCTAGGGGGACACTAATGTCATCGATTTCTTCATCAACGAAGTCTACAAAAGCCAGTACTGAAACAATTCTGTTAAACGGATCCATTTCACCGATAAAGTACCCCTCATCATCCTCTGCATCTTCCCGTCTGTTTTCAGGAGGGGCTTACAGCTTACAAGAAAGGATACAAGCCACAACACAAGCAGCTACGGCCAGTGTTGGTGCAGCCTTCAGTGAGGCTGAGAAAACATTTTACGCTGGCTCTATGTCAAACTATAGTGCGCTAAAATCTGTAACTTCACCTTTAAGATCAAACTTATCAAGTTCTGTTTATGATTCCCTTAGATCTCCAGCCACCACCACGCCAGTTTCATCCATTTCCATGTCTGTTCCAGTATTCTCCGTGGTCAATGTGCTCCCTGAACCCCAGGGGAAGAAAGTTCCAGACAAAATAACAATCACACCTCAGACACACACTCAAGCACAGCCCTCTACATCGCGAATGAAACCCTCAAAGCCCTCGCTTTTCATTTCCCCTACAGTCCTCAAAGCAGCTGCCGCACCTACATTGACATCCAGTCAAGAGATTCTTAAAGATGTGGCAGATATGAAGGATGATCTGATAAGAATGACTGCAATCTTACAAACAGACTCCTCAGCTGCAGCCAAGAGCTTCCACTCGCATGTTTCTAAAGAGTCCAAGATGGAGGATGAAGAGCCTTTCAGTTTGGTTGAGAAAGTTAAAGAGGACCTTGTCAAAGTTAGTGAAATTCTTACAAAAGATGTCCTGAGTGAGGCTAAAATCTCAAGTAAAGAGAGGGCCTCAGAGGATGAATGGGAAGAGTTCTCCAAAGATGAAATTGAGGAGGCACGACAGAGTGCTCTGCGATCCCTGCCAACATTTGAATCAACCCTTACTGTTGGGCCGCAGACAGTGCCAGACAAAGATCTCAATTTAGCTAAAGTGGTTGATTACTTAATTAATGATCTTGGTGCTAGTTCCCTCTCAAAAATAGCTGATGTAAAGAGCAGATATGATGAAATAAAGAAGGAAGGGGAGGAAAAACAGAAGCGCATCATGAAACCGGAGCACAAGCTCAAAATGCCACCCACAGGTATGCGGACCTCTCCCTCAGAGAAAGACTTGAGTAAATTAGCCGATTCCTATAGTGGCACAGATGCTATCCTGGAATCTCCTGATGACTTTTCCCATGAACAAGATAAGAGTCCTCTTTCAGATAGTGGTTTTGAAACCAGAAGTGAAAAGACCCCATCTGCTCCTCAAAGTGCAGAGAGCACAGGGCCCAAACCCCCCTTCACAGATGTGCCTATTCCCCCTGTAATAACAGAAACCAGAACTGAGGTTGTTCACGTTATCAGGAGCTATGAACATCCGGAGGAGGTCTGTGAGCCACTAATGGATGAGGCAGCAGCTTTGAAGAATTCAGTTGAGCCTGAGCCAACAGTTAGCACAATCAAAGATAAGGTAAAGGCCTTGCAGATGAAAGTCAACTCTGAGGAGCTGGCATGTGTCAAAGAAGAAACTCATATTACCACTACAACTCGAATGGTCTACCACAAACCTCAACTGAAAGACGCTGGCTCTGACAGGATTGAAGAAACAATGTCAGTCCGAGACATAATGAAAGCTTTTCAGTCTGGAAGAGATCCTTCCAAAGAATTAGCAGGTTTATTTGAGCACAAAGCTGGCCAGGACACCATTAAAGGAGATGAATTGTCCCCAAGGTTCCTTGAAAAAGACAAAAAGCCCAAAGTTGAAAGAATTATTGAGGTGCACATAGAAAAGGGCAACACAACTGACCCAACTGAAGTTATAATCAGAGAGACTAAAAAGCATCCAGAGTTTATATGCAAGGGTGGCCGAGGTCTCAAGGAGCTTGTTGAAAGGGTTGATGGTGATTATGAGGTTCTTCAAGATGAGGAGGAACTTGCTGCTGAGGAATCACTGCCATTCTTCTTAGACACATCCAGAGTCAATACACCTGTCTCTCAAGAGGAAGAGAGTCGTCCCAGTTCAGCTCAGCTCATTGCAGACGAGTCATATAAAGCTTTAAAGCTTCTAAGCCAGCATTCTATTGAGTATCATGATGACGAGTTGTCCGATTTGAGAGGGGAGTCATACAGGTTTGCAGAGAAAATGTTGCTCTCAGAGAAATTAGACATATCACATTCTGATACTGAGGACTCAGTGGCAGACCAGTCACATAGCATAGCCACTGAGGTACAAGGGGCAGAAAGCGTTTATGGAGAAAAGGTAGCTGGCCACAGGAAGGAGTCCAAATTAAAGTCAGCAAGGGATTCATCAGACAAATCAGGTAAATATCCCCCACAAGATGAGCAATATGACAAAGTTACAGTATTACATTACACCACAGAACCTGGTAGCCCTAAACATGCAGTCTGGATGCGATTCACCCAAGACAAGCAGGACAGGAATAGAGAGAAACTCATTTATGAAGATAGAGTAGATCGGACCATTAAAGAAGCAGAGGAGAAACTGAGTGAGGTCTCTCAGTTTTTTAGAGACAAAACTGAAAAGTTAAATGATGAGCTCCAGTCCCCTGAGAAAAAGAAACCAACAAGACTTTCACAGGAGACACGGTCGGGGTCAAGCTCAATGTGCAGCAGCCCTGAGAAAAAACAAAAGAGTGCAGCTGAGGAATGGGACAAAGGCAGGCAGAAGATGTTTGGCAGTACAAATGAAAGAAAAAGTGCAAGTCTGCCAAACAGTCCTGAGAGACATATGCTCTCACAGTTCAGTGAGGACAAGCCAAAACAGCAGAAAGACCCTCAGCAGGCAAAGGCAGGTGATGCAGGCCCCCCAGTCCCAGTTAAGACTTCTAAAGTAAGTTCTGTTCGACAAAAGTTTGAAACAGAAGTACAGAAACAGGATAAGAATGTGCCTGAGACACAATCAAAACAACCAGTTAAAAAACTGCCAGAAAGTAAATTACCAGTATATCAGTTTTCCACTGGTTCAAAACCTGCAAAGGCTGATTCCACAGATGAAGGACAAAAACCTTCTAGAAAACTAACAGAAACTGATAAAAGTAAAGTTGCCCCTCAGAGTAGTAAAGCTCAAGGTCCTCCCAGTAGCAGTAGTACTGCTGTCTCAAAGCAATCAGGTGAAAAATCTTTACTTGAAAAATGTACTACATCAGATACTATTGTAAAAAGAGCCTCACTTTTTGAGAAGAATAGGGATCAAGAAATCAATAAAACTCAAGAGAGCTCTACTAAAGTGCAATCTCATGACTTGAAAGATGAATACATTGCAGATAAGGATAGTGCAATTAATTATCTTGAAGAGCAGCAATATTTAAAAAGTGGCATTAAAAATGAGACTGTTAAAACAGCTTTCTTGTCTAAGGATGATATCAATAGGAATGACTTTCAGGTAAAGACCCTTAAGAAAAAGACAGAATCTCATATTCCTGTGAGAACATCATCAGCTTCCGCAGACAATAATCAGTCAAAGAATGTGAATCAAGACACATTAAGTAAATTAACTGAAAAGGGCCCATCACATATACCTGCCTTGACCAAACCAAGGGTTCTGGGCCGTTCAGAGATGCAGAGAGAAGAATCTGCAACAAAGAAGTCTGAAGAAGTCTCTGTTGAAGGTAGAACAACAAGTGATCTAAGTGACACTAGTTCAGTGGAAAAAATATCCACAGTTACAACAAGAGAAAGTTTCAAAGGGCTTAAAACTTTACCAGTCTATGTAAGTGTCCAAGTGGGGAAACAGGCTGACAAAGATATGGGAGGAGGAACAAACGGAACATTCAAAAAGATAGCTAGCTCAGAAAGTCGTACAATTTTTGCAGTTAAACAGAAACAGCCCACATCTCCTCAAGGCAGTCCAGATGATGACACCTTAGAACAGTTCTCTTTTATTGATAGCTCTGGCAAAAGTCCTATGACTCCAGAAACACCAAGCTCAGAAGAGGTCAGCTATGATCTTACCTCAAGAACCCCTGATCCATTTATTGCATTTATGCCAGGTATTGCAAGCCCAATAGCTGAGGTTTCAGAGGAGTCAGAAGATAGTGAACAAGGCAAAGCTATTTCTTTGAAAGAATCTGAACCAGAAAAAGAAGCCAATGGTAAACATGAAACTAGCCATGAGACAAAAGACAAAAGAGTTGCATATATAGAGTTTCCTCCTCCACCACCCCTGGATTCTGATTCGTCACAGCCTGAGAAAAAATGGTCGACTCCTTCCTCAGAGGCTGAGACTGAAATGATGGAAGTAAATCTCCAAGAGGAGCATGATAAGCATCTTCTTGCTGAACCCATAATAAGAGTCCAGCCTCCATCTCCTGTACCCCCAGGAGCTAATGAAAGTGATTCAAGTGAGGAGGAATCAGTCTTTAAACCCATTCCAATAAAAAAATATACCTTTAAGATTGATGAGGACGAAGATTTGAAGAAAAGCCCATCAAAAAACCATGACAAGAATGGGAATGATAAAGAACCAGGGGAAAATGGTAATGGAAAAGAAGAAGATTATGATTATGAACAAAATGGCAATGATCAGTCCATCACAGATTGCTCAATAGCAACAACTGCAGAGTTCTCTCATGACACTGACGCCACTGAGATTGACTCTCTGGATGGATATGAACTTCAGGATGAGGATGACGGCTTATGTGATTCTTTTGCCAAACCATTTGGATTTCCCAATGAGAACAGAAAAGATATTTGGGCATCAGATAATATGTCTAGACCAAGTGATCGTTGCCAAAGTAAACTTGAAGTAATTCAAGAAGAATCACCAGCTGAGGACTGCAATAAGACCAAAGCTAAGTCTGATCCCTCAAACAAAAAGAATGGAAAGGACAGTGAAAATGATGGAAAACAATCTGATCAAGGATTGTCAGAAACTTACTTTAGTTACAAGCTTGATGAGGAGTTTAATACTCCTTTTAAAACTGTTGCAACAAAAGGCTTTGATCCTTGGTCAAGCAAGGGAGGAGAAGATGAAGTAGTGGACGCTAGAATTAAAGATGATGAGCCCAAGCCGTTTGGGCTAGCAGTAGATGACAAGTCTACAGCAACGACCCCTGACACAACTCCTGCAAGAACCCCAACTGATGAAAGCACACCAACTAGCGAACCTAACCCTTTCCCCTTCCACGAAGGGAAGATGTTTGAGATGACCCGCAGTGGTGCGATTGACATGAGCAAGAGGGATTTTGTTGAAGAAAGGCTGCAATTTTTTCAGATTGGTGAGCATACATTTGGAGGGAGGATAGGGGATGGGGTGAGACAACCAAATGTAGTCACCTCAAATCCACAGATAGTTGAGAGAGCACAAATAAAGATGGAGGACAACACTGTTATATCATACAATATCATTCAGATATGCACTGACCACTCTGACACATCTCACGACATGGAACCTCCCCCCTATTCAGAAGTCAGTTCTTTATGTTCTTCTTTTAAGATAGGACTTAAAACGTCCAATGTTGAGAGGAGAGATTTTGTTTGTGTAGACTGGGATAGTTCTCAAGGTCAAACACCAGAGACTGCACATCAAATAGGACCAGAAACCTGTAGAACAAGCAAGTACAATCAAAGGACAGACTCATCGAGGGCAGAGCCGCAAGCAAACCTCCAAACAACTTGCAATAATTCCAGAAATTGCAGTAATAATGCTAATCTTGAGGCCTTAAATGCTAGAACACATCACTCACTGCAAAGCAGTGTACAACCCAAACAGCTGTCAATGTCTGAGCTTTGCTCAGCTCAAGTAATAAATGAATATGAGGATTCAGTCAGAAAGAACACTGGTACTTTCAGAGATGGTAGTATAGAGAATAATGATGTTATCTCCCAGTGCAAAGACATTAAAAGAAAGCCACCAAAGTCTAGGTTGCCAGTAAGAATACCTCATCCACCACTGGGTTGTAAAAACGATCAAACATCTTCGAGACCAATTCAGAAGATTAGAAAGGTAGCCAGGAGTCGATTAGATCCATTCCCAGATGTGAAGCCTAAATCTAGCATACCAATGATGAAGGTCAAAAATATTAGTTCCTCACCAGTGGGGAAATGTAGGACTACAACAATGGCCAAAAAAAAAGTTAAAACACAGCCAACCGAAGCGATAACCACCAACAAAAGATCAAAAACCGGTCAAGTAAGTAGATCAGGCAGTAAATGTGGTCAGAAGACTTTACGTGAGGTTGACAAAAGTTCTAGTAGTCATTTAATACCTAGTAGCCCAGTGAAGTTGGTGGACTGCCTTTCCAGTAAAGAGAAAGAGATGCAGGTATATGATAAGGATGGAGAAAGCAGCACATCAAGGAACACATCTTTGTCAGAAGCATCGCAACCCTCCAGTACATCCAGGTCTGCTAGAGACGTGAGATCACAGGTTGAGCAGTCCGGCAGAGACAGGAGGAGGAGGAGTAGGAGGAGGACTGATGGAGGTGAAGGCAGTCAGGGTGCTGGGCCTCAAGTGGCCCCCTGCGTGGAGATCGAGCCTAGTTTGTAAAACTTTCCACTTGTATGATCTTAGTTGCATGAGCCGTTGTGATTGTCTGTGGTGTGACCTGACTGTAGATGTCATCTTTGTCATTTGTCATTTTCTCTCTCTTTGTGTACTGTACTTGTGTACTGGTCTCTAAACCTGTCTTCAGATCTCTTTCTATGGATAAGTCAGTTTTACTGTAGCATGCCAGTGTTAGTGGGTTGCTGGCCATTTCAATAGGTTTCTAGTTCTTGTAAAGTGCTAAGGAAGCCTGTCAATCTCGTGAGCCCACGCAGACACAGAGTCCTAGCACAGCAATGAAGATGCCGCATGTTCAGTTTCATATGATATTGTGAATTCACGTTTGAACCTCTGCTGTAGCTGTAGAAACATTTAAATTGACTTTGACTTTATTTGTGATTCATTTGTTTCTGGTAAGATTATACTGTCAGAAGGTTTTAAACATTTCTTGTTAGATTGATAGGATGTATTCTTCACAAATCTAACATCTTAAAACCACTGACATATTAATTGACTATATCAAAATATTTTATAACTCTTTTCTGAACAATGTCTCCCAACCTATAATTTGGATATGGCCAAAGTATGCCAAAATCTCCCTAAGACTTTTAATTCTCTTTGCTTGATCATAATAGGGTTGTCTGCTTTACTACTTTTCTAACTTCTCTGAATAACATACGTTTTAAAAGATTTTCATGACTTTCCATTTTCTGCTCTCAGGCCCTCAGAGCCCCTGTGAAAGAACAGATTTGCGTATGGCTATTGTGGCGGATCATCTTGGTCTAAGTTGGACTGGTAAGAAATGACACCACCTAGAGGACAAAGTGTTACATAACCACCTTAACACAAATATACTCTATTTGTTTATATATCTGTAATAGTGTATGTAAAGTAATTTATTAGAGTAATTTATATCACATTTTTAGGACTAAATGCAATTTTTTTTAACATCGCTACATTGCGTACATATGGCTTTGCCTTTTGTTGTTGGTTCTCAAAGCATCGGTGCTGCTGTGATCAGTAGGGTGTGCCGTCTGCAGTCACTGCAGTACTGCGCACATGTGTACGGGGGAGTGGTAAAGACAGAGTTGTTAATCTATTTTTAATGTGTTGCAGAGCTGGCCAGGGAAATGGAATTTTCGGTTGATGAGATTAATCACATCCGTGTGGAAAACCCCAACTCATTGACAGCTCAGAGTTTCATGCTATTAAAGAAATGGGTTAGCCGAGATGGTAAAAACGCTACAAGTAAGTATGCCTATGGACTACATATTTTCTGAATGAGGGTTAATCATATGGAAGGGAGAAGGGTGGGTAAGGTGTGGGCAGGGACAGAGACTTCTGCATCCAAATAATTTTCTCAGCCATTATACAAGGAATAACTTTGTTTATAATTTAAAGGCATAATTTATTTTAGCTGATATGTGCAACCATGAAAATATTTTCTTTTCTCCTTTTAGCGGATGCCTTAACTGCAGTCCTGACTAAGATCAATCGGTTGGATATTGTGACATTGCTGGAAGGGCCGATATTTGACTATGGTAACATTTCAGGCACAAGGTGTTTTGCAGATGATAGCGCAGTTTCCCAGGAGCAGGCTGATGGTAAAGTTTAGCCCCATCTACCTGAACTCTACTTCTCTATGTCTCTCACAAATCTGTAGATTCATAGAACCATCATGGCAAAACACTTATTGCTCTAAATTTAAACCCAGTATAAACTTAAACTCAAGTTTAAGTTTAAATCTCAATCTTCCTTTCTAATCAGTTAGATTCACCAATTATCAACACTGTTATTTCCCAGCCTGGTATTGGACCAGACAGGGATCAGTGTGAACATATATATAGAGTTATTATGATTGTATGTTTGTATGAAAGCATTAATGCATGTAGCTATGGTTGACACATGACATGACAAGATAATGATGAACCAAAACTTAATCCCATCTCAATAATAGTTTAAATTACACAAGTTAAAAAAAAAAAAAGAAAAAAAAAAAAAAAATTCACCATAGAGAAACAATTATGTATACACTGCAATATGAGTCTCTTAGCCCTCTCACTCTAATTAAATACTTGTATACATCTGAATATTATATAATATATTATATGCTTAAATGTTGTTTTTATACTTATAATCAGTGTCTATACGTCAACAGCTTTGATAATGTGGTATTCAGATTGTTACATACATTTTTTTGTTTGTAATGTTCTGATTTTTTATAGCTAGTTGATTTGGTTCATGGTTTGAAACTCTTTAAGTGTGGGACCCCCGGTTCGCCTGGGAAAAATCCTGTCAGATCCAAGGCCGCTAAACAATGTGGGACATTTATTATTGCGCTCTATTGGAATATCTGCTAAGGCCTTATAATCTATTTGTGTGATGTATCTGATGGGTTTAAGATTTGGTTCATACAGGATTAAGATAAAGATTATGTTTATGTGTATACAAAGTATACTCCAATAGCAACTAACAATTAGCAATAGTGCTCTAGTTTTCTCTACTCTGTTTTCTCACTATACTTTCTGAGATATTAAACATACATGAAAACATAATAATATCCAACCTGCTTTAACAGCATGATTGCCTTTAAGTTTCTCTCTGTGTATTGCTAATGTAATGGAATAATGATCATACAGTAGTCTGGAAGCTTTATCGATAGCATGGCTCTGGCTACTATGGAATGTCTGCTTGCTGTCAAGCTGTCTGATCCTTCAATATCCCAGAATCCTCTGAACCTTCCTGATAGAGTGCTTCTGCTTCAAATACAGACCAGCTGCTTCTCCACTGCCTACCAACTCTTTCATAGCAACAGTTTTGCCTCATTTCAAAGCGCAGCTCTGTAGCATAGTTTCTCTTTCTGTGCTGGAGTAAATCAGTGCTAGCTCTTGCTACAGCTCTTCACTCATGCTATGGTAACTCACTCTGTTATTAACATTGCATTATTATCTTCATATAGCAAAATCATCCTCATAAGTCTTATGTTTCTAACACTGTTCAACATCTTATCTTGTCTTGCTCCATTTGTCTGCAACCTGGTGTCCATGATAGTTTCTACTGCCTCTACTTCATCTATATCCTTTGTATCTCCTATCCCTAAAGAGTTGACCAAGCAATCTCAGTCTGTTTCCTCTTCCTCATCATCATCCTCCATCTTTCTCCATTTACGTCAGGACCCCACTGTTCCAGAACTTTATATTTAGTGTTGTAATTATCTGCCTTTGAAAATTACATGGTGAACTATAAGATATCTATAACTATACTAATTATACTATATGTTGCTTACCTTTATGGTATACTTGTGATGGAATATTCTGGGTTCACTTATTTTCTATCGGCCGTCTGGGGTATCCTTTCGACTACCACTGAAAATAACTTTTCCCTCAGTTTGTTTGTGAAAACAAACTTGCAATAATCCATATACAATAGGAGTCTATGGGGCAAGTGTACCACAAGGTTTAACAGGTGAAATATGAAGCTTGTATTTTTGCTAAATCACTTAAATGTATTGTTAAGTAAAAATGTTTGTTATTTGAGTTGTAAAGTTATCTAAATTTTATGGTGGGACTACTCTAGTTGGAGGAACTTCTGCAAATAACCCAGAATATTCCTTAAAAGCCATACAGTTAGGGCGTTTTAAATTTAGAAGACCATCCTAACACCGACATGCTCCTCCATGACATTTTCAAAGGCCTCTGTCATAACATCTGTTGCTGTGGCGTTGTGCACAAGTAGTGTTCGTCTCCATCTCACTGTGTTGTATCACTCAGGTTACCACAACATTGAGCTGGAGCTCAAGAGTCCCTCAGAGCTGTCCTATGAGCCCCCTACCCCTCTTCGCCAGGATGATTTCTTTAGCGAGGACAGTAGGCAAAACTTCCCCTTTAGTGCCCCTGTTAGACCCAGTGAACTGTCCTTGCCAACCACTAGTGGCTCAGTGTCTACAGATAACAAGCCGCCTACTGTCATGGCAGAGGACTCCTCTATTGGAGGTCGAGAGTCTGTTAGCCAAGAGGATGGGTCAGCTGAAGATGACCTTGGTGTCAGCCACGAATCTGTTGCCCCCTCAAAACAACATGACAGTGAGGGAACCTCCAAAGAATCAGATGTCTTCCCAAACTGGCCAGTAAAAGAGCAGCAGGAACCTAAGATGCCTGTTTGTGCCTCAGCCAGTGAAGCTCCTGGAGAGAGTGGAAAGTCTGGGTTTGATGAAGAGATGACCCAAGAGAAGATAAAGTCTCTCTTGGAGAACATTAAGTTGGAGGAAGGCTCAGAGGATGAGGAGATGACTGAGGAGAGGCTGCAAGAAATCCTCTCCCAAGTGCAGCAAGCAGAAAAAGACATGTCTTCAATTTCAGGTCTGCAGAGTGAGACATCCGGTGCAAACGTGAAGACGGCAACTTCTGGCCAAGGACTGGGTGCTGATAAACAAGGGCAAAGAGAGTTCAGGTACTGTGATCTCTATTAACAAACTGTAGTCATCTTATTCCACAAGCTCAGCAGGTTAGGTATCAATCAAGTAATGTATTTTAAACTTCGATGTATCCACAGCCAAGAGTCAATGTCCTCAACACCTGGAGTGCAAGCTGAGAAGCAAAATGGAGAACATCAAGTACTCCAAGCCCAAGCTGTCTTATCACCAGACGCCAGTGAGTCTTTCAGCAAACCAAAGGGCAAAGCAAGGAAAGACTCTGGACGAGAGGAAGTGAGCAGTGAGGCTCTGGAGGACAGAGGACCAAACCACAGGGAGGAGGTTTCCGAGCCTAAAGTCCAGGTACAGTGTTCTTTGAGAGGCACTGAAAAATGACACCAATGCTCTGTAGATATTCTTAGATAGATAAACCAAGTTTGTAACCAAGCATGCACTCATATGGCTCAGGGTGTCTCGATCTGCCCGTTTGTCCAGAACTAAGTACACTGCCCATGGATTCAGCTATTTCTTTTGGGCTCTTCTTTTGTGAAAGTTCCAAATGCATTGTAAACATTTCACTTTATTATTTTACTACAAATGTCAGTAGGTCTTCTTTGGTCTCTGAAGTCTCAAGGTGCAAAGAAGATGCACACTAAACAACGTAAATATTACCAAAAAGATATTGGTTGCAGCAATACAAGCTGCAGAATGTGCAACCTTGTAATCGTTTCACGGGTAATTAAGGATTCAATGTCCTAGTATTTAGTAGATCAAGACTTTTGCTAGTACCTGAATCACACAATAGGGAATTAGAAAGTGGATTGAGACACACCTTCAATACTCTACTGACTCTTATACATCTAATGACATTTCTTTTATAAAGTACATTTATATGCACTTTTTTAAAAGTTCTGACTAAAATCATACCAGATGGGTATTTTTCCAGCATGTATACACATTTAATTAGACTACAATTGGCCTTGGTATTTTGCGCTTGATGTATGATGTGTATTGTATTTAATACTTGAGTTACTTGATTACGCATCAAAACTATCATGTATACGTGGACAGACTGTAGCTCGACTATGCAAAAAAAACTAAACACTTTAGATTGATTATAACTGCACATGTAAATGCGAATATGTTCTCCATTGAAAGAAAAAATAACCATTATCAAGGCTGGGTCACCATCAATTCTTGAGATTTGTAACTTGAAGAACATTAGTTGAAGGTCTGAAGCATTTCATATGAGCTTGATTGCTCATTCACTGCTGTAATGTGCTGACCTGACTCTAGCAGGAAGCGCGTAGAGATAATGAATACAGCTCTGATGAGGAAGAGACTGTCACCACCAGAGTGTATCGGCGGAGAGTGATTCTGAAGGTACTATGAGTGGAACTCTTGTAGTTTTGGGCCGGTTTGTGTGCTACAAAATTTGTGTGGGCTTAAGTCTGTGTGCTAAGAGGGAATGAAGTGATTAGCACACTGCCACTTTTCATGAAGAAGTTGCTGTGATTTCTGAAGTGTTTATGTCTCTCTTGTCATCTGTTTTTTTTTTCCGTCTTTTAATTTTCTTCTTTATTTTTATTAAAGATAGGGTAGGCTATTTTGGAGCGGCTAGCAATAGCAAGCTAGCCTTGAAAGCATAAGATCCCACCCTCCCTTCAGAGTGCTCTTCAAAGCCACGCCTCCTTCAAAACATATGAATGCGCACAGCTGAGTCTGCAAAACGTCACGACAGACGGTGTTAAATTACCTTGTAGCAAGGTTTGTTATTCAGGGACGGAGGAGGCAGGAACCAGCGAACGTTAAAACACTTTAATCATAAACAAACACAACATGAAAGTAAAGCGGTAGCCCCTCACGGACGACTGCTGCATTAAAATATAATGAAACAACATTAAATAGTCCAGGCCTGGTCCTCTCTTTCACTGTCGTTGCTCCTCCTTTAATGCTCCCAAAGCTCCTCTGTGAGAAACTCAAGACCGGCAGGCATGTTACGCTCATTAACACTCAAGCCACCGGCCTCGCACTGTTCCCACGGCTCTTGGCTTTGTCCTGCTTGCCACGTACCTCATTTCTTAAAGGACATAACATTACACTAATAATAGACTTAAACAACTGAAGGAACTCTGACTTGTACCACCTGACTCTTACTGATTCATTTTTATAGTGTTGCCTTAGAAATGCATAAATCCGCGTCTGAAGACGTGAACCACTCCGAGTAGAACATCATGGGTTGCCATCTATTAATTACTGTAATTCTGGCGTGAACACAGCATAACCCTGTTGTTTTGGTTCAGGAGAAACTGTAAAGGGTGGCTACTGTTTGTTTGCGGCGCTCTGGTAGGACATCCTATCATTGCATTCGGACCGAATGAAATAAATGAACGGACATTTTTTGGTCCCGAGACTTCCACAGAAGATATATGTAAAAAAAAATCAAAATATTTAGACCACTTCTATTATTGATTGCAATCTGGAGTTTCAACCAGTATAACAAAAAGCATTTATGTAAAACATAACCTACCCTACCTTTAATTAAATGTGCTTGCTAAAGCATCACTACTAATACTTCATATTGATATTAAGCTTCGCTACATATTGATACCTCATTTCAAATATTTTTTGGTGGTGCTTTTGGCATGTCATTTGAAAGATAAGCCTGCATAAGACAATTAGCTCATGCTGTTTTTTTTTTTGTTTTTTTTCTGTAGTGATGATGTTGTCATCAGTATGTTTGATTTGAATCTTTATATTTTCTTACACCAAAAAACGTCTCTCTCTTTTTTTTTTTTTTGCCAAATAAAATTGAAATAACGCTTTCTAGATGTCCTCACATACCCTGTGTGTGTGCGTGTCTGATATAAAACAAAGTAAAGAATCTGAAATATCTCATCATGCATCCCACCTCTATAGGGTGATCAGGCCAAAAACATCCCTGGTGAGACAGTGACAAAGGAGCAGTACACGGATGAAGATGGAAACATAGTCACCAGAAAAGTAATGTTCATGCCCACCCCTAGCAGTGTCACCATCTCCTCACTTTACCACATCTGTTCTCTTCCCACTGTCCCCGTGTCGGTGTAAACCAGTACCATGAGTCGTGACTTTACCCCCTTCTTTTAGGTCACCCGTAAAGTGGTGCATCTCACAGCTGCTGTTGAGGAAAAAGGCAGGAGAAAGCGTGGGAAGCGTTCCCGGCAGGCCAGTAGGGCCGAGCAGGAGGAAGAGGGGGGCCCCGGGCCCCACAGAGTGCACACTGAGGTTGGATTCGTGTGCAGTGCTGATGCTAAAACTAGTGCAGGCCTGCAGTGTGCAAAACATGCGTTGTATTAAGAATCTAACTCAAGATTTTTGTTTGACGTGGCTTCATTAATGGAAAACTGATCTGTGTTGATTGATATGCTGTGTTCCCTTGCTGTGAGCGTGTTCCCACACCGAACAATAAACATTCAGAAGAGAAAGCAGACTCAAAAATATGTGGGGTTGAATCAGCGAAACAGTTTCAGCTGGAGTCCATTGATTTTCAGCAGAAGCTGAAACTATGCTGATTAAATTAGGCTGCATCCTAAAACAAATGAAAGTGAAAAATAAACGACTTTCCAGACATAAAGAAGGCCATAGAGGCCATGCATTAACATTTTTTAGGATTTTTTCTCATGAGCATGACTTACTTTTCATAATAAAAGCTACAGGTATCTTGACAAAGCTAGTTTATCTCGAGTTATCTCACAAAAACAAATTAACCAAAAACATAACAGTATTGCATGGCATATCTATTGTTCAGTCATGAAACTGAACTAGGCTGATTGGCCTCTTGTGATCCTGCAGCCAATGAGATTGCTTTCTCAACATTTAAATTGTCTGGTGTTTCGTATTTGCCGTAGTCTAGTCCTGCAGCGTGCTATCAGAGTTCCTCCGAAACCCTCTACCTCCCCCAGCTCCACCTTGCCTACATCTGCTGCGGGATATATATTCAAATATATTAATTATACAATATATATTAAATATTTAGCATAAATATACAGTATTTTCTATTATAATTTTAAAATAATAAAATTAGTTTTTATACAAAATATAGAAATGTATTTTTATAAAAATTTATTTGTAAAGAATGACACTGTCTAAACTTAAGACTGCACAGGTGGTGTTACTGCTCATGTGGCTTTAAGTTCTGCATAAATAGGTTTTGCTCAACAAGAACAATAATTAGAGGGAACATTGTTGATGTGTCCTGGCTGGGACTAATTGAATTGATTTCTTTTATAGAGTTTTCTTGTGCTACCATGGATGGGCATTGGTAACCCTGCAGACACTGTTGTATGACGGCTCTTTTAGAGTCATCTCTAACGTGCTTTATCTGCCTCTGTCATTTCAGGCTGGAGGAGGAGTGAAGGGCAAAAAGAAGGAAGGAAGACAAAGGGAGGAAAAGGGTCAATCGTAACAGTTGTGCTCTTTTTTGGTAAGCCCATAGGCACAAAACTAGAAAGGTCAGTGGAAGTCAATGGGTAGAAAGCAGAGCAGAGTAGAATCCTGCCAGATCAGGCGGTAGATTTGTGTGTAGTCATCAACACAATAGTTTCAACCAGAGAAATGTGCTTTGTTACAGCGATTTTTCCAGTAGACCGCAGCCCACTGATGACATGCAGACACAGCAAGTTAGTCCATGCAGTTGTTCTCTTACTGATAGTACTGTGTCTAGAGCTCTAGACCAAGACAAAGTGTTTTGAAGGGTCATTTGGGTCTTGCGTTGTGAATTCGCACATTGACTGGACATCTAATGTCTACATGAAATTGAATTCAAATTCAATGAAATTCAATTTAAATTACTGGCCAAGAAATCATAAATATTTCTTGCGTATTTTACTTCATAATATTTCTTTGTTCTACTCTTTCCAAATCCTAAAGCTTTTATTTTCTGTCTTTCTTTCTTTCTTTTTGCAAGATTAAATTAGATTTTCTTAGATCTTATATTTTCACTGTATTCTCACATGTTTGGAAATTTATATATATATATATATATATATATATATATATATATATTCAGTGCTTCCCACATATTTTCATTTTCTTAGTGAAAAATATATTTATTTTTTATTTTTTAGCTTTAGATTTTGAGGCGAAATTCCACATTTTTAATGCACCTCTGCAATGTATATCAAAAGGCATTTCTTAAAGGGATAGTTTTCCTAAAATTGAAAATGATGCTTGCTTGAGCACCCAGCATATGGGGAAGCGTGATCAAAATGTTCTTGGTTATCGCATAATGTCACTTCGTGTAATGTCACTTCTACAAAAATATATAATTTCTTTCTTTTTGCCACTGTGTTTCAGATTTGAAAGTGTTTCGAAACCATCTTCCTGGGAGAAAGGTCACTGGAAACGCACACAAGGTCAGGGGATGAGGAACGTGTGTCTGCAGCTTTCATAAAAACAAATGGTTTTCAGCCAGACGACTTTTGATTTCGCATGAGCATGAAAAAAAAACGTGTTTCTGTCAATAATGGCTAATGGTCGAGAAGACATTGTTGGTGCGACGTTTCAATCGACCGGGGTGGGGGGGGGCGTCCGATGCGAGAAGCTCCATGGCAGCGCTCAAGCACTTCCGTGACCAAAGAGGCCACAAAACATATTGCTGGTTGACAGAAATGGAGGGACTTGTCTGAATCACCTTCAACACTCGCCTTACATTTTTTTCCTCTCGGATCCATAATGTCGGAGTGTATAATGCTGTTGGAGCTTAGGATGTATATAAATTACACTGTATAAATTTGAAAGTGGGTCACAATATTGTTAATGCACTGGCAAGTGTGTAGGAATGAACTACCAATTCTGATTCCAATTTTAAGGGAACGCTTCACATGCACTTGTATAATTATTAGCAGAAAATGTTTGTAAATGAAAAAAGCCAGCTTGATTTTAACAACTGATATTTCTTTTAAACCTACTGCAGCTCTCAGTGGTACGGACATTGGAGCAGCTGTAGTTTTGTTCAAAGACTTCTTCAGAGTACTAATATTTTCATGCATGTGATTCACTTTATTTCGATTTTTTTAAACGGCATAACACACGAGAGAAGGGGGAAAGATGTTCTGTACGTGTACACTCACAGCCTTGCTAATGCTTACCCTTTTTTTTTTTTTTTTTTTTTTAACGAAGATGACAGTATCACACCACCACTGACTCATTGCTCAGCTTCACTAAAATACACTGTGTCCCGTCACATCACAGCGCCGGTTTCCCTATGCAGTTACAGATAGTGACAGTTACTGAAATCCGAATGCTCACCGGAATGCGTCATGTGGACTGCCGTGATGCACTTTTAACTGTTTTCGTGTGTGTTGGCTCGAAGATGTAGAAGTCTTTCTGTCAGCCTGTCATTTGTAATCATTCTAGCAGTGTTTTACTACTTTTCAAGGCTGCTGTGGTTTTGGGGAAAATTTTACTCTGGTTTTGGTGCATTATTGAGAAATCACCCAAGCATTAATGGATGATAAATCTGGTAACAAACATATGTATGGAAAAAAAAAAAGCATACACTGGATGATCAAATTAATTATTTAAGCTTATAATAAATTGTGTTCAAACCCTCAATGTGTTTTC
This sequence comes from Squalius cephalus, assembly GCF_949319135.1. Classification (NCBI taxonomy): domain Eukaryota; kingdom Metazoa; phylum Chordata; class Actinopteri; order Cypriniformes; family Leuciscidae; genus Squalius; species Squalius cephalus. The sequence continues at coordinate 7,348,536 of NC_137140.1, read as the reverse complement.
TTTCTTTTTCAACATTAACGTTTACATGGGGGAATCTCATAATGAAAGTTACGTACGATATTGACATAAAAATATAAAAAGATAAATTATTATTTCATTATAATTAAGCACATTTCCCCCACACATTCCTCATTAGTGTAATGCAGTAATAACAATCATTCTGTCCAGTGTTTTATTATTGTACAAATGTAGCCCTATATCATAATGTTTACATACAATTTTCCTGTACAGATACTGTATATTTGATCTTTTTTTATAGGCACTCGACATTTGAGGAAGTGTGGTCAAAATGGTCTTGGTTGACAATGTCTTAAAACATCTAAATGTTCTTAAAAAAGTAGAAGACTTGGATTAATCTGCTTGATTTGGATTACTTTTAAAATCTCTATGAACTTTTTGAAGCTTGAATATTTTGGTTATGTGACTTTCAAAGGATGGACAAAAATGATATAAAGAGTGTGTGTGTGTGTGTGTCCCGAAGATAAACAAAAGGAATAAAATAAGGGTGAGTTAATGATGACAGAATGTTCAGGTAAAGTAACCCTTAAATTACATGATATATTACCAAAGAAATCAGCAGTGTTCAGCTTCCTTTGACAGTCTCAACTAGTGAAATTCAGAAATTCAGTCAGAAATTGCATTGGCTTGCAGTTCATACTATTTAGAATGCAAGATTTGTTTGGGAGGTTGGTTTCATGGAATACTCAGCTAAACATTTGACATAGACTATTTAATAGAAAATAATAATACTTGGCAGGCCAAAAACTGTCTTCCTTTCAATATGTTCTTTTTTTTATTGGAAACATTTGGTCACTGAAAAATATATAATTTGAATGTAATATTTTAGCAATTGATTTAACTGATACTAAACATACAAATAGACGTGTGCCACAATAATCTTTATAAATAAATATATTTTTAAATCTGGCAAAATCTGATCAGTGCTGAGAAAATGAGCAGCTTGCACATGATCACACTGTCTGTCTGTCTGTGTGCTGCTTCAGCAAACGTCTGAGAAACGATTTACGCCTGTTTAGGGACATTATGAGCCTTTGAATTGGAAATACACAAAAAGTTAAAAGAGCAGAGTTATTGTTGAGCCCTGTTGTGCCTGAATTCAAGCCCCACACATTTCCAGAACTAACCGTTTGAATGAACCGATTCTATGGGGTTAGAATTGTAGCATTATTCCAAAGAAATAGATTGAGATTCACAAATAAATGCAAAAAGATTCAATAAAAAAATCACAAATAAATTAAATGAGATTTCCAAATATATATATATTTTTTTACAAATGTGTTTTGTCACAAACACAACTCTGCCTAGCATTCATTTGTGAATCCATTTCATAAAGGATGAATAACGTGACGCTTCCTCATTGTTCCCATAACAGAGATGTAAAGCGCTGTTTCTCTGTCATTTTCAAAGGCTCATAAAATATAAAACTGTGGTTTGGCTTGGTAAACAGTCTAATGGTCTAACAAGATCCAAATTTTAGACATCTTTTACTATACCAATTTCATGGGCCTTATTCCTCCTATTTGAGCCAATGCAGAAGAACGAGCAAAGTTATTTCAGGGCAAGAGCACCCTGATTTTAAAGCAAATCGTGATTGGATGGAGCGAGAGAGTGCTATGGTTGGTCAGCACAAATGGCTGTTATCTGATTGGCTTAAGAAGAAGGTGGGTGTAATCCACTTATTTGTGGATTTGTCTGCATGTTTTGATGCTAAAAATGTTTCAAAATCCACAAATGTGTGCAGGGGATCTACAAATGCACAGGAAGCGATTCATAAATGCATAGAAAGTGATTCACAAATGAATGCCAGGCAGAGTTGTGTTTGTGACCTAAAACACTATATTTGCAAATCTCATTTTATTTATTTGTGAATTGTATTATTTTTTGTGCAACTTTTAACATTTATTTTTGGATTTCAATCTATTTATTTGTGAATTTTAATATTTTTTTGTGAATTTCTTTACATTTATTTGTGACTCTCAATCTATTTATTTGGAATAATGCAACAATACTAACCCCACACGATTCGCTGTACTGAATCGCACCAGTAGGGGTCGCTGTAGCGAGTGCTGACTCGCGTTCTACAGCAGTACTTCATTCCTCATCCTCTCACGGACTGACTCACACACGCGCTGATGCTCAATGATGGCGGATAGTGCGAGTGAGAGCGACACGGACGGGGCCACCCCTCATTGCTCCTCATCCTCGTCCTCCTCCATTCTCATCTCTTCCTTCCGTCTAGAGGAGTTGTCGAACCGCCTGGCATCTTTACAGCAAGAGAATAAAGTGTTGAAGATCGAGCTCGAGACGTTTAAACTGAAGTGTAAAGCTCTGCAGGAGGAGAATAGAGACTTGCGCAAAGCCAGTGTCACCATAGTGAGTCATCCACAACTGTCTTTCTTTACAATTAATACTTATTTACCTGAATGAATGTGGAAGCAAACACTAACCATAACTAGTTCAAACATTTAGTGTATTATTGAACTCATTTACAGTTGCTGTTACGCTACATTTACGCTTCACTAAAGCTAATGTGCTAATGATTAGCTTTTATTGTCCCCTGTTTTCCGTTATGCCATGTTCATTTTAAAAAATAATTTAGTAAACAAACACCCTTTAGTCCTCTTTTATTGACTCTGCTGAAGTTTTGGCTGTGGTTAGAGTCTACGAAACTGTCAGTTAGCGTTAAACGTCAATCTTAGTTAAGCTAAGCAGTTAATTCGGGACAGTAACGTTAATTACTCTGGGAATATCAGCCTCATTTTCATAACTCAATTGGTTTAAACGAATGTCTATAGTAATAATTTGCAAAAGTAGTATAAAATACACGGTTCATTGAAACTTGGTCTTATTTTTAAGTGACACTACAGTGAAGTGCAGTAGAATGATAGGAGCCAATAGGAGCACGATTGTTAAAACTCCCATAATTAAAATAATACTCGATATTGTTATAAATGTGGCTAGTTATGGTTAGTGATGCTGTGAGCAGGTAATGCGTCATCTGCCCTCTTAGCAGCTTGTTTATGATTTGACCATCAATATACAGTTAAAACCTCTAAAGCAACGTTTATTTATTTTTTAATGGAACAATTTATTGAAACTTTAGACAAATTATTAAACAATCTTAAAGGTTTCATATGTGTTTTATGTTTGGTATTGATTGTAGTACTCCTTAAAAAGGAAAGAAATAATGAAAGAAGAGAAGAACCAGATGCGGGCTTCTTCAACAGTACTTCACCATGAATGAAGCGCATCTCGAAGGTTCTCTCTTTAAGTGTGCGCGCCGACGCGAGCACGTAAATTCGTAGGCGTGACTAATCACACACGTCACGCATTCAATTATTATTACTTAACCCCTTGCTCATCACCCCCAATTTTGGCAAGTGCTGCATACATGAAATGCCCAAAATAAAAAGGTTACTGCTCATAAGTAATTCTGAATAGAAACATAACACACATACATTTAGAAAGCCAACCCTTGAGAGTTTATAGTTCAAGACTCAAAATTAACCAGACTGTTATTAATATTGAGATATATAAGCTCAAACATATTTTGAACTAAAATAATCTGGGATCACCAGTGATCCCTGTCAGGTAAGGGGTTAAACTCAAACAACTGAAAACTCAACTCGCATACAAAACCCTAGTAAAAACTTGTCAGTGTATCATCACAGTATCATATTTGATACATCAGGCTTTATGGCTCATCTATAGTGATATATGTGGAACTCGTACTCGAGAGGAAAAACACCTCAATTTTATTCAAAGGCCCAAACTGAGCAAAAATATGCTTTTTGTTGTGTGCAGATGTTATTTATTTGGTCCAAAAGATGAAATTCTGATAGCTTGCACTGTAAATCAATGCTATCTTTATAATAGTTTAGCAGACTAATATTTGTCAATTGTCACTCTATATCTCTCAAAATAAAATGTCTCATTATTTTATGATCAAAGCTCTTTAGTTTTATTTCTGTGGGGCAAAACATATGCAATGCAATACGATGATTGAGAGATGTACAAAAGACATTCCTCAAAAGCCAGATTCACATTTTAACATAATGTTTCTTTAAAAAGAAAGTTAAACTAAGCTGCTTCAGTAAATATTCAGCTTCAAATTCAACTAGCAACAATATTAAAGTTATTCTTCCGTTTGAATTTAAAAACTTGACTGCAAAAAACCCACACATTTTAGCATTATACTTAAGGCCTTTAAAGTATAAACTATCAATCAGACGACAGAGGGCATGTAATGGATTGTGTGCAGCAGCTTTATCAGCAAAGTTTTGGTCATAATCGTTTAGAGGCCGATTAGCAAATATAATGGTTTATTTGCATATCAAATATGATACTGTAGGCATAGGGTTAAACATAAATCTAGCATGTAGTACACTGAGTACGTAATGTAAACCATCATATATTATTGATGAATTGTTTAACCTGTGAGGATGAAATATTGATGATAGTACAGTACAATCAGTTTGTTTTTGGTTGCTTGTTAATATTTGATAATCATCTGACAGTTGTTCTTGTGTGTTGTGAGAACATGTTTGTGTACGTTTAAAAGTGAGAAAGCGGTTGGTCTCAGATTGAGCGGGTTTCTCAGGTTTATGTCATCCTTATTTTATCTACGTGACTTCTTCATCATTCACTTCCCATTCTCTCGGGATTACGGTCTGCAGATGTCTACATAGTTACACCTATTTGTAGAAATACATTTTCTGTTAGACTTTCAGTTCCTTATATGTAACTCAAGTGGGTTTTGGAGCACTCTGCGATAATGAACTTGACTTGTTTCTTGATTTATCTTCATTCATGATGTTGTCTGCTGTCCCAAGCCTAGCTTTTACTGCCTCTTTTCTCTAAATTATTGCAGCTGCATTTAGAAACAAACTTCATGCTTTTAGGTCTTTCGTGCTGCATTCATTAGTGAGAGAGGCCACTTTCTTAAATTCTTATATGCTTGTAAAAACTGATTCAATGGTTGTGATTTACCTACAAGAAGTGTTGCCTTATGATTTTCCTGGGTGGTTCAGCATGATCCAGCACCATATCACACTCATCTCAAGTGTCACACATTTAACCAATTCTTCATAACATACAAAGAAATTATATGACTCCTAACAGCTTGCAACAGCACAAACCTTCTTTTGGCATTAAAAAAAAAAAATGTCGCACAAAATTAACGATGAAAAGCCATGAACACAATTTTTGTGCAATTTTTTTTTTTTTTTTTTTTTTGCATATGCATTTGTAGGAGTTTCCCTTTCAGATGCAACAATTATTGGAGGAGAGTATACTATAGGGTTAGGGTTTGGATTGGGGTTTGATTTAGGGTTAGTCGCATGTAAGTATGCATAATACTATAGTAACTACATGTAACATGTAACAAGGACACTAAAATAAAGTGTTAGCATGAGAACACTACAGAATGTTGTGAATTATTTGTAAATATTTTTTCTAGTCATATTCTGAAAGACATATTTTCATGTCATTTTTATTTGTCCACATTCCTAAAACATGATTTGAGGTTTGCGGTAGTTCATTTACTGGTATTTACCCCATTATTTAATGGCCAAAACAGCATGTCTTAACCCATTTTGCACTTAACATGCTGCGATAGAAGAGAATGTTCTCCACTCCTGTTCATTTATTTGGAATGCCGGAGGAAGAGGTTTTCTGAACATAGCCACGTTATTTTTAATTTGGCGCATCTGTGTTGTTCATAGATTACCTGCACCTGATTATCATCGGCTCTGCTTGTTTGCGAGACTATATTCGTTTGTGCTGCTCCTGGTAGATTATCATTATGGAAATGAACTGCTGCATCTGTGTTCTTTAATTTGTACATTCAGTAGATCAGCCGCAGAACTTTACACTCCAATCTGCACTTGTATGGGATTGCGGTCTCAGACTAATTTGCCCTGTTTAGAAAATCTGTTCCTAAATGTTTTACAAATAAGTTTAATTATTAGCATGTTAATAAGTTTTTGATGTATGAAAACTATTAAAATGCTTTTCTGGTAACCATTCTTGAGCCAATTATTCATCGCTGTCTGCACAATGGTTGAAAATTTAATCAAATACTAGAAATATTAATGGCAAAAATAATTCAAAAGGGTCACCACATTTGTTCAAAGTCAGCCCTTGATTATCAATTTTCCAACCATTTATTACCATTATATACACTCACCTAAAGGATTATTAGGAACACCATACTAATACTGTGTTTGACCCCCTTTCGCCTTCAGAACTGCCTTAATTCTACGTGGCATTGATTCAACAAGGTGCTGAAAGCATTCTTTAGAAATGTTGGCCCATATTGATATGATAGCATCTTGCAGTTGATGGAGATTTGTGGGATGCACATCCAGGTCACGAAGCTCCCGTTCCACCACATCCCAAAGATGCTCTATTGGGTTGAGATCTGGTGACTGTGGGGGCCATTTTAGTACAGTGAACTCATTGTCATGTTCAAGAAACCAATTTGAAATGATTCAAGCTTTGTGACATGGTGCATTATCCTGCTGGAAGTAGCTATCAGAGGATGGGTACATGGTGGTCATAAAGGGATGGACATGGTCAGAAACAATGCTTAGGTAGGCCGTGGCATTTAAACGAAGCCCAATTCGCACTAAGGGGCCTAAAGTGTGCCAAGAAAACATCCCCCACACCATTACACCACCACCACCAGCCTGCACAGTGGTAACAAGGCATGATGGATCCATGTTCCCATTCTGTTTACGCCAAATTCTGACTCTACCATCTGAATGTCTCAACAGAAATCGAGACTCATCAGACCAGGCAACATTTTTCCAGTCTGAGCTCGTGCAAATTGTAGCCTCTTTTTCCTATTTGTAGTGGAGATGAGTGGTAACCGGTGGGGTCTTCTGCTGTTGTAGCCCATCCGCCTCAAGGTTGTGCGTGTTGTGGCTTCACAAATGCTTTGCTGCATACCTCGGTTGTAACGAGTGGTTATTTCAGTCAAAGTTGCTCTTCTATCAGCTTGAATCAGTCGGCCCATTCTCCTCTGACCTCTAGCATCAACAAGGCATTTTCGCCCACAGGACTGCCGCATACTGGATGTTTTTCCCTTTTCACACCATTCTTTGTAAACCCTAGAAATGGTTGTGCATGAAAATCCCAGTAACTGAGCAGATTGTGAAATACTCAGACCGGCCCGTCTGGCACCAACAACCATGCCACGCTCAAAATTGCTTAAATCACCTTTCTTTCCCATTCTGACATTCAGTTTGGAGTTCAGGAGATTGTCTTGACCAGGACCACACCCCTAAATGCATTGAAGCAACTGCCATGTGATTGGTTGATTAGATAATTGCATTAATGAGAAATTGAACAGGTGTTCCTAATAATCCTTTAGGTGAGTGTATGTGTCATATGCTTGCAAAGTGAAGGTATGGGTTTGTCTCCAAGATCAAGGTTTTGTGTTGTCATGATACTGGAATTTCTAACTTCGATACGATACCTTAAAAAATATCGATATTCGATACACTGGATAGTGTTTGTTGTAAAAATTAAATACAGAATAGCCTAATGCTTACAATAAAAGTTATTCAGTCAAGAGCAGCAAGTTATTTTCTTGCCTTTTGTTTGAGTAACATGACTGACAGCAGCAGGAATATTAGACTGCTGTCACTTTAAGAGCTTATGCACGGACTGACACACAATGAGTTTTCTTTCTAATCTATTTACGTTACAAATTTTTTGACCACACTAATAAGGTTAATGAAACCACTATTATGAGTTACTGATGTATTTTCAGTTGCCGTAGACTAACAGTGTTGCGCTCTCTAAACCATCTTTTTTTTAGCAAGCGAGAGCAGAACAAGAAGAAGAGTTCATCAGTAACACCCTTTTCAAGAAGATTCAGGCCCTGCAGAAAGAGAAAGAAACACTAGCAGTCAACTATGAGAAGGAAGAGGAGTTCCTCACCAATGAGCTTTCTCGAAAACTCATGCAAGTAAGTGTTTGGCTGTCGTTAGATGTGTCTGGGATTTGCTTGCTGAAGAAGCACTGAAGAAATGGCTGCTAACATAGATTAGATTTGATGCATTTACCAGAGCATTGCATGTTTCTCAAGAGCACATGTTGCATAGCAAATTTAGTGCACATAATAAGTAGAATAAGATGATTTCCACCATCGTGTGCAGATCTCGATGGTAAATCTTTTGCAGTGTTGTTTGAAAACTGCTTTATCAGCACCCTTGACCAAGCTTTCTGGAATCATTTAAACACTGGTGATAGATGGCCGTTTCCGAGCTCACCTAACTAGGAAATAACTTCCTCAAAAGGCCCTTTCCAGTTCCACCACACTCTTGAGGTTCATCCGCCTTAGAGGTAGTGATTCATCCCCTTTTGGGGAACTGTTTCAGCAGTGCCGTTTTTAAGGAACTTCTTATGGCTTAAAGAGTCACGGGAAATCTGTTTGTCCTCAATTTCCTGTGGAACATGTGAGAAAGAGGCAGAAATGGAGTTGGGAAGAGAGAGCTAGAGAGCTGCAGAGATGCATATTTTCTCATTTTATCAATGTTGAAAACCGTTTCATGCTTCATATTATTTTGAGGAAACTGACACAATTTTTAAAGATTGATGAATAGAGAGCAGGATTTATGTGAAATAGAAATCTTTTGTAATGTTATGTCTTTACTGTCACTTTTGATCAGTTTAATGCATCCTTTCTGAACAAAATAATTTCCTTAAAATACCCAAATGGTACAATGACTATTTGCATTTAAAAAACATAAATAAGTTACCAAAATATAATTAGAACCCAAAAGTGGAAAGAAAATAAGAACCATTAAAGTCCCTTTTATTCCTGTCCCTTTCAATAATAATACGGCGAAAAATGAGGCTTGAGCAGCTTTAGTCTGGCACACACTATTTTCATAGTTTTATCAGTTTTAAGTCTATTTTCTCCATGTCTTGCTCAGTTACAACATGAGAAAGCTGAACTGGAGCAGCACTTAGAACAGGAACAAGAGTTTCAAGTGAACAAACTGATGAAGAAGATCAAGAAGCTGGAGAACGACACAATCTCCAAACAGCTCACCTTAGAACAGGTAATCACTGAATTTTGCTTAGTGGTCCCAACATAGTATTTTCCAATTTTTGCATATATTTGAACTTTTTGTGTTCTTTTAGCTCAGACGTGAGAAGATCGACTTGGAAAACACTTTAGAGCAAGAACAAGAAGCTCTTGTGAATCGGCTATGGAAACGCATGGACAAACTGGAAGCAGAAAAAAGGTCAGTGCTATTTTGTTGCCTGTAACACTGCCACGGCTCACCTCAGAAATATAAACACTACCTTGTAACTGAGAACATGGTGAAGCCACTTTGAATATTTAAAGTGCCCTACATGCATTTGCTGAACACCGGCTTTTGTGTTAAATAGGTTTATTTTTTATTTACAGGTGTATCTGTACATTTTCTGGCCTGTATTTTAGTGGTTAGATTAAATGAAAGAGAATGAGAGGTCTGTTTTGTTCCACCCCTGCAGGATTCTTCAGGAGAAGCTTGACCAGCCTGTTTCTGCTCCTCCATCCCCGAGAGCCATCTCTATGGAGATTGACTCCCCTGAGAATATGATGCAACACATCACATTCCTCAAGAGTGAGGTTGAGCGTCTGAAGAAGAACCTCCGCACTTCAGAACTACAGCGTAAGTTCCAGTACTGCATTAGCCTGGAAATCCAGACCCAAATCTGAAAGATTAAGGGTCTGGCATCGACTAATGAAAATCGGCCAGCTCGAGGGGCGTCACCAAGCATGCATTTGAAAATCTCACTGCACGCAATTGGATAACACTACGACCAATCACAACAATAAGCCCCATACGCTTAGCTACCAGCGGAGCTAACAGGTAGATTAGACTCTTGCCGTATTCGGTCGGCAAAACAGCAAAAACGTCCTTCTTGCAAAGGAAGGATTCGAGCGCCGTCTTCTGTTCCTCTTTTAGATAAAAAGCCAAGTCTAACTCGTTCATTGTAGCGGCCAAAGCCGTTTCAAACAACTGGTGTTCATCCATAGCCATCTTGCAATGTTTACTAATGACTTTGACGTCACAGCGCTGTCGTCCTCTGTTTAGCTCTCCTCTGGCCCGCCTAAATCAGATAACCCGATGTCATTGGTGCAGCTCGGCTACAAGGGCATATTTAATGAGCATCATTACTCGACGCCAGAGTAACTCGCTGAGCAAATTCAATTTGTGCTCTCGTGAGAACTCTGGATTTCCAGGGTAGTACTGCATTAGATCTACCGACAATATTAAATAATTTTTTTGCCTACTTACTTGAAGAACGTTAATGTATGGCTTACATCAGATTCATTCTCTAATGAATATTCTAAAGAAAATGTTTGTCTTTGTAATCTTTCATCAAAATTTGAAGGGACACTGTAACTTTTGGTCCTGTAGCGGTTAAAAGAAAAAAACTGTGTTTTACAGAAGAACATTGTTTTGGTTGTGCTACGGCTCTGCGTGATTGTATGAATGAATATGGTTCTTTAAATGAGATCGTACTGATCATAAAACATTCACTACTAGGCTTAAGAGATATAACCAGATTAGATGGAAAGGATCCAAAGCTGACTAGATGATAATGTTACTATAGCTATACCCATCAATAGACACCGTACTATTGAAAATAAATTCCAGCACAGCTCTACAACAACCTACTGAAATGATCCTTCACGATAGATGATGCTTTACAATGAACTCAATGTAGAGAGCTAGATATGGTGATTTATCTGTTCAAAATACATTGGGCTGCTCTCCTGTTGAGTGATAAAAACACCATCTCCACGTCGCATTTACAACATTTCAAATCCTTCAGTTCTCCTCATCTCCGAAAGCCAAGCCAATCTTTATTCTCGTTTTATCACGAGCTGTGTCACGTTCTCTTTTTGCCAGCAGACTCAGATCACTTACACTTAAGCCGGCTTGCCATAGTGAATCAGGCTAAGACAAAACACATCTTGGAAGAAAGATTCATTATATAGTATTTGACTTTTTTTAACTTTAAACTTTGAACAAAAAAACAAAAAAGTTTCATTGTGTACCTTTTAATATATTGTGCTGTCTCAGAAACATTGTTCCTTTTCATCAAAAGTCAGGTTTTTTTTAATTAAGAAATTAATACTTCTATTCAGCAAGGATGCATTAAATTGATCAAAAGTAACGTTAAGACATTTATAATGTTACAAAAGATTTCTAGGACAAATAAATGCTGTTCATTCTATTCATCAAAGATTCCTGAAAATATTTTTGTGTAAACCATGATACTCAGCAGCACTGATAATAAGAAATGTTTCTTGAGCACCAAATCGGCATATTAGAATGGTTTATGTGACACTGACAACTGGAGTAATGGCTGCTGAAAATTGCTTTGGTGAGCATAAAATACTTATTTCAACAAAAAATGTAAAATCTAATCAACCCCAAACTTTTGAACAGGAGTGAGTGTAATAAAGTACTTAAAGCAAAGAATGTGTCTATTGGGATATGGTGAACTTGACCTCCATATCCCAATTAAAAAGCCTCCTCAAATCCCGTTTTCACCATTGTAACTACATGATTTTTTTTTTCATGCCATTACTTTTCATGGCAACTAGATGGCAGTATGTGCATTAACAACAAGGACACATTACTCTGCTGAAATACTCTATCACCCTGTCCTCAAGGGCACGCTTGAGGACTTGTGGCCTCATGGCTCTTGTGCGTGTTTGTAAAGTCTGAGTGCAAAGGCCCCCCCTTTTTATTTTTATGGTTCATAAATTCCTAGTCTTCAACCCAGCAGTCCACCTGTAGTCCTGTCAGGGTGTCACAAGTTATGTTGATACGTTATCACAAAACATTTTCATAGTTTCAGAAAAATTAGATAACGCTACCTTCATCTATGTGTATGTGATTAATAAATGTCAGACTGTTGTACAGTAAGTAATGCACTGTTACCGTATGACTTTACCATAAAGATAAGCTCAGCTAATTGCTGTGTGTGTGTTTACAGATACAGAGAAAAGGGCTCAGTACATAGAAGAAGAGCGCCACATGCGGGAGGAGAACGTCCGCCTGCAGAGGAAGCTCCAGAGGGAGGTGGAACGCAGGGAGGCGCTGTGCCGGCAGCTCTCTGAGAGTGAGTCCAGCCTGGAGATGGACGATGAGAGGTACAAGCAGCCCAAAGTATCACATGTAACACTAGGGGTGTGCGATATGTATCATCTACAATAATATCGTAACTGTTGTTTTAACGATGTGGAAACTGAAGAATGAAGAATGGCTGTGACGGTTTCAGGGGTTTTTTTACCACTGCGGTGGTAACGGATACGGTATCTCACAAAAGTGAGTACACCCCTCAAATTTCGGCAACCATTTTAGTATATCTTCTCAGAGGACAAACCTATAGAAATGAAACTTGGATATATTTTAGAGTAGTCAATGTGCTGCTTGTATAGTAGTATAGATTTACTGTCCTCTGAAAATAACTCAACATATAGCCATTATTGTCAAAATAGCTGGCAATAAAAGTGAGTACTCCCTAAGTGAACATGTCAAAACTGTGTCCAAAATGTCAATATGTTGAGTGAGCACCATTGTTATCTAGCACTGACTTAATCCTCCTGGGCATGGAGTTCACCAGAGCTGCACAGGTTGTTGCTGGGAATGACATCATGGAGCTGCTGGATGTTAGACACATGGTGCTTCTCTGCCTTCCGCTTGAGGACGCCCCACATGTGCTCAATTGACCGTTCGCAAAACCCCGCCCTCGAACGGTCCTCGTCCAATCCTAGCTCAGCAACTGTAACTAAGGAGAAGGACCTCCGTCAAACATTGCGATTTCAGCACATGGTGAAACGATGCGCCTATGGCACCTGCAAGTCTGACACTAGGTAGGCTACCCCAAAAGTTTAGAGGGAGGGGTCGTTTTTTCGCCTTTCCAAAACCCAAGACCCAAGCGGAAAGATGCCGACAATGGATTAAGCAGTGTGGGAGACCTCACTCACAGCTAAATTCCTCGAAGATTAATAAGCATACATATGTCAGCGTATACAATAAGCGTCAGTCACGCCCGTTTCACATATAGCCTACTCCGTAGTCCGTTTACAGTGCGTTTTTTTTTCCGCACCCATGTTAACAGGTAAAGCTTTCACACTGCATGCGGATGCTGCAATCGTTTCTGCACCGAGTCTATTTTTGCTGTGCTGCACGCGCTGAATTAAAGTGACAGCGCATGGTTCTTGGTCAAAACGAACACAGATTGACATGAAAATATAATAATCTCAACATAAATGCATTTAATAAAATAAAATGTAGTAAACTCACCATAGCCTAAATGTATTTTTGGACTTGCAGACTTGGAGGAGTTCCGTTTGCACACAAGCACACACACACACGACTTGTTTAAATACATTTATATTGTTAATAAATAACAATTGTTGTTGTACCAGCAATATCTTCAAGTTTTGTTTTTCACTGTATTAATCTCAAATGTCATGATTTGCCAATGCAAGAGAGTAGCTAACAGTTAGGCCTAGCCTACTGGCACCTTTTTTCCCCCACTTCAAGCACTGGCCTCGATTGTTGTAATATTCCCGTCTTTGCTTATTTTAACATTTTGAACATATCCCTCCACTGCATATTGCAGCCCTTTCTGTCGTGCCCTGGAGGATATGTCTGCTGCATTACTCCAAAACCAATCACTTATACCGGTATGGAGCTCAACCCAGCCATGTGTCTGTTTCTCAATTGTTTGACGGGCGTAGTAACAATAACTAGGGGGCGTGGCTTTTGCGAACGGTCAATAGGGTTCAGGTCTGGAGAAATACTTGGCCACTCCATCACCTTCACCTTCAGCTTCCTCAGCAAGGCAGTTGTCATCTTGGCGGTGTGTTTAGGGTCGTTATCATGCCGATTGGCCCAGTTTCTGAAGGGAGGGCATCATGTTCTGCTTCAAAATGTCACAGTACATGTTGGAATCCATGTTTCCCTCAATGAAGCGCAGCTCCCCAAGACCAGCAGCACTCATGCAGCCCCAGACCATGATGCTACCACCACCATGCTTGACTGTAGGCAATACACAATTTTCTTGGTACTCCTCTCCAGCGTGTCGCCACACATGCTGGACACCATCTGAGCCAAACAAGTTTATCTTAGTCTCATCAGACCACAGGACATGGTTCCAGTAATTCATGGACAGGTTGTCTTCAGCAAACTGTTTGCAAGCTTTCTTGTGAGTCAGCTTCAGAAGAGTCTTCCTTCTGGGGCGACGGCCATGCAAACCGACTTGTTGCAGTGTGTGGTTTATGGTCTGAGCGCTGACAAGCTGACCTTCTGCTTCTGCAACCTCTAAAGCAATGCTGGCAGGACTCATGCATCTGTTTTTTTTAAGCCAGCTTCTGCACCTGACGCACAGCACAAGGACCCGACTTCTTTGATTGACCCTTGCGAGGCCTGTTCCGAGTGGAACCCGTCTTGGAAAACCTCTGTATGACCCTGGCCTACACTGTAACTCAGTTTCAGGGTGTTACCAATCTTCTTATAGCCTAGGTCAACTTTGTGGAGAGCAACAATTCTAATTCTCAAATCCTGAGAGACTTCTTTGCCATTAAGTGCAGTGTTGAACATCCAGTGTTCAGTATGAGAGAATTGTACTCCAAGCACAGATTTTAACTGCTCTAATACAAGATACAACAATTTTTATGGTTCTGTCAAGCAGACAAACCATGAACATGATGAATAGGACATGTGGCTTTGCATGGTTAAACGACGTACAGCTATTAGTTCACTTAGGGTGTACTAACTTTTGTTGCCAGCTATTTTGACTAATGGCTGCAGGGCTCTACACTAACTTTTTTCCCAAGGAGTACATGTGCTCCTAAATGAAAAAATTTAGGAGCACACAAAGAAATATAGGAGCACAGTGAAAAAAGTTGATTAAACTTTGAAGCATCAAAGTGGTAGTTGTGTAGTCTGTCAATGGAGGGAAAGAAATCTCTCAATTTCATCAAAGTTCTTCATTTGTGTTCCGAAGATGAGTGAAAGTCTTACAAGTTTGGAACGACATGATGGAGAGTAATAAATGACAGAATGTTCTATTTTGGTTGAACTACCGGTTTAATAATTTTGCAATTATTATTTTTAGCCTACTTCAAAATATATAAAAAGTGAACACCTCAATAGACCCCTTCAATGTTTGTAAACATCGAACGCCTAGGTCGGGTGCGCGCGCAGCATGGGGTCAGAAAAATGGTGCGGCTAATAGACCGGCATATTGTGTCAAGGGTATGCACTGTCTTTGCCATCACAGGAACGGGAACAGAACCATAATAAACTTGTTTTATCTAATGGCGATTGTCTGCCTGATCCCGAGCTCCTAACAGAATGGGTAGACATCGGTAGCAAGTGGCCAGATATTCACTGGTAACAGTTACTGCTATCTATTCTGTAGCATGACACAGGTCACAATTAATGCCAGATATCAAACTTCACCTAACTATTAAATCAGTCTACAGTTTACAGAAAACATTTGTTTACTTACCATGGCTTAACTCTACCGCTGCGGCTAACTCCTAGCAGCTGGCTAACGTCACGTCTGTAGCATGACACAGGTCCATTAAATTTACAAAACTATTAACCTGCATAGCTTAATGTTGTAGGCTAGTGTACATAAAACTGTTCATATTTTATTTTTATTTTTTTTGTAATAAACGGGCAGACTGGGACAATGCTACGATCAAAGATGCTCGTTTTAAACGGATGAGATCCTGCAGGAATCCTTAAACTTGATTCCACAACTGGTGTGATTTTCACAGTCCACGATGCAACAAGTAGGCATTTTTTTTCTTGACGAGAGATTCTCTGGTTAACACGCAATTCAATGGGATGGATTGAACTTTCTGACCCCGACCTGCGCACTGCGAATTTTCCTGTGACGTCAACCGTGAAGGGGTCTATAAAGTATAAAGTGCTAAAAACAAAACAAATGCCCACATGCTTTTTTCCTTTGCAGTACTTGCAGTAGGCTACATTAAGTTGTCCTCAAAAATGAGTTTTTGTCGTCTTCCTGTCCTCTGTGTCGACTGTTTTGGTCGTAACTTCAGTTTCTGCACTTGGTCTTTTGGTGAGACCTAAACGTTGCTAATAAAAATTTGATACTCATTTGCAAGTATTTATAGTGTGCAGAAGTTCCTTGTTTTTTTTGTTTGTTTTTTTGCACTTGGTCTTTTGAGATGATGACTATAGGCTTCATACTGTGTTGCGTATCTAGCTCACTAAGTGTTTACTTGACTTTTTTTTTTTATGGTGTAGGGCTTGTTTACATCTGGTCACTTCATGCATTTTCGCAAAACTGATATAGATCAGATCTTTTATTCCCGTGCTATATGCAGATTTAATATAGGCCTATGCAGAATTCACGTCACCAAAAGCAACAGATATGAGCAGCATTTTATTGATCATAAGCTCATTTCAAAATCAGCGATAGGAGAGAGCGACAGCAGCACTGGTAGCCTAATAGTCCAGTCATTTTAAGCCAAAATGGGGGTCAACCTTGAACAAATTGCAACAGAAGCAAACTCAACTGATTTTGTATCCTCAATATGTCCTGAGTAAGGAAAAAAAAGTCCCGAAGAATCCCATTAGGGGAAAGTTTCGAAAAAGACCCAAATATAGCCTATTCATACGCCTATTTTTTTTTTTTCTCACGTGAATAGGGTAAAATTTTTAACCTTTAGATATCAACATGAAAATTACTGAGTTGATTACTTGCATCAAGACAAACAAAAAATGTATTACAAGTTTTTTTTAAATTGTTTGTTAAAATGGAACGAACAGTGCATTATCTAATTACATATGTGCTAATTTGCATAAATACCACAACAGATCTAAACATTGGGTCTAGCCAGGTGAAAATGTCTTGTTGAATCTTGTTGACATATAATAGTAAAATACTTAATATTAAGGTCTGAATGGAACCCATTTAGGCTACCCATGAGCATTAATACATAGAGGCAGGAAGAAGTACTTTAAACCAGCCTTTATTAATTATTATTGCAGATATGGGGTTTGGAGCTGGGTCCGTGGGACTGTTTCTGGGGATTTACTTTTTATATTACTTACATTTTGTCTTCTGCATTCTCCTTACCATTGTCTCCTGTTCTTGCCTCAGACTCGTCCCCCAGAAACAGTCCCACGGACCCAGCCCTAAACCCAATCTCTTAAAAATTAATAAAGGCTGGTTTCTAAAGTACTTCTTCCTGCCTCGATGTATTAATGTTCATGGGTAGCCTAAATGGGTTCTATTCAGACCTTAATATTAAGTATTTTACTATTATATGTCAACAAGATTCAACAAGACATTTTCACCTGGCTAGACCCAATGTTTAGATCTGTTGTGGTATTTATGCAAATTAGCACATATGTAATTAGATTATGCACCGTTTGTCCATGTTAACAAACTTTTAATACATTTTTTGTTTGTCTTGATGTAAGTAATCAACTCTGTAATTTTCATGTTGATATCTAAAGGTTAAAAATTGTACCCTATTCACGTGAGAAAAAAAATTAATAGGCGTATGAATAGGCTATATTTGGGTCTTTTTCGAAACTTTCCCCTAATGGGATTCTTCGGGACTTTTTTTCCCTTACTCAGGACATATTGAGGATACAAAATCAATTGAGTTTGCTTCTGTTGCAATTTGTTCAACCTTTTTTCCTAAAATGACTGGACTATAATATCATTTCGTTTCTACTATTAATGAATATGATTGTGTGTTGAGCGTCTACGACTTACTTTCACTTTCATTTGCGGCAGTTTGCGCGTTGGCTTGATGAATAGATCATTCATCTGTCGTGATGCGTGTTTGCAGTAGCGTCATCATATCTGGCTATAACATGACATATAGCCAATAACACACGTTTATTTTTAGCACTGTTGGGAGGAGTCACTTGACTCTCTCACTTAAAATCCAGCAGTTCTCTCACATTCCCACACTATTTCAGTGATTGGCTCATTGGTTGCGAATCGTCGCTCTCATTTGAATAAAGTTAAGCGCGTCATATATATATGTATAATATATATATATTAGGGCTTAAAGGATAATTCCGGTATTTAACACCTTTGAGTCTATTTTGTAGTTTGTTTTGAATGAACTAGAGTGGTGGACAAAGAAATTTTGACAATGGTTCCTGTCTCGACTTTTTGACTATTTTAGAATTGCCCATGACCGCTTTAGAATGGGAGTCTATGGCCATGCACAAACATGTCCTTAAAACAACCCTTAACGTTCGTTTTCAAAACTGTGCAACTCACAGAGTGGTTAGTGGTGTTCGTTGATGATTAAAAACAAATATATCGGCGCAATGTATGATTTCAAAATCATACATTTGAACCAGCAAAAAAAAAAAAAAAAAACGAATATTCGAATGTCAAATTTTCAAATCGAATACCAACCCACCGAACGAATATTCGAATATTCGGGTCCAGCCCTAGAAATAGATGGTAACAATTGCAACATAAAACATTTGGGTCAGGTTTGCGTGTGTTTTTGTCACATTGCTTTAATCGCTTGATGTAGCAATATATATGAAACACATATTTGACCTGTAATATTTTGTTTAAATTATTTTCTGTAGAATTCTCATTTTAATATATTCATATTTATATTTTTATGAATAGAATTCATAAAAATGTTACAACTGGCGAGTGACACAGTTTCATATACCTGCCAATGCGGATTTTTAGACCCTGTTAGTAAATAATGCTAACTTAAATAATATAAGAAACTTAAATATTAAGTAAAATAAACAACAATATAAAACACTTGCCTGAAGAGCAAATGTTATCTTCCACTGGTGCAAGATATAGGCTATATTTGAATTAAAAGGGTATTTTTTTTATATAGGTATTTTGTTCTTTATAGAATGTTTTTATAGGGCAGAGTGTTGTATGTGGAATGGTTGTTTATGTTTTTGTGGGTTAGCATTGCAGCAGTTCTCTCATCCGAGACAAATTTCTCCTATGGGAGTCTTGGGAGACAATAAACAGTACCTTTACCTTGATTTGATGTTGCACTGCCAGAGACGTGAGTGAAGATTTGGGAATAGAAACAAGAGATTCCATGTCCAGTGGACATTATTGTTCAATTCGTGGAAGATCAAGTGACAAATGGCTTAAATTTATGGACTTCTGTACCTCTCTCATTTGGCACGAATCCAAATGTTTCCATGGTTGCGATGTAACATTTGATTGCTACCCTATTATTTGTTTTGTAAACAAAGCTTTGTGCTTTACTCATGTCATAATATGTAATATATACGTAATGATGTGTATATATATATATACAAAAAACATCATTCACATACAATCTGTTTTGGCGTACCACCACTGCGGTGGGGGGCTGTCAAGATGACTGGCATAGCCCTAGCTGGGAGTCAGCTGTCAACAACAGCTGACTCCCAGCTAGGGCTATGCCAGTCATCACAAAAACTCATGTGATCAACAAAATCCAAGAAAATATTGATATACTTTTTTTTTTGCCAATATCGCACACCCTTATGTAACACCTACTGCTTCACTTAGATGCTCTATTTTACTGGTTTATTTTACTGGTTAATTTCACTGATGAACATTTTAACCACCACCTATTGTTCTGCAGGTACTTCAATGAGATGTCCGCTCAAGGCCTACGTCCCCGTACCGTCTCCAGCCCCATTCCCTACAGCCCATCCCCGTCTTCCAGCAGACCCATTTCACCAGGTACACCATATTTACTTGAAATAGTACTTCATACAGCTTTCCTAACTCGCCTGATCATTGGAATCTACTATAGAAAGTTGTTTTTGAATATGGCTCTCACAGTTTCTATTGTGTTTTTTTTTTTTTTTTTTTTTTTTTTAATAATAATAATAATAATAATAATAAAAGCAATAGCCTACATCTGTTTTCCATTTACACAAAGATAATAAGAAAATAAAACTACAGGGATTAAAGTTCTCCGTTGCTATGACAGATTTCCGTTAATTGCAGCGAGTCTACGATGGATTTCCGTCAATTGCAGGATTCCTGCCTGTCCTTCTGTCTTAAATTTACTTTTTTATCATTTTAAGGCCATAAATATGCTTACATTTCTCAAATAGTGTAATAAATGTCTTAATTTCAGTTTGAATAGGTCTTAAATTAAGGAAAGATGAGAAAAACTGTCCCGTGATCACTCCATTTTAAAAGTTATTCTAATATGTTTATTTTTTTTATATCATGAACGTCTGAATTTATAATACTACATGTAACATTTATAATACTACATGTAACATTTATAATACTTTATGTAACGGTTTGGAAAGTATTCTACATGTTTAATAAATATAATTACACAAAAATGTCCAAATCTAGTGAACGCATAGAGAGAAATGCACATTTTATACGGATTAGCCTACATAAGAGAGTAGTCTGTTTCTATTCGTTTTGAATTGTTTTGCTTAAAAGTAGACTGACTATCTATCTACCTACCTACCAGAGTTTCGGTTCATTTTATGAGACGCACTCCAGTTCACGGGCAATACAATATCACGCTGGCGCCTCCATGTCCTTATTTTATTGTCTGCTATATTTTATTGTCTGCTTCTCATTTATTAAATCTAGCAATTGGTTGATGAAACATCGATTAAAATTAAGATACAATTTATACTAAACGAAATTCACTTTAAAGAAAGGCTTATAATATAATGAAGGTTGTGAAATAATTGGCTAATGTTAACTCTACTTTGGTGCTGCAATGATATTGCATATCGCCACGCTAACCGACTTCATCTGAGCTGCTTTAGGGGCCGTTCACATGTTTGCACTCTCACATTCGTTATTTTAAATGTAGATGTGCGAAAATATAAGCTCAATTTAACAACACAAGCACCTGTTAATTAAAATGCCATAATAGTATTGTATAAATATGAATATTTGTATATGGTCCTCGAATGTTATATTTCACCAGTATCAGCATTGGAGTGTTTGCGCAACTTGCATCAAGCCAGTTGGTGGCGACAAGTGACTGTAGTCATGAGTGAACAATTGAACCATTAAATGAACTGATTAGTCCAAAAACAAGTTGCTGAAATCAATCTTTGATGCTCATATAAATTGCTCATTTGCCTCTGGACACAAGTATTGCATTGGCATTTGATTGAAATGTAACATCTATGCAAAATAATCCTTGAATCATTTCTAATTTAAGGCCATTCCCGTTTCGAATATGTGATTTGTTTATTTTATTTTTACCTTCAAACTCCTTAAAGTGCACATGTGTTGATGAGGAAAATAAAAATGATCTCGGTGGGGATGCCCACGAACCCCCATTGCAGGATCACTATTGCAAGGACCTCGGTATTTATAAAATCCTGCGTATGGGCCTGTACATGCTGTTCACTTTTCATATAGTCAACATAGATCAAATAAAAAAAAAAATTATATTATTTATTTATAATGGCTAGGTTAAAAAAATATGTATAGTTTGTGATATTAGCTCACTTTTCGGCAAAAGCTCTGTTGGCTTTTATTATTTGAGAAATAAAAACTTGTGTTGTTGTCATACAAATAATTAACCATTTGCATAACTTTATCACAAAGAGATAAGTCTTGTAAAAGCATTAGATTGAAAACATTGAAATTTCATAAAGTGTGTAAATAATAGAAACACAGTTCAAAATGGCCTTTATTTAAATGCAAATGTTCTTTGAGTATTTAATTTGTGAAGGTAAAGCATGTACTCACTATACTCCTAATTACAAGAAAAAACTGCTCTGAAACTGGGTGTGCGACAGGCTGTGGAATGGGGTTTGGCCGAGGAAAAATTCAGTCAAAAGTTTTTTTTTTGTTTTTTTTTCTTTAATCCCTGAAACTAATATCTTGTTCTGGTTAATTTGTTCATTCCAGGAACACACAATTTGTAATGTCTTCTTAAACTGATTCTGACCTTATGTGATTGTAGTCAGTTTCAGTCTACACCTGTCTTCAGGAGCAGGCCTGTTCAACATTCCTTGGCATATAGGCATAAAGGCATATACTCACAAGCAAATAGATCTGAAAAGAGTGCTCATTTACCGATGAACTGCACATTATGGGTGTTTCCGTCACAAAGACTGTTCTAAACAATTGGCAGCTAAAATAATATGCCATATTTTGACTGAAATCAAAGCATGTAACCTTCATGGATAAGCCAAATGGAATGCATTGCATTGAGTTTAATTAGGGTATTAAATCATATTCACGATTTGATACTGAACTCACGATACAATATTACTGCGCTACTCCAAGACGTGGTAAAAGGTTAACAAAAAATGTACCGTTGTTTAAAATACTAAATTTGATTTTACATTGTGGAATTGAATAGGTTTTGACTTGGTGCTGGTAACCCAATGCACAGGACAATGGTGACACCATCATGATTCTGAAGCTGAAAATACAGAATTATTTTAGACATATGCTTGCACTCTTTCACTGACTAGATACAGTACATTTAAAATAATGTAGGCCACTTTTTACTGGTAACATTTGGCATTATCAGGACCCACAAATATTGCCCCATTTCATTATTATACCTTATATTCAACAGTGGTTTAATGTAGTACTTACACTAAAACTCTGAAAACTTTCATTTTTTCTCATTTTTTATTTTGGGTGAACTATACACAATACATATTGTCACTATCCACGATACATATTGTTGCAGTTTTGTATTGCCATATATTGTGACACGATATATTGTTACACCCCTAAGTTTAATGGAAATGTTTAGAAAGATTGAAAGGCAAATTAATCTAAATATATTTTATTAAAGGTTTGGTTACCTGGCTGCACTTTTCAACATAATAAAAGTAAATAAGGATTGGGTCTGTAAAGCTAAAAAAAAAAAGCTATGATAAAAGTGCTTTGTATAACTGTGATAAATGTTGGTCTGTTCCTTACTATGTTTGTGTTCATTGGCCTATTTGAGAATTAATTTTTTTTTCCGTTTTTTTTTTATAGATCAAATTGTTTCAGCGAATTGGTTAATTAAAATTGCATTTATGTTGCTTTTGTGTTCTTTTTAAATCTTGAACCCTTAAAGCTCTATTCATTGTTATTGTGTGGAAAAGTGTGACCAGTTCATTAACTCTGTATAATAACACACTTCAGTGAATTTGCTAAAGCCTCGCTGACTTTGTGTACCTCATTATGTTTGGTTTTGCAGGGTTGTCTTATGCGAGTCACACAGTGGGCTTCACCCCGCCAACTACGCTGACCAGAGCAGGCATGTCCTACTACAACACACCTGGCCTGCATGTTCACGTAGGAGCCTCACACGGCATTGCAGTGAGTTCCTTCTGGCCTTGCACCATCATGACTGTCTGGGTTTTTTCCCTTCCTAATAAGCCCAAAGTATGCTTCGATTTTTACGTGTCCATAGGGTTGTACACCGTCAATTTTGTCATCAGCTTAGAAATTCATCCTAAAATCTCAGACTTTTATTCCATTTCATCCCCCCTTTCTCTTAAACATACCTTGTTAGACTGCTCTGCTTTTAATGCAATTAGGCAACAATTTTACTAAGAAAGCTCTCTTAAGTACTTGTTTAAAGGGATCATATGATGCTTTTTAATGTTTAGTGTGTAATGCATCTGTTTGTGCATTTATAAGATCTGCAATGTACCAATTTCAATACGCAAGTACTAGAGCTGCATAATTAATCGTTAAAAGGTTGTAATCTTGATTCAAATACCCACGCAATTTTATTCCTAAATGACAAAGATATGTCCATTTCTAATAAACCTTTGACAAGTGCGATCACAGCGGAACATTTAAATCTGCATTAGCTTCAAATAAAGATTGTATCAATTACATCGTTGCATTAGTAGGTGGCGACAAGTGCTAACCAGTCATTTTATTGATTTATTCATGAGATTCATTCAAAAAGTCAAACAAGTGAAGTCTTTATGAGCGAGTCATTGAATCATTCATTCATTCAATTTAAAATCAAATTAATTATTATTTTTAAATGGACTATAGCAATTAACATTTTGTCAGAACCTCTAATAAATTACATTATTTTATTTAGTTGTCTATTCAGAATTGTGGGACAATCACTCCATTTGAAACAACAAAAAAATTGTGATTCTCAGTTGAGAACCGTGCAACTCTAGTTTTGAGTATTTTAAATGTTTTACTAATATTCCTTGTTGAATGTGTTCCCCAGCCTGTTTAAGTTTTTTTTTTTTTTTTTTAAACTGCAGATACCCTGTAATGCACAATTCACAGAAGAGTTTATTCAGTACAGTTTTCTGCAGATAGCTCCAAGCATTTAGCAGTTTCAGTGTGGGCCTATAGTCTTTACTTTATCTTGCTGTAATGTGTTTATTATGTGCTAAAGGTCATTTGGATTACATTTCAAACATTGAACAAACATGCAAAAATATTGGTAGCTCATCACAGGCAAGTGTTAAAGGAATCATGACACATGGTGTTTTTTTTTTTTTTATGGTTTGGATGCTACCTTAGACCTTGCTCTGACATTATGCTCTGACATACGCCCATGCATATGGTATTAACGTTATTTGTGCAGGTCTTAAAAAAGGTTTTAAAAAGCCTTAAACCCTTGACTCAGCACTCCAGTTACGTCACATTTATTTATATACCACTTTATACAAAAGATTGCTTTAAAGCAAGCAGCTTTACAGTATTAAACATGACAAACAGGTCCAGTAGTTTGAAGGGGTTTACCAGCCTGAACATACTGTTTTGAACTCCAGAAACAAACTCCAAACAAACTTAATTTTGTCCTGATTTTATTCAAAGTGACGTCACGCCAGTTCGTTCTTCTATTTTGCCTGAAGAGGGTCTAAATGGTTCTAGATGGAGCTGGTGTGAATCTTCAGCTGTTCTAAACATCAGTTTTATCACATCCCATGGAAAGTTATAGATTATTTACTGTCCTTTCTCCCTTCACAGAGACCCTCCCCAAGAAGAAGCAACAGTCCTGATAAATTCAAGCGGCCCACTCCTCCACCTTCCCCCAACACGCATGCTGGTGTGCAGCCACCACCTCCCCCGCCACCCACCGGACACCCGTCATCATCCCAGCAGTCCATGCAGCCATAGGTCAATGCGCCATCGGAGAGGACTCCAAACAGAGCTGCTTCACTGTAACATCCTTCCAGCCAAAGGATTAAAAATCCTTCTTATCTTCATCGTCTCGCACTGAAACCATTAATTTGTCTTGCTCATAGTTTTCTGTTTGGAAGAATGTGTCCACTTGAGACAAGGGGTAAAGGCATTTCCAGCTCAGAGGGAATGAACATGTCTTTGGTGTATATTACAGTTTTAGCAAGTACTTAGTGCTTTGACACACACTACGCCCATAGCAATCTCTTAGAAATTGCTTGTTCGTAGATGGTTTCATATTTTTTTCATGTTTAGACACTTTAAAAGTGTGAGCCAGAGTAGACCATTAGGACGTTCCAGAAAGCCACAGGTAGGTTCAGTACTTAAGATGGAATCATGAACAAAGCATCTAATGGCCTTTTATTGATAATACTCTGGTAATAGTAATACCAACAATTACTATTAAATCATAAGTGTCTCAGAAAGTGGTGGAAAAAAAACAAAAACATTCTGTTTATACAGCAATATGCATTTGATAGTTGCCTCATAAACATAATCGGAAAGCAAGACCGCAAAATATGTTAATCGTGCTGAAAATACTTAACAGTAGTGATGAAGAAAGCTCACAAAGCAATGTCCAGGTCATATATCATCTCATAATCAGAATAAAAAAAATGTTTAATTTCATTCCTTTCTGACCTGGACAGTAAGTGGCTTTGCCGTGTTTGAATGAGAAGATTCTGCAGTAGATGACTTAGTGTTTCGGAGCCGCTGCAGATGTAATGCGTTGTTGGCATCTACTTTTATCCTCCTGGTAGGATCTAAAAGCTTTTTTTAAATTTCAGCAAGACACTTGAATCATTAAATGCTGTAGATTAGAAAAGACTAGTGTGTTTTTGTGTAGTGATCGTCTCGTTTCTTTTTACAAACACACCTGCAGCTCTTTTCTGCTTAACGGTGTCTGGTACCACTGTGATATTTGTTTTCTTACTTATACATATACTGAGTATAAAATAATTGGAAGTGAATTGAAGCATGTGTAAATAGAATTTTTGTATGCTTTGCAAATTTGCCCAATACCCGAAATTCTAATGGGGGTCCCTTTTGAAAAGTGTTTAAAAATGTTTCATGCAGATTTACGGAAGGTCAAACCAATCATTCATTTCCCAAAGCCAACTGTGGTCGCAAGTTTCCATCGGAGTTCAAGAAAACTTGCGACCATAGTTGGCTGATGATGCTTTTGGAGAAACGCACTTCTGGTCGGTTGTAGTTAAGTTGGTTGGTTACTGTGGCCAAGTGAATGCTGAAAGTGTACAACCTCTTACAAAACATGACTGTGTTTGCTGAAGCATGACATCAGCGCTTTTCATCCTCAATACAGGGTGTGTCTATAGTTTTCGTCTTCCAATTTTTTTTTTTTTTTCACCATGTATTCTTTTAGAGCACAATTCATTAGATTTCGTGGAGCCAGGAATATATTTAATTTAATGTTACACTTTTGTTTACCTTCATTTTTTTTTTTTTTTTACTGTTGTCTCTGTAAATATCTGTGTATAGAAAAAGAATCATTTGACTTCAGTTTTTGTCTCGTTTTTGTAATTTCCAGCCTCACCCACCTTTTATTTTAAGACTGTTGACGACTGAATGTAACGTTTGCTCATTTTACTGCTATCATTAACAGAGGACACCTTTGAGCCTTAACTCGCTGTGGTATTGCTCTAGCTTATCCCCACATCAGACTATTAATGCCTTAATATGTGGTTCAGTCATTTTTTTTTTTTTGTCACAGCAGATACTAATTCTGGTTTGCATTGCATCATTTGTAAAGTAAAAACTAGCTACATTATGTAATGGTTATTTTGGTTATTAAAATGATGATGATTATAACTGAAAGTCTCGAATTGGTGTAAAAACTCTAATGACCCTGCACTGTCTTTTTAACTATTATTTGCAGGATAATTTCTTTCCTGTGTGAAGATAAATCACTTTTTTTATGTCAGTTTGGATAAAAGTATCTGCTAAATGCCTTAAATATGAATGCTTTGACATTGTTCTGCTGGTTGAATTGCATTGCGAAATGACCACCTCTTCACTGTGTTGGTTGTAAACATGATATTGTTACACATCATCTTCAATCTCACTATTTTTCTTAGTAAATGTTTCAACCTAAACTGCAGGTCGCATAACATATTCAAGTAGTAATGTTTTCTTAAAGGTATTTGAGATATTTTGAGGGAGTACTGTGAGGAAACTTTCCTGGCAGCTTTTGGGCTTGTGGTTTTCTTTTTGTTCCCACGGATTGTTGCACTGGGCTTTATCTTTGCAGTGCATTCTCTCTGTACAAAAGACCTCGCTCTGATACTGTGAGAAATTTAGCATGAGTGTCTTTCCCACTGGCAGAATCTCAAGGGCCTGATTTGATAAAGATGTGTGATTTAAAAATGTGCATTTTGAAGTTTATATTTATGTACCGTATGTGATGTCGAAATGGATAGTAAAGAGCTGGAAATTGCATGAGAATAGCTTGATCTCTTGAACTCTGCAACAATACCGTACACACTCACACTCCAGTAACTTTTCCATTAAGGCATTGTATTGCTTTAAATGCATTTTTCCTAACCATATGGAAAATGTCTTTGTCACTTATTATATTACCTATAAATGTAAATCACCATCAACTTTCTCTCTCTTCATACAAAAATGCAGATAGATAGATAGATAGATAAAACCAGTCAAAAGTTTGGAAACATTACTGTTTTTGAAAGAAGTCTCTTATGTTCATTAAGCCTGCATTTATTTGATCAGAAAAAAAAAAATATTGTAAAATATTACAATTTAAAATAATGGTTTTCTATTTGAATATACTTTAAAATATAATTAATTTCTGTGATGCAAAGCTGAATTTTCAGCATCATTACTCCAGTCTTCAGTGTCACATGATCCTTCAGAAATCATTCTGATATGCAGATTTATTATCAATGTTGGAAACAGTTGTGCTGCTTAATATTTATTTTTTTATAACCTTTGATAATTTTTTTCAGGATTCTTTGATGAATAAAAAGTTAGAAAAGAACAGCATTAATTTAAAATAAAAATATTTTGTAACAATATACACTACCGTTCAAAAGTTTGGGTCAGTACTTTATTCTTTCTTTTTTTTTAAATAAATTAATAATTTTATTCAGAAAGGATGTGTTAAATCGATAAAAAAAGATAAATGCTGTTCTTTTAAACTTTTTATTTATCATTGAAAGTATCAAAGCAGCTTAGAATGATTTCTGAAGGTCATGTGACACTGAAGACGAGTTATGGCTGATGAAAATTCGCCTTTGCATCACAAATAAATTATATTTTAAAGTAGGCCTATATTAAAGTAGCAAACCATTATTTTCAATTGTAATGTTTCACAATATTGTTGTTTTTTCTGTATTTTTAATCAAATAATTGCAGGCGTAATGAGCATAGAGACTTCTAGTTATCTTGTTGGTTAAGGGTGAATAGTAAATACATTTTGTATAATTTCAAAATCATTTTGGGGTGAGCTTTCATTTTAAAGGACAGTTGTTGTTTTTTAAATGACACATAAGTGTAGTTATAACATACGCTTCTGGAGTGTAGACTATGGTCCCTTTAAGACGTGAAAGGAGGCAGATGATCCCGATAACACGTGTCAGGGCTGTATTGTCATCATCAACCGGTTCGGACTGGAACTGCGTCGCACATACACATAGATGCACGTGGCATGTGTTTACAATTTATTCTACTGTAAGAATTCAAATGAAACTTGTCAAATGAAGCAAATTCCATGAACGCAGTCTATATACATTGTCCATGTCACAGGAAAACTAACGTTACCCATTCTACCTTCGGTGTCACACAGCGGATGCTTCCTGTAAATATATAATGGTGTTTATCATTTCAACAGTGGCGAAAAGTAATCGTTTAAGTGTTAAGGGGAATTGGTCAATGTCGGGTTGACTGCAGCCGTGCTGTGTTTATTGTCACAGAATAAGAAAGGAAGTTAGAGCATCGAAATGTGCAGCTGGGCCAGCGAGAACAGCTTCAAACCGGTTTAAACGCCTGGCAACAAAAGCTGGAGCTCTTGCAGAACACACCGCACAATGATGAAGACAGACCGGGATGTTGCAGACCAACACATCCACAGTCATTCACAGCGGTCATCTCACATTATGACACAATGATATGATATGACATTTAAAATCATAACACCGGATTGTCCAAAGAGCCAGTTCAACATCCTGAACTGAATTTACCACGGAAATCATCATCATTTCGCGGTTGGGGTAGGTTAAGCTTTTACTTTCAATCTCTTAGTGAGACGTTATAATGTTTTTAATAGTACTATTCTTTAATATATTGGATATTCACGTCACAAAAAGCAAACAGGTTTTCAGCTTTAAATGAAACCTATAGCCTACGTTTTTCATTGTTGTTTTCATTACGTTGATAGTATTCACAACAGTTTGAATTGCATTTATGTGAAACGAATAAACAAAAACATAGGCTTAATATTCATCAGTATTACTGTACTGTTCTATGAGAACTGAACTGAGTTGGACGGTGACATCATTTTTTGCAGAATTGCATTATAGATGAACTCGTTTAATTACTGATGATCTTTACAACGGAACTGAATCGACACTGAACTGAACAACAGCCAAATGCATCATTTTCCTGCTATGGCTGTAAAGCTGTTTTGAAACTATCTGTGTATTGTATAAAGCGCTGTATAAATAGACTTGACTTGACAAGAGTTCAGGAGCGCGGATGAGCGCACAGCTGCAACCGTGCGCGCTCCTGAACTCTGCGTCCGTGCGCTGCTTTTACGCGCATTCCGCACACCTTGTTCTTTGGGTTTGTTCTTTATGTAAGTTAAGTTAAGTTGAGTTGAGGTTGGAATGCAAGATATGTTCCTCCACGAATAAAATCAGATAAATTAATAATTGTGCTGCCTGGTAAACCCTTCAATATGGGGAAGATGGCAATATCCGAAATCCTTGTGGGGATTTATTCGGTCCCCATGACCAACATCTTATAAATCATATTAAATTAGCCTATGTTTTTTGAAAATGTACAAATTCTGTGATGGTAAGGTTTATGGGTAGGGTTAGTGTAAGGGGAAAGAATGTACAGTTTATATACAGTATAAAAATCATGTCTATGGAAAGTCCCCATAAACATGATAACGTGTGTGTGTGTGTGTGTGTGAAAGAAATGAAATGTCATTTATTTGTCTGAACAATGTCTTTAAATGTGTTTTTCACCACAGGAACCCAGTGTAAACATGAGCGCAGGGAACACAAAACAAGCCCCGGATGGTGGATGGGGTTGGGCCATTGTGGTTGCCTCTTTCATGGGTCAGCTCCTGGCCTACGGCTCGCCTCAGTCCGTGGGGGTGCTTTACCCGGAATGGCTGAACACCTTCCAGGATGGCAAAGGCACAACAGCGTGGGTCGGCTCTCTCGTGTCTGGGGTCGGACTCATCGCTAGTAAGTTTTCAACATTGAAACGAGATACTTTATGCTTAATAAATCTACCCTGCATATTGCATCCCCTTTGTTCCGGGTAAATATACCATGGTAAACATAAACATAACTAACCACAATGAGTCTAATGACTATGCTTTCCAACTCCATATGATCATAATTCAGCTTCAAACTATAAATACTGAGCAATTATTAAATGAAAAGTCTTTGACCTTGTTTTTCATTATGAAACTTGTTTATCAATATAAAATAAAGAGCAGCGTGTCAAATCAATAGGGCTACAGTTGTGACTAATGATTTTCGGTTTGTGTCAGTGGGACATTTGATGTCATGTCTTGTGCTTTCATAAGTCAATCAAAATCTGCCTAGTTAAATGCCCCGGCTTACATCCGATTTTTTTTTAAGCAGTTATTGATTGTATTTCTATTTTGAGTTTCCCATTCTCTAATAAGGTGATGCTTTTGTCCTTTTGCACAGGTCCCATCTGCAGTGCCTGTGTTGTGAACTTCGGGGCCAGGCCCGTAACCATCTTCAGCGGGGTCATGGTCTCCGGAGGGCTTATGCTGAGCGCTTTTGCACCCAATGTTCAGTTTCTCATATTTTCCTATGGGATAGTTGTTGGTAAGTATCTCACATTTCAAAGTCTGAATGTGGGCCGATGGACGATATAATGCAGAAAATGTTGCTAAAATTAAATGTGCTTATTTTCACAATATTTGCTCAAAATGTATTAAAACATTAAAAAGTCGCCATATTTATTGGCATATTAAATCCTATTTTTATATCTATTATATCTATAAGTATTATTAACTTAAAGGGGTAGTTCACGCAAAAATGAAAATTCTGTTATTAATTACTCACCTTCATGTCGTTTCAAACCTGTATGACTTTCGTTCATCTTCAGAACACAAATGAAGATATTTTTGATGAAATCTGAGAGTTTTCTGTCCCTTCATTGGCAGTCCACGCAACTACCACTTTGACGCTTCAAAAGGTTCATACAGTGATCGTAAAACTAATCCATATGAATTGAGCGGTTTAGTCCAAATTTTCTGAAGAGACTCGATCGCTTTATATGATGAACAGATTGAATTTAGACATTTAAATATTCATCAACTCACACATCAGTTGTGGTAAACGGAAGGTCAAATGTTCCCTTGACGTGCGAGAACCAGTTTCAAAACCAAGCTCTCAGATTTCATCAACAAGATCTTCATTTGTGTTCCGAAGATGAACAAAAGTCTTAAGGGTTTGGAACGACATGAGGGTTGGTAATTAATCATTTTTGGGTGAACTACCCCTTCAATTATTCTGTAGTTTAGGGGGATATTTAGAGTTTGAGTATGGTCTTGTGCTCAAGCCCCCTTTTCTTGGATAGCAACACAAATCTGTTTGCCTTTATTATAGTTGATTATAATGAAGATTAAATGAGAGGGTGAACTTTTCTTTAACCTCACACTTTTATTATACAGGACTAGGCTGTGGACTTATTTATGCTGCTACTGTAACCATCACTTGCCAGTATTTTGACAAGAGACGCGGTCTTGCTCTCGGCATTATTACAACAGGTAGGCTAAATATATCATCAGTTGAAAATGATACAATGTTTAGACACACTTGACTAAATTTATGTTTCTCATCATTTTAAAAACATTTTTATCTCAAAGCATGAATATAAATTTCTACTCAAAGCTGACATTTTATTAATTTAATTATTTATTTATTACAAATGGATGAGTAGGATCGGATGGGGAAATATGTAGCACGTGAACTCCTTCAATGCTGTTTTTAAAAAAAAGGAATATATAAAAAATAGTTTTCATGACTACTATTTTTCTAAAATGTGTAAAAAGTACTTATTAGGGCTGCATGATTTGGGGGAAAAATCGTATTGTGATTTTTCTAATAAGAAATGCGATTATGATATAAAATGTGAAAAATATTCCAGGTTTGCAGGCCTGCACAATTTGGCCATATATTCTCTATTGTTGATAAGCACTTATCATTGCAATGTTGCGTTCCCATGCAAAGATCAGCAGTTTCTCTGAATAATAATGAGCTGCTGACATGTAAGAACAGAGTGCCCTGCTTTCTAAGATCAAAGTGAACGATAAATGGAGTTATTGTCTCCCAAAAGAAAGAACCTATTCTGAACTGCCTGGAACGAGTCAACTGTAATTTCAGTCTTGCTTCCTGCACGAACCTACAGACGTTTGTGACAAATCAGCAAAATGCCAGCCTAGCTTTAGTGGCTGCTCACAAAAAAACATCTACTTTGACCCGCCCTCAAACACTGTAGTTGTAGCTGAGGCCTGGAAGAGTTTGGTTCATGTTGTCTAAAATTCGAGAAGACGCTATTTTCTGAGCTGCGAAAGGAAATCCACCAACGCCATTGTTACTCTTTTTTATCACTGTGCACCAAGTGCTGAGGAAGCCTCTGGAGCTGAAATTCAGATATGGTAATGGCCGTTTGGTGTCCGACACACGCTGTAAGCTGTCGACCAATCATAACAGACTGGGCCATCTGACCAATCAGAGCAGCATAGGCTCTCGGAAAGGCGGGGTTTAGAGGGGGTTTTCTCCTGTGTGAAAAGAGGTGATGATGCCATGTTTATTTTGAGAAACCTAGTTTGCATGTAAACCCATTTTAGGAGACCTTCAAAACAAAATTAGGAAACTCTAACCCTCTGGTGCTCTTCGCGTGTCGGTCAAAAATTTTTTGTTTGTTTTTTTTTGTCAATGAAATGAATGTACTATATTTTAGTTTGATGTTTTTTATTTAATATTTTGTATTTTTAGGAGATTTTTTGTATACTACATTATATTTACGCTGTATTTATAATCCATTTATTAACTTTTTGAGCATAGACCTGAAAGTTAAATTTCCAACTTAAACTGTCGTAAATCTTAAATGCTTTAGAGCACAGAAGAGTACGATCTCTTTTCAAAGACGACACTTGGCAGATTATTGCTGAAGTGAAAAAAAAGTTTAAAAAAGTGAATTTAAAAAAAGTAACAGAATTTGACGTGTATTGTTATATACAAAATGCACAAAGATACTATTTTCAATTTTTATATGAAATATATTTTCTAAATCACATTTTACTCTAAATCTGCAAGAAAATCAAGCCATAAATCTAAAAAAGTTTAAATTTGAGCTTTATATCTTGATATAAAATTCACTTTCAGTAAGATTTTGTTTGGCTCCAGTACCAACATTTTTCACTAGATATTTTTGACCGCGAGGAGCACAAGTGTGACAATTTTTTACAGGGCCATTTAACCTTTTCGAATCATGTCCACAATTTTTGTGTGTGTGTGTGTTCACATAGCAAGTGCCAAAACCTTTACCAAATTTCGTACCATTCCAGTGAAGTAAAAAAAAAAAACATTCATTCAAAAATGACCAAAGAGCACCAGAGGGATTACTTAAGTCGCAGCCTTTGCAATTTGATACTCGCACTAAGCCATCTCACAATTTCGGTTTTACTTCAATTAATCATGCAGCCATAGTACTAATAACATCCATATCCAATTAAAGTAAGCCAATTCAATCCTTCTCATGTTTCCAGGTACAAGTATTGGAGGTTTTCTCTACGCTACAGCACAGAATGAGTTCATTGCACTCTTTGGACTCGACGGCTGCCTTTTGCTAATTGGCTGTTTTGCACTAAACATCATCGCCTGTGCTGGACTCATGAGACCACTGCACCTGCCGGCCTACTACCTGAAACAGAGAGCAGCGCTGGTCGAGAAGGCAGAGGAAAAGGTTCTGGAAAAGAGCCCTGTCGTGGAGGACCGCATCAAGAAAAACCAGTCCGTCAACGTTCTCGTCACCGGAGAGACGAAAGAGCCTCCACCGTACGAGAAGACCCTCCTGAGTTATGTTGTGTTGGTGCGGCTCATGAAGAAGAAACAGAAGGAGTACTTAGAATACTTGAAGTCGACAGGGGAACTGCTTCAGAACAGGGTCTTCTCGGCCATGTGCGTGTCTCTGTTTGCGTATTGCCTGGGTGCGTACACTCCTCTTCTCTTCCTGGAGGATTTGGCCCAGAGAGAGGGTCTGGTCGATGGCATCAGCACCATCCCGCTGGTCTCCATCATGTCCATTGCTGCAGGAGTGGGGAAGCTGTTGCTGGGCATCACGATGGATATCCGCTGGATGAACAGCATCTTTCTGTACAGCTTCACCCTGCTGGGCTCAGGGGTGGCTCTTCTCATTATCCCCGTCACCAAGAACTACACTGGGCTGCAGGTCATCTCAGCGGTGCTGGGCTTCTTTTCTGGAAACTGGTCCGTCGTACCCTACATGACCACTAAGGTTGTGGGAATGGATCGTCTGACCGAGGCATATGGGATCTTGATGTTCTTTGGTGGATTTAGTATAATGCTTGGACCACCTGTCGCAGGTAATTTTTTTTACTTGTTGCCATGATTTTAGTTCAGACGCTATGCAAGCCTTTAAAATGAACTTAATTCACAAATTAATTAGTACGGACCAGAGATTGGCCAAAATCTGAATTTTTCTTTTCAGTTCATCAGTGGGATTTTGAATTGGAAGTTCACTTCAGTTATTAGCAAATGATTAAGTACAAACCAGAAGTTGGAAAAAATAGAATATAAGAATCCACTTCTTTTCAATTCATCAGTGGGAATTGGTCACATAAATCACAGGATGCTGAATTGGAATGACTTGGGCATAAAGATTTATTTGGAAGACTTTGGCATAAATTAGACCATTTTGGGAAATTATGTGTTTTTTCACTATACTACGTAAAATTAAAGTTAATTAATTAAATATATATGAATACATTTATATAGGTGGGTCAATGACATTCCTTTTTTGCCAGGTTCTATTTGTTTATCCAATACTACATGAAAATTGCAATTCAAATATGCAATACAACTCTTCTATAATGAAGATGTCTTTAATTTCCGAATTAAAGGATAGGTTCTCTGATTTTCAACCAGCTTTGTATCGTTACGATGTCAGTAGTATATGTAAATTAACTTCTCTGTTACCTATTACACAAAGATAGGTCTGTTTATTTGTCAGCAAAACATGCATCATTTAATAACTTAATTTAAAAGAAAGATTAAGATGTGTGAAATCACATGTATTTAAGTTGTAAGGAAAATATGATATTGCTTTTACTTTGATGGTTACACCACATGACATTTTAGAGCGCATGATTTTGAAACTTCCGCATCAAACCTCCACATTTTTGTATCCCCGCCAACGGACAGTCAGATCAACAGTTGGAGCGGCACCAAAATCAAAGTGCATTATGAATGTTGATGTTCTTGCCAAAAGGGAACGCCACAGCGCTTTTTCTTTGTCTTGTTTTCTCTAGTCATGTAGCATATATATATATATATATATATATATATATATATATATATATATATATATATATAATGATTTAGATGTATTTGTCATTAAATGTAAAGGTTTTTTTTTTTTTATGAAACACTTGAACACATGATACCAACATAAATACAAAGAGTACATTTCCAAGATGCGTTTTAAACTAGATTTTTAAAAGATTATAATCCTTTATTTTGGACACTTTTTTTTTCACTGACCCAGGTGACATTGAAACATTTTTATGATTAGCTGTTTGAATTTGATTCCATATAATTATACTTTCATAAATGATCATTCTTGATTAAGTTGTAAATTAATTCTTGATTAAGTTGTAAATGTGCCAAGAGTAAAGAGTCAGCAGGTTTACCTGTGTGGTGAGATCCAGCATGTAACTCTGCCACTTGTTTGGTTTCTCACTCCAGGCTGGATTTACGACTGGATGCACTCCTACGACCTGGCGTTCTACTTCAGCGGGAGCTTCGTGCTGCTGGGAGGAGCTGGCCTTTTTCTCTCGGCTTTGTCCTGTTGGAACAAGAACCAGGATGAAACCAATACGCCAGACACGGAATACACTAATGACTATAACAAAGTGGCAACAGTGGCCTGAAGCATAAATACAAGATTAACTGCTGTACAGAAGATGAATTCTCACACTGTAATAACAAAAAAGCTGAAGCCGCTGAACATGTCAGCTGGATGTTTTTACTCAGCATGTTACGCTGAAGAATTCTAGAAAATGAAGAAAGGATCGTGCTTAGACTTGTGGCCTTGTTTTAGGAGGCTCTGGTCCTGCATTCAGAACACTCTTTTAGACTTTCTTTTAGATTTGTTTTGTTTACTGTACGGATCGGAGTAAATAGAGATGGGAGTCTTCAGTCCCACGTGTCACCGATTTTAGAGAAACAATGTTTTCAAACATCTCAAGTTTCATGAGATGACTGTTTTTGTCTTTCTTTCTATAGACGTACAAGACTTCACTACACTAATTTTTGTATTTGATTAATATTCCACAATCTGAAAAACATTCTTCAGTATTTGGACGGGTGATAATCAATGTCTTGTGCTGTACCAAAGTTATGATTGTTGTTGAGTTATTTATTGTGTTTGATTTGTTGCTTTTATGTTTATGCCTTGTTTTTTATGAAAAAAAAAAAAAAGGATTTCTTAGTGACAGACTGTTGTCTGTAGTTGATTTAAAACCACATGCTATTAAGGAATACGTATCTGTGAAAATGCTGTCAGGTTGTTTTATAGCAGTTTAGCCATCTTTTAATTTCTTTATTTGTATACTTTTTAAAATACCAGCTCTTATTGACTGTTTTACACATTTTGCAATAGGCTGTGTATGTTTGTATTTGTACTGCTTTCTTGTTTAGTTTTTTTTTATCGTGGAAAGACATTGTTACTTGAAATATGTTTTTAATATTCAAGGAACAGTGTAAAGTGGAATAGGACACATGGGTATATATTTGCTCCACCACTGTAAAAAACGATTACAGGAATCTTTCTGGTTATGGCACCTTTAGATGTAGTGCCATTATTATTTGTTTATTTTATTGTTTTATTTGCATTTGTATGTTTTTTATAATTAAAGTATTGATGATATAATTGTTGCTTGCTTTATAGCCAGTTTTCTTTTTTAACAGCCTATTTTTTCAACACTAGTCATGGCCTATTCACGCAAAATGCAAACAATGCCTAGCCTACTGTAAAGATTTGCACTGGGTTTCATTAGACTTGCCATGAGAGGTGGCCTTGTCATCTCCATGGAAACAGTAACCATAGTGAATGCAATCAGAGGTCCATTTATCCAGTCACCAGTGTTTGTTTGCCGGCAGGTTTTGATAAAGGTTGTAAAATGATGATACAAATAGTTGTTGATGCTTATATACAGTAGGTAATCAAATCGAAGTTGTGTTCTCTGCATAACCTAGAATAGAATATTGTTCAACACAAGTTGAAACCAAACACTAGACTGATTCCCAGATTTATCTACACTGAACAAAATTATAAACGCAACACTTTTGTTTTTGCCCCCATTTTTCATGAGCTGAACCCAAAGATCTAAGACTTGTTCTATGCACACAAAAGGCCCATTTATCTCAAATATTGTTCACAAATCTGTCTAAATTTGTGTAAGTGAGCACTTCTCCTTTGCCGAGATAATCCATCCACATATCAAGATGCTGATTAGACAGCATGATTATTGCGACAATTCACCATGACGTCACAACAATAATAGACGTTCTTCCGGGTGGCAAAAGCCGAAGCGTTCCCATGGCAACGCTAGTAAATTGCTTGGAAGGGAGACCCACCGTCAGCAGTAGCTTAATCTACATTTCAACAGGTAACATTAAGTTGATTCAAAAACAGATGTTGTGGAAATTCAGACTCATAGTTAACATGATCACTGAGGGACCGATTAACTAATTCAGGAGATAGCAATAAATGAAATGCCTAACCTTGGTCATAGTAGATGTAGCGCTAGTCTACTAAATTACCATAATTTTTAAATGAGCCTCAGCCTACCACTGAGTAGTTCTTTTAGTGACTGTTGCTGTTTGACTTACAATATGTTAGGCTATGGTTGATGGTCTATTTCCCTGTTATCTAACTAAAAAGGCTATGATCGTTTTCTGTAGCTCGAATCGGATGGCACAGACATGAGCTTTTGACGGTGAAATGGATAGCGCGCTGTAACGTTAGCCTAGCGCTACTCAGTGTAACCCAGTGCTGCGTTCCAGTCCAAAATTGTCATGCCCTTCACTCGCTAACTTCCCTCCGTCTCGTTCACTCGGATGTACGTCATTGCTTAAGTTGCACGAGTGCCCACTGCTGGCGGTGTAGAATTAATGAAAAGCTATGTTAGAGCAAAATGTACTACGCACTACTCCTAACATTCTTTACATAAACGGTATTGACATTCTAAGCAAAAAATGTACTAATAAACATATCAGAGAATGTTTCTACAATGCCAAAAAAATAATACCTAGAGGGAATTTTTTTTGGAATGCTATTTTTATGAATATTAATTGGCTGAAGACATAGCTTGTCCCTTTAAATTTTGTGTCACAAATAAAATTAGAGAATTACATCTAAAAATACTACATAACATATACCCATCTAAGATGTACATTTCAAGATTTCTTGATATTGATAACAAATGTACTTTTTGTAAAAATGAACTTGAAAATGTAACCCATTTGTTTTATGGTTGTTCATACAGTAATGCATTTTGGAAAGAACTTGAGAATTATATATTATGTAAAACAAAACACAAAATCAACATTGAGGGGAAGAACATTATCACTTATTTTGAATACAAAGAAAAGAAACTATGTACTATAATAAACCTTTACATTTTGTTAGGCAAGTTTCATATCCATAAATGTAAATTCCAGAATTCTTCACCATCATTTAAGTTGTTTTTGATAGAGGTGGATTTTTATTTTAAGTCTCTTAAATTAATTACAAACAAGAAATGCATATCAGTAATGAACATTCATTCAGAAATGTTTAATGGATAATATGTCATTAGACCCATTTTTGTCATGGGATACAAATCTGTCACAAATTTATTTTTCTTTATTGGTAACATGTTTTTTTTTTTTTTGTTTGTTTTTTTTTTTACCTTTAACGTATTGTATTGTTACTATTATAACGAATGTGAACTGGAAAGACTGACATGTTGTTGTTATAATAAAAAAAAAAAAAAAAAAAAAAAAAACTGCTGGCGGCGGAAACTGCAATGGGCTGAACTGGAACGCCCTAAGCCCTTGATCACTTGGAATCAGCTAAACAAGAGTTGATTTATTATTTACATTTTTCCCTTTAAGAATTTGTTTAATGTAGCATCCAAATGTTTATATGTGTGTTTGGGTTGTTTTAAATAAATTAGAATTAATATAGCATAGTTGTCTGTTGTGGTGGTGCTTAGACGAGATCTGTGGTGACGTCACAATCGTACTGCATTGTGGGACATATAGGTGCCTGAAGTGTACATTTGAAGTAGAAAATCGATAATTTTATTAATTTTTATTTTATTAATTTTTACTATCATCTTTGCTAATAATTGCTTCTGTGAGTCGATCTAGGTCTTCTGTTTCTGGTCCATGGTTTTGATTTTGTAGGATCTAGTACCGAGCTGTGTGATACATCAGCTAGGTATTCACTCAAACTAAACTTGCGGTGATGATGAAACCAATGTGGTACACACATCAAGTAGCCTACAGCTATATTTAGCTTTTTCTATTTATTCCATTGACATTTGATCAGCAGCCTACATGACACTAGAAGTTCTGTCTCTTCCTTGTATAGGCTAATACATTTACTTCAGGCAGTGACTGGCAATGAGTCTGATCTTCAAAAGAGACCTTAAGTT
Organism: Squalius cephalus; assembly: GCF_949319135.1. Classification (NCBI taxonomy): domain Eukaryota; kingdom Metazoa; phylum Chordata; class Actinopteri; order Cypriniformes; family Leuciscidae; genus Squalius; species Squalius cephalus. Next base: position 7,308,125 of record NC_137140.1, on the reverse strand, counting down.
TACTAATATTAGTCTCAAATTTCCCCAGCTGAAGAGAATTATTCTCTGCTATGATTTTGTAGATGGATAGATTTGATAATACACGAAGCAGAGCGTTGAACAGCAAGCAGGGTTGGCAGCAGAAAGATAAACGTTAGATGAATCATATAATTTATGGGATCATTAAGATTTCCTCTTAGCAGTTTTAATATTGGTTGTTTGCACATTCTTCCAGTCACTCTGCAACAGAACCACTTTTTTTGACATTGAACATTAGGGACCTGACAGAGCAAAGCAGAATAGAGAAGTGACTGCAATGAGAGGGAGCCCAAAGACAGGCAGGAGTATCCAATCCCGACAGAAGGAAGGCAGGCAGTTGGCTGCGGGAGAGACAAAGTTTTCACATGAAATATGTCTAATCTTTCTGCATATGTTCTTCAGTTGGAAAAATCTGATACCAATAGGTCCATTAGTAAACTGAAGCTCTCGTTCAAAGATCAGATTCTGTCTTTGCCAGATCCATACAATCTAGATGATGGCTGGTATGCTGCTGATGCTAATAAATTGCCCCCGTTCAGTATCTTGACCTTTTTAACTACCTGATTAACACTCCATGGCCCTAGTACAAGTGAGGCTTTGCGAGCCAATAAGTCACTAGAGGCATATAACTATTTTGTTTGTGACCATGTCCAAAACATCAAGAAGCATGATCTATCAGAAACAAGTCCTGTTGCTTTTGTCACTGCCACAGTGGCTCCAGGACAGCGGATCAAAGAAGAAAAATACAAACCCTGGGTTTGTGTTAGTAGAAATGGCTGTATTGTTGCAACCCACTGCACTTGTGCAGCAGGTTTAGGAGAGACCTGCAGCCACATTGCTGTTCTACTGTTTGCCATTGAAAGCATTACACAAAGCAGAGACAGAACTGAAGTGTCATGTACTGATATCCCATGTCAATGGAAGAAATGTGAAAAGCAAAACATAGCTAGCGGTACTGCTGAAAATCTTGACATGTCACATCCAAAGCATGGTAAGGTATTGAACGGCAGACAGAGGAAAAAAAGGAAGGAAGTACCAGGGTTATCTGTCCAGGAGCAACAGCAAGCCTTTGCAGAGCTGAGAGAGATCCTGCCCACGGCAGCAGTTTTAGCCAGGGACAGCAGTGACACCGACACCGCTTCAGAATCAGAGGATGCTGTAGGCTACCCACAACTCCCATACAGATTAGCGAGACTAACTAATGTTGACAATTGTTCTCCACAGACTATAATCGATGATGCCATTCCCACCAAGGCACAGATTGACAATCGGTCTCAAGCAACCGTTGCTCAGTCCCAGTCACACCTTTGGAGTGCTCAGAGACGAGGAAGAGTGACTGCCAGCAACATCCACAGAGTCTTCAAACGCGAAGCAGATGGAGCTTCAGCTGTAAGGACCATCATGCAGTATGATACCAGGAGTATCTCCCACATCCCCTCAGTAAAGGGGTACTGAACACAAAGACACTGCAAGAGATGAGTTTTATCGGCACATGACAACAGTACACACAAACTTTGTTTTGAAACGCACAGGTCTTGTCATCTACCAACCTTACCCATTCCTTGCAGCATCACCTGATGGGATCTCAACATGTGACTGTCATGGAGACGCAGTTCTGGAAATTAAATGCCCTTTCAAATACAAGGACTTGTGCTCTATTGAGATCCTACAAATCCAAGATCCAACTTTTTGCTTAGATACCCATGGCAATCTGAAGAAGGCACACCAGTATTATGATCTGGTACAAACACAAATGCTAGTGACCAACTGTACCCAGTGCAACTTTGTTATTTGGACAGAGCCTGGCCTTGTCATCATCAGTGTGTCACGAGATGAAGACCATATCACTAATTTGTTGCACCAAACTAGTGTTTGTTGAAACACACCTTATCCCAGAACTCTTAAAGAAGAAAATGGAAACAAGTCAGGATGATGCAGTCATTTGCACTTGCAGCAGACCCAAGTTTGGAAGGACCATAATCTGTTCTAATGAAAACTGCAGTGTGAAAATGTACCACTACAGTTGTGTAGGCATCAAAAGAAAGACAAAACAGTGGCTATGTGGGAGATGTAGATAATGCAGACATGAATATGTACAGCACTAACACTTTTTCAATTTCAATTCAATGTAAATCATATTTAGTATATTTGATATATTCTTGCCTCTTTCTCATCTAGTAAATATTGTAATTATCTTTTTTTTTATTGTGCTTTCATTTAATGTTTTATTGAATGTCTTAAATAGAAAGTAGACTGTTAGCTCACCTTGTGCTGAAAAGAAAAAAAGAGACAACACTTACCTAATAAATGTTTCACGAGTTCACACTTACATAAATTAAACAGAGTAAAGATTATGCGTATTTGGGGTGCTGTCCGGGGGGAGGGCTCCGAGAACCCAGAGTACTCCCGCCGTTGTTGTAAGAGTATTTAGGACTAGAGGTGAGGAGGGTGGTGGAGGGATGCTGTTAAACTGTCAACGAACGGAGGTAAGTTTGCTGTATATATACACCTCTTACCTCATTGATTGGGTTGATTAACAGAGTGTGCTCCACTCGTGTCTAATTAGGTTTGATTATCTGAACGTGCTCCTCCCGAACTTGTCTAAATTTGTCTAAAATCGAACCCTCTATGCTCCACGAATGAATAATACCTTACTATTTATGTTAGGAGAGGTGCTGTTTATCCAGTTGTGGATTAGGCAAGTTCTAGATACGGCATTAAGGGAGGAAGAACATGACAATGTTTGTTGACAGGAAAAAAGCGCAGTGACCACATCACCCCTATATTGTCATCTCTCCATTGGTTGCCTGTTGTTTTTAGAATTCATTTTAAAATCTTATTGTTCGTTTTTAAATCGTTAAATGGATTGTCACCTCCATATTTATCAGACATGCTTAGTTTGCACACTCCTGTTAGAACACTAAGGTCTACTGGCCAGTTGTTTTTAGACTGTCCAAGGTCTAGACGAAAAACCAGAGGAGACAGAGCTTTTTCAATAGCAGGACCTACGCTCTGGAACTCGCTTCCTCTCAGTATTAGAGCAGCTACCTCTGTTGAGTGTTTTAAATCATTATTAAAACTCATCTGTTTGCATTGGCATTCTAATATTGGCTGAGCTGTGACATTTTTATTCTTTGTTGTCCGTTTTTAATTTTTTTTTTTTTTTGGAATAGTTTTGTATTTTATGTTATTTCTTATACTTGTACAGCACTTTGGGGCAGTAGTGACTGCTTGTAAATGTGCTTTATAAATAAACGTTGACCTTGACCTTGACAATGAAACCAAGTAAAATTGTATACAAAGATAATGGACATTTATTAAAGATGTACATACATATTTATCTTAAAAGAGAAAAAGAAAGAATAACAATAAGATGAATACAATAATGAATAAAATAATCACAACAAAGTTAAGAGCAAAGGGTTTTGATTCAAATATCTTTTCACAAGAGTAATCACAAGAGATTCTATCTTATCAATTTGTTAAAGAGTGAGAGGAACATAATCAAAGTCCGGTAGCAGTATTATTTAATAAGTTTAGGTCTAAGATTACTTAGAGCACAACAGACAGTCAAGGTCACTGGAGAGAGGAACAAGGGTCAGAGGGAGCATGTTTTTTAGAATTCTAAAGATTTTGATGCGTTCAATAGCTCGCTCCACATGAATACGCAATGCTGAAAGTTGGCGGGCCCTCTCAGCATCACACCCAGGTAGCTGCTTTCTCCCCTTCAAGAATGGAGGCATGACCAGTGTGGCACCAAGCCTAGCCAGGTGGTCACCTATCAGAAAACCTCTATCTGCCATCATCTGATAGCCTGGATTAATGTTACTATAAAAGCCAGACTTACCACTGATCTCTTTATCTGATATCCTCCCTCCCCACATTTTAGAAATAAATAATATTGAGCAATAGGGCGTGATACCTATTAGAGCCTTAAGAGTGTTATGGTGTTTATAATTTGACCAGGTCTGGGCTCTAGCCCTGAGATTGAATGGCCTGTCAATGAAAGACTCTGTGCAGTCAATGATAACTACGCATTTCTTAAACCTCCTCTTGAACTTCTGTGGCATGTTTTCCCATTTCGCATTGTCTTGGTTGTCCCCTTCTTCTTCCTGGTTGTCTTCTATGTCAGGAACAATCTCTGGATCTGGTCCTGGTCCAGCTGCAGAATAAAGCTGTCTCCTTCTCACTGCTCGATGGTACCGACAATGTTTATCTGTTGCTCTCTTAGCAGATGCGGTTGGATCGGCTAACTCAGGTCCCAGGTGTTGCGAAGGAGCAAAGTCAGGGTGGTCGGGGTCAGGGTTCGGACAACCTGCATAATAAACATAAAGACATAGACCATTTAAGCAACTATAAAGTAACTATATTTTACCAAATGTTTACAACTTCAATTTTGGACACTGGAGAGTTCAAGTTAGGCCTAACAAAGCAAGCTTTACAATGAACACTGCTGTTTGTTAGCCTGGTCCTAGACCTTAATTGTAGAAAATGTCCCCTCTGTAATGTAGGCTACAACATTTCATTTTAATGGAGTAGGGCAGTTCACGTTTCATCCTTTAAAAACTGCACAGAACACAGTAGCTTCAGTAGAACAGCAGACTTAGGACAAAAGGGGGCGCTGTTGTTCAGTAAAAGCTTGCAGTCTTTTTTTCAGTGTAAACAAACACTTGACGAAACCTTAGTCAAAATTTAGTTTGCTTGCACTACATTAAAAAAAGACTGCAAGCTTTCAGTGTGTTACAGCTCCTACTTTTGCCCTTACATTTACACATTTAACTTGACCTTGTACTGTGGAAAGCATATCGATGGAGCCAAGTCAAGACTGTGACAGCTAGTTCTAAGCCATCAGCTGTGTAGTTGTGGGTGTTTCTTTACAGCTGGGCAAACGCTAGAGCTGACGTCAGCTAGCAGGCTAGCCATTATGTTTTGCTAAATTACTCAAAGACAACCAAACCAAACATTTTATACATTACCTGTGAGAAAATGTCTTCCACAAACACGATGATGGAGGTTTGGTTAGAAATGGCTACTCCACCACCAAGCAGTCTTGCTATCTTCTCTGTAGCACTACTTTTGACGACGTCCACTCGCTTTAACCTCCTCACCCACAGGTTCTGCTGGATAAATTGACTCTTTTTTGAAGGAAATCGATAAAACCCTACACCTTTTGCTGTATATCTGGCGGCGCAACCCCAAACACAACACGTTTTCGTCATCGTTTCAACTTTGATCAACAACAATGTTTTTAACTATGTAACTGTTTACAGTAGCCGGCTGGATCTCTTCAGTTGGTCAGTAGAAGCCGCTCGCGTTCTGCCACCCGGAAGTATCTTGGTGCCTATTGTTTACAAACATTCTGAAATGCCGTATAAAAGGCCACTCTAAAATGTGCAGTTTTATCACATAGCACAATGCCACAGATGTCGCAAGTTTTGAGGGAGCGTGCAATTGGCAATGGCATGCTGACTGCAAGAATGCCCACCAGAGCTGTTGCCCGTGAATTGATTGTTCATTTCTCTACCATAAGCCGTCTCCAAAGGCGTTTCAGAGAATTTGGCAGTACATCCAACCGGCCTCACAACCGCAGAACACGTGTAACCACACCAGCCCAGGACCTCCATATCCAGCATCTTCACCTCCAAGATCATCTGAGACCAGCCACCCGGACAGCTCCTGCAACAATCGGTTTGCATAACCAAAGAATTTCTGCACAAACTGTCAGAAACTGTCTCAGGGAAGCTCATCTGCATGCTCGTCGTCCTCATTGGGGTCTCGATCTGACTGCAGTTCGTCGTTGTGACCGACTTGAGTGGGCAAATGCTCACATTCGATGCCGTCTGGCACTTTGGAGAGGTGTTATCTTCATGGATGAATCTCGGTTTTCACTGTACAGGGCAGATGGCAGACAGTGTGTATGGCGTCGTTTGGGTGAGCGGTTTGCTGATGTCAATGTTGTGGATCGAGTGGCCCATGGTGGCGGTGGGGTTATGGTATGGGCAGGCGTATGTTACGGACAACGAACACAGGTGCATTTTATTGATGGCATTTTGAATGCACAGAGATACCGTGACGAGATCCTGAGGCCCATTGTTGTGCCATTCATCTGCGACCATCACCTCATGTTGCAGCATGATAATGCACGGCCCCATGTTGCAAGGATCTGTACACAATTCCTGGAATCTGAAAACATCCCAGTTCTTGCTTGGCCAGCATACTCACCGGACCTGTCACCCATTGAGCATGTTTGGGATGCTCTGGATCGGGGTATACGACAGCGTGTGCCAGGTCCAGCCAATATCCAGCAACTTTGCAAAGCCAATGAAGAGGAGTGGACCAACATTCCACATGCCACAATCAACAACCTGATCAACTCTATGCGAAGGAGATGTGTTGCACTGTGTGAGGCAATATTCAGAGTATATTTATAAAACATTTCCAAGTTTCACAAAAGTAAATGGGGAGATTATTCAAATAAAAAATGTCTCCTCAGCCACAGTGCAGAACATAATTAAACAGTCATAAATGCGACACTCCTACAGCTTATGGCTTCTATTATTGATTATACTGTATCTACATGTTAATTCTGGTTCAATATTTCTATGTGCATTTTATTGTGGACAGATAACCTGCTTACACCCAAAAATAAAAATGATGTCATTAATTACTTACCCTCATGTAATTCCAAACCTGTAAGACATTTGTTCATCTTCGGTAGACAAAAGATCTTTTTGATGAAATCTGAGAGCTTTATGTCCCTCCATTGACAGCTATGCAAATACCATTTTGATCCTTAAAAAAAAAATCATAAAGAGATTGGAAAACTAATCCATATGCTTCAAGCGGTTTAGTCCAAATTTTCTGTAGAGACACGATCACTTTATATGATGACCAGATTGAATTTAGGCTTTTATTCACATACAAACATTCATCAACTCACACATCACTTGTGGTAAAAGGAAGCTCAAGCATGTTCGCTTGACGTGCAAGAAGTTCGAGAACCAATGAGGTTCATTCTCATGTTAAGCAGCACGTTTGAGCTTCCGCAAGAACCAATGAGGTTTGTTCTCGCGCATCAAGCAGGTTCGGTTGAGCTTTAATCTCCAATGCGCCAACACACAATCTGCTCTCGTGTCAACACAAAACATGCATGCATCTCGTAAACGTGCGTTGGAGATTACTACTTTGTAAATAAATCTTTTTTTTTTTGCACAAACAAACTAGTCGCGTCACTTGAGGTTAAACCACTGGGTAAGTGGTTCCCCAGTTAGTGGGTCCCCATAGATTACTTTAATGTCTTTAATACCTTTCAGGGGCTTGAAAGTGGTATTTGTGTTGTTGATTATGGAGGGATAGAAAAAGCTCTCAGATTTCCTTAAAAAGATCTTTATTTGGGTTTGGGTTTGGAACGTCATGAGGGTGAGTAATTGATGACAGAAATTTTATTTTTGGGTAAATTAACCCTTTAAAATAAGTGATTGTAATATAGTGAATGTATTATATAGACTAGAGAATGCAAGACTATTTCTCTATTGAATAGTGCAGTGTAAAAGTAAAAAAAAGGCAGTGTACAAGTATTTTTATACACAAGGGTAAGATATTGAAACTGCGTAATCATGGCAAAATAATCTTTTATAATAATATATTCTTTTTTTTAGTTAAGCATACAATTTTATAACTATGTTTTATGCTTTTGGACTTGAGCAGCTTTGAATAGTCGGTACTTTTCTGCCTGATGGAAATAATATAACAGCTGACTAAGAGGAAAGAGTGTAATCCATCTGCAGTCTGTTTTTGGCAAAATGTCCAGAGAGGAAGAGGAGGGAGACTAAGGGCAGCCACTCACTTCCTCTATAAATGATGAAAGGTTTCCTGCATTCAGAGCTAAAATAAGTGATTCTTAACACTTAAGTAATTATAATTTCTTCATAAAATTTAGTGCATCTGCTTATACTGTATCTGAAATAAAGTTATTTTATACAAAAACAAAACACGCATAACCTGCAGCCACCAGAGGGCATCACTAAACAAGGCAGACAGTCCTGCTAAAAGCAACTTCAGCCTGATTAAGATTTTGACACAATTTAGTCAGCAAATGGATCAAACATTAAAATGTTCAGATTAGTTGTTTAATATTAATATGCCATAATTTGTGTGACATGCATAAAAAAATGGCATAGGGTAGAGCTGATTTGAGAATTGCGAGCTATTCTAATAGTCAGAAACACTGAAACATACTCGTCATATGAAGATGTAGCTGCAAACGCAAACTGTATCAGACTAAGTGACCAATTGGTGACCATGGTAACGGCTGAAACGGATGCTGTTGTCATCCGCTGTTCAGATTGCCATGTCTGATGAACTTATAAATAGCCCCCGACCCCCGTAGCCCAGTGTTTTTGCATCAGTCTTCAATTTAGTCTTCAAAAGATCAGATTCCATGTGGTTTGAGTTGTTCAGGAATATGTTGTTCACACTTTATAGGAAAAAAAAATTTGCAGCACATTTTATTTCTGTATTTCTGTATTTGATCCACTTTCGCCTGTGTCTCCATTCACCATCACATGGCAAAACAAGAACTGGGTTTATTTTTGATCCAAAGGACTCTGACTAACACATCTCAGTACAAGAAACCAATCATCTCTACAGTAAATGAACATAAGAACTCTATTTCTGGCTTTTGGCCATTGACAAAAAATCCATTAGCTGAGTCACTCTCTAATTCCATATATTGCACAGTGTAACCAGATTCACATCATGTAATAATACTAAAGTGAAACAGCTTCTGTTTAACAGCACTATGAGACTTGTGTATCCTGACTGTCTTTTAATTTTGTGAAAGCCCATGGGAGGCTCTCCAGTACCGGACATTTCATTTTCCATGGGGGCATTATATACCACTGGGCATGAGCATATTGTTTTTTCTTGTGCAATATCTTTGTGCATCAAACGTTTGTTGATCAAAAGATCAACGTCAAGTGCAATAATTCAGCACTGTAACAGATCAATCAATCCCAAAGCAGACACTAAAGCAACAACTAAATATAAAACTGCTCTCTGTATTTTCTCAGAGCTCAAATATGTGCTATCATATTATTTTCAATATTTTAAAAAAATAAATAAAACAACACAAAAAAGGGGTGACACCGGAGGGAGTGGGGGAAATTTTTCTTTAGTTCCGGGACTTTCCGGGCTGGGAAGATTTTTTTTTTTTTTAACAATGTCATGTACAAACAACATGGCAACAAAAATACAATTACACTATGACAGTAGGATCAGGTGCAAAAGTGCATTACATAGAAGAAGAAGAAAAAATATATAATAAAATAAATAAAAATAAAAAAGAAGGGGGGGGGGGGGCTAGGGTTAACTTTTCAAATCATATTCTACTGTTGTAAAGTTTGTTTGCATTTTTACTTTTCATCATTTTAAGGGCATTTGTATAGGAAAGAAACTCATTGTGAAATACACAACTTAAGTTTCACTTTCAGATATTTAGATTTGTGTATATAAAATGTATATAAAAGTACTACTGTAGTTTCAAATCCAAATCTTCTTTGTACAAATTCACTGGATGGATATACACCATTTATCATTTTAAAATGGATTTCCTTAGCTTTGGGAGTTAATGGGAATTTTAAGTAAGTTTTTCGTAACCTGTGAATTATTTTATTTTTTTGAGAAGAACTGTGTGAAGTTTCTATAAGATGCTATTGGGAATGAGATGTTATCAAGCATATTTCTGATAATTTTGTTTGGAAGTTAAAATTGGAACTTTCAATTAAAAGTAATGGGAGACACATGGGTGGGGGGATTCGGAGTTGAAAGATATCCTTGGATTAAACATTTGAAAGAATTGGGGATAGCTTTAATCATAGAATTGAATGTGTTCTGACTACAGGAGGTTATATCATACTTGAGACAGAAACTCTCATGTGATATAAAGCATCCTCTGGTATGACTAAATGAAGCACCGGCCAGATACCTTTCTCCATCCAGTCCTTTCGGGCTGGGAAGATGAGGCTTCCTGTCTGGAGCGGGCAGGGAAAAGGCTGCGAGTGATGGTATGGGCTGGTATATGAGAGTCGAAGTTGATGCCGTCTTCCTCAACGACTCCCACTATGAAGGAGGATCCACACACCCACAGGGCCTAACTAATGAACTCAATCAATGGAAGGCGGTCCTCCTCAACAATGCATATACAGTATGTCCATTCTGCTCCAAAAGATGTACTTGAGAGTCTCATCATCTCAGTGCACCTGGGATGAAAGAAAAAAAGAATAATATGAAGGAGAGAATGGTTGCTTGCCGAAGCCATATGCTTGTTGATATTTTGTTGCTGGTCTATGACTCCCCCCCTGAACTTTCACCAGCCCTGCCCAGAGGCTCCCTAACAAGTCCCCAATCACAGAAAGAGAAACTGTGAAAAGTCCAATTTAATGACTGGAACTTAGTAAGCACTGTATAATTATAGAGTGTTATACACCATAGTAAAAAATACTAGTATTATGAAAAAAAAAAGTTATGTATGTAATTTTTGTGAAAATGTTCATTTTGTCAGAATATATAGATCATTTTTAAAAGCTGAAAATTTAATTCAAATAAATTTGCCAGGTTGTGTAGTTACTGTATCTATCAGCAGGGGCTAAGTGAACTGTGTTAACCAGCCATTTCTTGACCTCTTCTGGATGAACTTCCAACCTAAATTTCTAGTATTTTTACCTGAGGCATTTTTCCCCCACTTATTTTGCTTTGGTCGGGCAGCTGTTTTCCATGACCTTATTCTTTTGTCCTGACCAGACACTCTCTTCACCATAAGCAGGGCAATCTCTCTTGTTTTGTCCCTCTGTTCCTCCAGCTATACATTATTCATCCGTTGTGTCCACTCGGCAGAACTAATATGGCCTGCTGGTGATGACTGCACATTAAAATGCACCTAAATGAGCATGTTTCTTGTGTTCGGCCATTAAAGACCCTAAAAGGATGGGAAAGATATATGGAGCACTTATATATAAGTGCGTTCCCAAAATAGAAGGTAAAAAGTTCACTTAGACCTAAAATGTTGACATGAAAAGTTTAGACATGCATGACTGAATTGTTGTTTCTCATGAACCTTTTGATCTAGGTTTATGCTTGGAATTCTTGAAATGAGTTTCAAATAGTCAAATATAAATTGTGTCTATGGATTTGTTTGTTTTTTTAACCAAACAAATTTGTCCAGATGAGTTGGACTGGATAATGAAGGAAAAGCAACAAACCATTATTCAACAAACTCCTGCAAAACAGTTTTTGTACCTTAGAAAACAATCATCATAGTTTTAGATTATAATAATTTTTAAACATTTTAACCCGTTTCAATTTGTGTTTCATGTGTTCCAGACAGACTGTCAGTGACTCTTTCTTCAAGTCCTACAATGTCCCACATAGTTACACCAGCATGTGGCGACAAAATTACTCTTCTTTATGAGTGAGTCATTGAATAATTCACTCAAAACACTGATTCAATCTTTGTGGAATTGGTTGACGTCGTTGGAGGTATTTTTGCTGGCGAAGCAAAAAAGACAAACAACTTTAACTGCCAATAGAGTCTAGAAAGTAAGTTACACAATAACTCATTGTTTGTTAAACTGCTGTATAAACGCAATATAACTGCAAATGAATTGTGCAGTTTTGAATAGCTAACTGTTGCATTTGTGTATCTACACATTCGTTGCTTGTTTTCAGTACTACTGTACCGGACACCACAACGGCGAATATAATTAACTGGTTTATTGTGCGCGATTCATCATTATTGATAAACAAAAAAAAATTTGTTTATTTGTAATCATCTGTCAAAATTTCAAGTGGTGCTAACTTGCTTTGCACCTGAAATGTCTTTTTTTTTTTGGCTGAACCACCCACCATGCAAGCCCTATATATGTCAATCCTTCCCTATAACTGGCTGTCAAGTAGGAAGTGTATACATTTTTTGCTTTTTGTAACTCGAGTGCTGAACAACAATAAAAATCCCATGCATTGGGACAGTAGGCCAATAATCTAATATAAAGACACTTTTCACAATCTAATCAATTCCTGATAAAACTCATATTAGAATATTATTTCTCACTCAGAATATATCACTTTACAGATTTTTTTTTGCTTCAAACAGTTTAACGTTGATAAAAAAAAAATCCAGTCTCTCACTGAAACTTGTGTTTTGGCTCTGCTATTCTGTAAGTTTAATGTCAAGTATATCCTTGTTGATTTGAAATTAAGTAACAGATGGATATTTTTGCGTCACAGGATCAGGGTTTGATTATGTTCAAGATAACATCATGTTGTTTCACTGTTTTTTGAATCCAGTTTTAGTATCTTCTTTACACCTCCCACCCTTCCTTATGCACATATGTTCAATAATTCAACACATCCTCTGAATAACCAAGTTACTCAGTCAGTAAATCCTATTCCTGAAATTAGAATTGGGATGTTTTAAAAACTCTTCTGAGTTTGTTTCAAATGTGTTTATCAGAGTCAAAAATTCTAACCAAGACTTGAGTTAAAAATCTCAGGGGCCATTAACATGACACCGTTTTCAACTAAAAACGGAAAAGTTTTTATGTGTTTTTGTCGATTATTTACACGAACACGCCATTTTGGCGGGGAAAAAAACGCAAACTTTTGAAAACAAGTTTCAAAATGCAACTTTTTTGAAAATGATACCATTAGGATGCAAGGAAATAAAACGAGGACAGAGGAAACGAAGGAAAGCTTATTTGTATTTTGGAATGTTCTTGATCACTCAAGCATTAACTTCACAGCATAGACCAGGGATAGGCAACTTCAGTCCTGGAGGGCCACTGTCCTGCAGAGTTTAGCGTCAGCCCTGATAAAAACTCACCTGCCTGTATCTATCTAGTAATCCTGAAAACACTGATTGCCTTGTTCAGGTGTGTTTAATTAGGGTTGGAGCTAAACTCTGCAGGACAGTGGCCCTCCAGGACCGGAGTTGCCTATCCCTGGCATAGACCAACGCTACTTTTGCGTCATCGAAGGGTAACGCCCCTTTTTGGGGGAAAACAAACGGATTCCCCTAAGAACAGAACTTGCTCGCTCTAGACCTGCAAAGTTTCTTGATAGCAAAAATCGCACAAACATACACTCTCTTTGGACTATTCAGACATCTATCACTATCTCGTGGAATCACCAAGTAAGTAGCTTTTTTTTTTGTCATTAACACACTCACAGTATGACAAACTAGACGATGAGGCCATGTCAAGAGGAGTCGGTGGTTTACTTGGATCATATTTCACTTGATTTAAGCTATTGACATAGTTTTGTTGTCGACTAGCTATAACTTACTAGTTAGAACAGGGGTGGGCAAACTACGGCCCGCGGGCCACATACGGCCCGTTAGGCTGTTTAATCCGGCCCGCTGAGTATTTAAAAATTGTCTTAAGATCGCATTAATTTAGCCTTTTTTCTTGCAATACTTTGCGTTATATATATATATATATATATATATTGCGTTGCATATATTTGACAATCGGAATATCAGATATTGCATGCCATAGCTAACAAATGTAAAAAAGGAAAAATTAACGTTACATAAAAGCAGATCATTCATTCAGCGCTGTTGTGGCTGCGGTGCGTGCGTCACGTAACAAGCACGCGTCACCATGGAAACCAAACAGACAGCGACTTAAGCGCATAGACTTGTTGCACGTTAATGTTTTTTCCTTTTTTGGAAACTCACAGAGAAAAAAATGTTTGTTAACCGCGTGCACACCTTAGTTTTTCCTTTTCCTTTCCTTTTTTTCATTAAATGTTCTGATCTGCCTTTGCTTTTTATGTTTTATTTTATTATTCTTAAAACAAATTTGTATATTCGTTTATTTCGTTTTTTTCCACAAATGTATGACTTTTGGAAGTGCAAATTGCCATGCAGTTTTAATAAAGTTGAATTAACATAACAAATTTACTTTTAGGCCCATTAAATAATAATAAGGATAAACAATATTTAAAAAGTATAGGCTATAATTATCTAACATCTGACTAATTAAAAATTAACATCAAGACATAACATGCTAAATGGGGGATATCTAGCATAAAAAAATGTATTGTCAGAATATCGTCTCTCAGTTGTTGAATTTCGCGCAGACGTTGCCACAACATAAATGTCTGTTTGCTCAGCCCGATCTCATGAAAGTGCGAATACCACGAATTGTATTTGTAGTGCTTATGATACGCAGTTTTCGTGTGCATATGATACGCACTATATGGCGTGTAATAGGCACGCACTCCGCACCCCTAATCCTAACCAAGGGGTTTACAGTGCATATCATATGCACGCAAAAAAACATTTTTGGCATATAAATGGCAGAGAAATAAAATTAGTGGTATAGATACGCACTTTCAGAGATAGTGCTTCATAATCTGCTACTGGGCCGGCCCTCTGTCAAATTTTAAAACCCAGTGTGGCCCTTGAGCCAAAAAGTTTGCCCACCCCTGAGTTAGAAAGACGAAGCTGCCTCA